>NC_133753.1:198693215-199005087 GCF_036562045.2 Rhinolophus sinicus | reverse complement strand
GTGCTGGCAGAGGCCTGGGGTGGCTGCATCTGCCCTGCTGCACTCCACTGGGTGGCCCTGGTGGCCACCATCAGTCACCAGGAGCCAGCAGCCTCTCTTGAGACTGGAGACAGCAGGGAGGCCTGGAATGGAGCTGCAGAGAGCGGTTCCAAGACTGACAGTCTGCCCCTCAGCCTTCTCTTCCCACCGTTTAGGGTCTGCAGGAGGACAGTCTGTCTCCAGCTTTCTCTGCAAAATGCTCAAACCTGCTCGGTCCAGCCACAGCCTCGATGGAACCGGCTTTCTGCCCACCCAGTCAGCACTGGCTGTCCTAGAAACCTGAAGACACTGGAGCTGCACAGAAACCACTGGCCGCACGACCTCAGCCTGGATGAACAGGCCACTGCAGCCACCAGCCTCTGGCCCATGTGGACAGAGGTCACATCGCCTAACCTGGGAGCTCCTCGGCGAGTGCCTCTGGGTGCCTCACATCGCTCTGCCTGTCGTGTTGGGGGTGGATGGGACCCCCCGGGAGAAGCCCGAGGGGCCTCTGGTCATTGCTACCCACCTGCAAGAGAGAAAGATGTAAAACCTCTTATTTCTTCAAAGTGTTGAAACCGGAAAAATGCAGATTGGTTCACATACGTTCTCGATATACCTGGTAAAGTAAGATGCAAATGATGGAGGGTGGTGAATGCAGGGTGACAGGGGCGGGAAGGAGGAACTCACGGGTGCCAGAAAATGACACTGAGGGACAGGAGACATGAAACAGCCTTCAGGCGGGGAGGGTGTGGAGCCGGGGGCTGGAACGTCCTGCCTCCCTTTTCTCCCCTTCATTGAATTCTGCTTTTGTCTTCACTGTTTCTTCTATTCACTCTTTCTTTCTACCATCTTGATCTGAATACTCAGTTTAAAAAGCAATCTTCAATCTTCATCATGTCTTGGTAAATAAAACACCGAAGACGATGCATTTGCCCCTGAAAATAGCTTCGGCCTCATCTCTCAGGCCGAGCTTCTGTGGGTGTTCCCTCAATGGCATTTTTTTCTACACAGCCTACAATTATAGCGTTAATCTCTTCAGCTAAAAAACTTCCTATAGCCTCAACTGTTTAAATTTATTTATGTATACATGCATGTGTTTGTTGATTTGTTGTTAGTTGATGTCTAATGTGCCAACAGTAGGAATCACCATCTCTCCAGAGGGTTCCACGGGTCCTGACAAGCTTGAACAGCAGGACACAGAGCACTACTGACACCGCTGCTCGCAGTCCCTGGAAGCGCCCGTCAGTCTCTCTCCTTGCCTTCTTCTCCAGCACGTCCCCTAAGTGGCATCCATTGAACAGCATGTAGCATTTTGAGTCTTAGCCTAGAAAAACCTCAGGCCGATGTTCAAAGTGCCAGCCGTGCTATAAAAACATCCCAGGAAAGCACTCATACAAAGTCTAGCTGTCGGGACAAAGCACAGGCTCCCCTGGACTCCAGAAGTCACAGCCTGGGAGTCATCTAGTCAACAGCAGAGGGCACGTGTGTGTCAGGGTGGGGGCTCTGGGGGTCAGCGGGCAATCTGCACACCCACAGGCAGCAAAGCAGGTGGGCGCCGCAGGCCTCTGTCATCAGACGGACACGTACAGGAGCTCTCACTGTCCCCGCTGCGGACCTGGCACCCACAGACACTCCAGGGGTCCTGGCCCCTTAGCCTCTCAGACAGGAGCAGCTGCCCTGGCAGTCCCACCTGGCCATCCACAGGGTCAAGGCCCAGGAGGACCCCTGCAGGCTGCAGTCCACACCGCCCAGAGGGCCCTCCTCTGCCTCAAGCCGCCCCTGGTCAGAGGAGGCCTGCGGGGCAAGGCCCCGGGAGGGACACGGGACCGCTAAGCAGAACCACTGCCGACGAGTCCACAGTTCGGGCGGTGGGGAGACTTGGGGCGCTGTGTCCCCTCAGCTAATGTGGTGCTGCGGGGGCAGGGACACTGACAACCTGGAGCCTGGAGCCTCACTTTGGAGCCGTCTTGGATGACTCCCCAACCAGGGCGACCCCCACTCTCTCTTTCTCTCACACACACACTGTCTCTCACACTCACAGTCTCTTGCACACACTCACACTCAGTGTCTTACACACACACACCGTCGCTCTCACACACACATCTAGGGCAGCATGAAGCCTGCCTGCCGGCGCCCTGAATCTGCCCCGTGGCCCCACTATGAACCACAGGACAGACAGGCCTCATGGACGTGCAGGCTGATGGGACACCAGCGCTGCATCCCCAGTCGGGCTGAGCTGGGTCGGGGTCGGGGCCACTGCAGGAGGCCTGAGCCCCCTGCCCTGTTCTGTATCTCAGGGTCTGATCTGATGCCCACCCCACCTGTGCTGTTGTGAGCAATAGCCCTGCCAGCATTCGGGTCCCCTCATTAATAAAGCTCAGTCTTCCCTTTCCCCCTGCACAACAATCCTGGACCTTCCTGGGGGCTCAGACGCCACCTGGGTTTCACGTGTCACCTCTGTGAGAAAGTCACCATCTTCTTGTGAGAGCAGGAGAGGCCACACCTCAATCCTGCAGAGGGCCAGAGGGGAAGGAGGCCTGAGCCAGCTCTGCGGCCTCACACTCAGTCCCTTCAAAATGAAAGTCCCCTCTGTGCTTAGGTGTCTGGTTTAATGCTGCCGGCAGCTGCATCCTGGGACCACGACAGGGTGCTGAGCATGGGGTTTGGGCTGGGGTGTCACCGCCTCGGGGCCGGGAAAATGTTGAGTCTCACACGCCTCGCCTCACGGTTGTTTAGGAAGGAGACAGGCTTCCTTTCTAGCTCCAGGCTTCCAGGAGGTACCCACCTTGTTTGCTAAAGCCACTTCACCTGGCTGCTCACAGGTGGGGTGACTTGGTGGAAGACAGCCTGCCCCCACCCCACCCATCCCACCCAGAGGGACAGGCTGCGGGTTGAGTGTGTTACGGTAACACTCTGCCCTCAGAGAAAGGGGGCCCCTCCTGGACGCACAGCACAAAGCCCTGCTGGGGGTGTGGGTGCCCCCCAAACCAGGGTGGGGGCCTCTGCTGACTGGCCCCCTCCTACTTCAGCACTGCCTCCCCTCAGACCCACAGCAGCCACCCTGTTCCCAGCCCTGGGGTTCCGGATATCCCCTGGGTCCTGGGGACAGGGCCCTCTGTGGCTGGCCATCAGGAGTCCAAGGGAGGGGTGCCATGAGAAGGGGTTGGGGTGAGGCTGGGGGTGGGGTGTGATGGGAGGTGCTGGACATGTGCTGGGCTCCTGGACGTCGTCCCGCGAGTGACGCACACTGACACTGACAATGTCCATCCTCACTCACATGTCCGCGGGGCCGCGGGGGGTGGAATGGGAGGCTCAGGAGGGGGTCAGGGAGGCCCCGCCCCTGCTCCCTCTGAAAGATGCTTCCCGGATGGAGGTCCTCACTGTGCTGAGAAGGGGAAGCAGGACTGGGCCCCGGGTGCTTCCCAGGGTCTACAGGACAACTCACGGGGGTGTTAGTTTTCCTTTGGTGCCACCCACCCCCACTTTTAGATTGTTCTCCTCCAGCCCTGAACCAGCACCCACCAAGAGGTCCCCTGTGTGCCCACTGATGGTTCCCTCCAGTCCATCACACCCCTCTTGGAGAAAGGCAGCTGCCTGTGGCCCTCAATTCTCCTGGGGGACCCTTCTGTGTTATTTCCTGCATTGCTCCAGCACCCAGGACAGTGTGCAGTGCCCCTGACGTTCATAAATTAATGTGGACTGGTGGGTGGGTGGGTGGATGGATGGATGATGGATGGTGGATGGTGGATGGGCAGATGGATGGATGGATGGATGGATGGGTGATGGATAGATAATAAATGGATGGATGATGGGTGGATGGGTAAATGCCTGGAACTCTCCTTACTGTGCAGTTGACACTCAGAAAATCACTTTCTTTTCTTCTGGAAAGTGTCAGAATGATATTATTTGCTCTGGACCCCCATGGCTATGTGGCTTAAATTCTATGTCTCTACCTTGAGTTGTGTGCTGAGGTAGGATAGTGTAACTACCCTGAGAAGTTCAGTGTAGAGGAGGCGGGGAGAAAGAGGAAGCTAAGGAGCCAGGCACATGGGAGGGTGGAACGTAGCAGGTTCGAGCTGAGGGAGATGCCAGGACTGGCCCCAGTGGTGGGCTGGCTGGAAAGCAAAGCCAGGGGCTGGGGAAGACCACGCAGGACCACAGGAGGCAGGCTGTGGCAGGTGCAGGGCAGCCCCATTGCCTTTCATCCTCTCGTGTCATTCTGCTCTGCTGGGGAAGCCCCGCTTTGCCAGGTGGCCCCCACTCTCAGGAAGGCTTCCAGCAGGTGCTGACACTTTGTACCCATCTCTGTAGCCCCGCTGCTTTTCTTTTGCTGGGTTTAGGTGTGGGCAGGTGATAAGGGTCTGGCCAATGAGCCGTGAGGGTAGGTGTGAGGGAAAAGGATGAGGAAGAAGGGGGCATATCTGGGAATTACTCCTGCAGGGCCAGGCAAGGAGGGCCAAGTCAGACGTCAGTCTCCTCCGCAGCATGTGGCAGGGGTGTGGGACCCCTGTGCCTGGGTATGTGGTCCATCAGCTGTACCCCGTGGCCAGTGCAGTGGGAGGTGGTGGGAGGTGGCCCTGATCCTCATTAGCAAAGTGTCTGGCACAGTGAGGGTCTGTTCAGCCTCACACAGGACTGACCTGGATCTGAGATCAATCTCAGGGAATCGCAGGGTCAGGACACTCAGAAACCCAGGGTAGACCCGTTGTGTCTCTCCTGCCTGGAGCCCCAGTCCCAACCCTGGCCATGTTGCTCCCAGGCATAGGGTCAGCCCTTAGCCATGGACCCCTCCCTGCCACGCGACCTGCCCCGCTTTGGACGTGTAAACATGGAAACTTGGGCCATCTGACCCGCGGCCTCGCTCAGCACAGCGACATGATCCCTTGGGCTCCTCTGGCCCCTGGCTCCCCTGGGAGTTCGGGTTCCTGGGCTGGGCATCTCAGCCTGCTGTAGTGAGGGGTGCCCCAGGGGACCCTGGCCCTGAATCTTCCCAAGGTGCCTCCCGTGGCTTGGGGAGCATGTTTATCAGAGCCTGTGACTCTCAAGCCTCTAGGGGCTGCCAACCCCAGTCAGCTCTGCCTCCTGTGCTGGGGGGCGTGGGCACTGCCCACATGTAGGCAGTCTGAATCTTGATGGCTCCTCCTAGCAGACAGCCTGCTCTTTGAGACAGTCTAAGACAGAATATATCCAGTACATGCAATCTACTTCCCGTCACCCATTCACCCGTCCAGCCATCATCCAACCACCCACCCATGCATCCATCCATCCATCCATCTGTCCATCCTTCCACCCATTTGTCCATCCATCCATCCGTCCGTCTGTCCGTCCGTCCATCCATCCATCCATCCATCCATTCTTCCATCTATTTCCATCTATCGTCCATCTTCCATCCACCACCCATCGCTATCCATCCATCATCCATCCACCATCCACTACCCATCCTTCCATCCACCACCCATCGCTATCCATCCATCATCCATCCACCATCCACTACCCATCCTTCCATCCATCCATCCATCTTGAAGCTCCCTGTGGTGGTTCTCCTGAGGTGCCTGCTCTCAGGCGTGAGGTAAGGAGCCGGTACAAGGGCAGTCCTGTGGGCAGCGCTGGGGAGGGAGAGTGGGGCTCATGGTGGGGCCTGCGTTGCCCGTCAGGCCAGAGACGGGGGCTCAGAGAGGTCAGGAAGAAGAGGCAGGTGTTCACGCAGAGAGGCCCAGGCTGCAGGCAGGGTGCAGAGTGAAGACAGGCCATGGTCACTTCTGCTCCCAGCTTCCGGCCATGGGTTACCTAGTGGGCTCCTAAGCCAAAGTGGCCTCTTTCTCTCATTGTTCTTAGGGTATTTTGAACTTATGCGCCTGTTGCTTACAGTCCAGAGTGTGATAGTGAAAATAACTGACATCGCCTCCTTGGTCAAGGGGCTTCCTTTGTCCTCTATGAAGGCTGCCCTCCAGCTAAAACCTTCAGGGTTCCGTTACCAGCTCAACCTGTGGCTTTCAGGGCTCCTCGTGGTTCCTGCCTCTCTCCACACCCATCTTAGTCTCCTCCTCCCCTTCTGAATAGCCTGCTGGATGGAGCCCACTGGCCTTGCTCCTGAGGTGGCCTCATTTGCCCCTAGAGCTGATCATCCCTCTAGGTTGGTGTTCCCCACCTCCCCGCATCCTGCCCTCTCGGGGCCATCTCCTGTTGCGTCCCAGGGCCCTGCATCGTCCAAGGGTTTGCCTGTCTGGGCGCATCCTGACCTCCAGGCCCGGCTCAGCCGTGCCCAGAGACATGTCCACTTGCACGGCACCCAGTTCAGAGCTGAGCAGATGCTCGCAGCTGAGGATGGACATACCTGGGCACACTGAGACAGGGCAGGTGCGGCCCAGGTGCAATTTAAGGCAAGAACAGAGCTTTCTGTCAGAAATGTCTGTCCTGCATAGCCTCCCGAGCAGACCCGAGCAGCATGGGACATGCTTGCCTTCCTGGGGGCACTCTCCAGCTCAGAGGTGGGAGGGCTGGGGACCCTTGAACTCTTTTTGATGTAGATTTTATTTCCGATAATGTGCTCATAACTGTTCAGTTCAGAGTTTAGACAACTGTGTGTCCCTGTACAACCACCATCCAGAACAAGACGCAGAGCTGCCCATCACCCGGAAGGTTCTCTCCTGGCCCTTGCTGTCACCCCCACCCTCACCCCAGGTAACCACTGCCGGATCTGCCTGCTCTGGAGCTCAGAGTAGACAGGACCATGCAGTGTGTGCTCCTCTGTCACTTGCTGGTGGCTCAGAACTCTTCCTGTGCCGACAAACCACAGTTGGCTTATCCATTTCTTTTGATGCCGGATTCTGGTCGTTTCCGGTGGGGCTGTCAGGAATAAAGTGCTGTGGACCTTTGTGCACAAGTGTCCCTGTGGGCACGTGTTCACTTCCCCTCGGAGTGGAAAGCCCACCCCATGGAGTAGATACATGTTTAAATGTGCCAAACATTTTTTTCCAAGGCGGTAGTGCCATTTTACAGGGTGGGCAGGACTGGGGCTGCCCAAGGTGGGAGCGCCCAAACGCCCCTGGGCCGAGGGCTGCATCCGCACCCAGCAGCCTGAGTGAGCCAGCCACACTCATCTCCTTTAACAGGAGGGCACCCATCTCCCCCGTGTGCCCCCACCCCGGGCAGGAGACTTAGTCAACATCCTGCTGGGGCCCTGCACCCACGCTGTTTCCTCAGTAGGTGTCTGGTGCCAGACGGACCCACCCTCACCCTGTCCACAGGAGGGTTTCTCACTCAACCTCTGTACCCTCGGTCTTCTTACCTGCAAAGTGGGGTCTCCCACTTCTCCCTGAGTGTCTGTTGTCTCTGTCTCTGTCTCTTTGCTGCCCATTGAAGGACGAACCTCATGCTCAAGTGCTGAGCACACACAAGCTGCGACCTGTGCTGGGAGGGTCATCCCCTTCTGTCCCTGCAAGAAAACCTGCAGCCCCTCCTCACCTCACCTGATGAGAGCTCACCCTATTTCGGGGAAAGCAGCGGGCGCCCCTGCAGGCCGCTGCCGGTCTCACAGCCGGGAGAGAGGCTGCAGAGGGTATGCTACCACCCCAAACCTTACCAGGACCACTCCACCGCTATGATCACCCCAACCTCCGTGCGCACAGACCAGAGGTGCCAGAGGCCTGTGGGAAAGGGCACGGCCGCCCCCTAGCGCCTACGGACTGAGCCCAGTCTGGATGGTCCGTGCCCGCGGTGGGAGGCGGACACGCGCCTCCAGGGATGGGGCCTGCCCAGTGAGGCCCCACGGGTCCCCGTCAGGTGAATGGATAGGGTCCCCAGTCCGCGACCCCGGGAGTGACCCGATCAGGACGCACAGCCCTCCCCTTGGCGTTGCCCACGCCCCCATACCTGTTTGCTCTTCCCCTCTGCTCTGGGGCCCCCAGGTACAGTGGATGCAAATCCCTTCTGGGCTCAGTGCTCTGCTCACCCCTAAAAATAGGGAATCCAAAATGCTCCAAGGAAATCTGGGCTCCTGGGACAACTGAACCCCACCCGCAGCGGCACCCCCTCCCCATCTTGCTGACATCCCTGAGCCAGGATCCATTTCGTGCTCAGCTGTACCCAGGAAGAAACTGAGGCACAGAGAGAAGGGAACGACCTGCCCAGGGACCCCCGGAGACAGAGGGGAGCCGGGGTGCGTGGGGGTGAATGGGGGTATCCCAGGATGAGCCGAGGTGAGCAAGGGTGTGCCAGGGTGCTGGGCCGCCCCACGTCCGCGCAGTCTTACTGAGACGCTGCCCGCCCGATGCAGATACCGCCGGCCGCCGCCCGAGCGCGCATCCCGGCCCGGGGGCGCCCCCTGCCGGCCAGCATTGCCAGCGTCTGCTCTCCAGGTGAAGTGCTTTGTTTGATTTGTCAAAATAGGGATTGTATTGCGCACCTGGTTTGCATTCTGCTTCCCCCGACTTGACCTAATATACCGAACATGTCCCTGCCAGTGAACGCTCTTTGTGTATCCGGCGTTTATGAGTCACGTTCATGTGGTGTTCGGTGTCCCGTCACTTACCTGATCCTTCCTCTCTGAGTAGACATGTGCGTTGGTGCCAGTTTTTGTTCTATAAATAATGCAGTGTGAAGCATATCTAATGTGCCTCGGGATGGATGGCTGACCTGGGCTCTTTTCAAGGCTCCTGATACTGGTCGTACAAAACTGGGCGAGGGGCAAGATTCTGGGCTGGGGGCTGCCTGCGAGAGGTTCTGCAGTCGCCACCCTCACCAGCTCTCCCTGCTCCCCAATTACGCACCCTCTCAGCAGGGGAGCTGGGACTGGATGGCCCTTGGGGGGCCTCCCACATCCTGGTTGCACCGCCCTGGTTTCCCCAGCCCCGGGACCCAGGTTTGTGGGGGAAGCTGGTGGGTGGAGAGGGGGTGTGGAGAGCAGTGCATACAGACAGCAGCCCTCCCGGTCACTGGAGGGGTGATCCCTTCCCCTCAATGAAATCGTCAGACCAAGATCATTAACTCATTCGTGCAGTAGGAAGGCGCCCTACTTCCTCACCCCTGCCCATACCCCTGAGAGGCCCGCTGCCCACTCCTGGGAGCACCAAGGGTCTGCAGGCCCAAGACTCAGGTGCTGGATCAAGCCTGCCCTGAAGGCGGCCCAGAACCAGCTCCTCCGCACCCACCTTTGCAAGTTGTGCGGGGCAGGCACTTCAGCGGGGCTCCCTTCCCCTCGGGTGATCTGGGTCTGGAAGGAGGCGGCCCACAGCCCACCCCACCCACTCCCGAGAGTGGTTAGGACGCGGGAGACCCCGCCACTCACAGGCCAGCGTCCTCCCGCAGGTTCTCCTGATTAAAGGGAATAATCACAGCATTGGGCGCTCACTCCGGGGCTGCCCGCTACATAGACCAAAGACCGGGTGGACCGCACGCCCACCATTGATTTACATGCGGCGGAGAAAGAAGAAATGTTACGAAACACCCCCTCCACCCTGTGGACCGTAGGAGGCGTCAGCAGCATCAGGTAAGCGTCTTACAGGAGCAGGTGCGCATCTCAGGGCCTGCGCAGTGCGGCAGGGGTGCGCTCTGACGCTGACCCCCCCATCACTGCTGCAGGTGACAGCGCCACCGTGCAGGAAGACCCCGCTGGGGAAAAGGAGGACGCCCTCTGCTCCCTGACTGGGGTCCCAAGTCCTGTCCGCCATCGGATCTCTGGGTGACATCCCCTCACCTGTCCCAGGCCCGCCTTGGACTAAAGACTCTATGCTGAGATGCACTGCGAGAGAGACAGGCGGGACAAGTAACTGAGCAGAGATCCCCAGGGAGGCCGTCAGGCGTCTGCAGACGCTTGTCCTCCCGCAGCAGCGCCACCTGGGCACCACCTGGCTTCTGCAATATTCTTCTTCCTCTGCTGGCCACCCTGCTCCTGACGCGTCAGAGCTCAGCTGCACAAGGTCCTGACCTGGCAGGTGACCCATTTGTTCCTCATTCCTGAGCAGTCTCGACCGGTTGGGGTCCTGCCTGCATTAGCTGCTGAAACTTTCTCGTAAGGTCCCCCTGGAAGTGCTAAGAGGCACCTCAGAGAACACCTGGGTGCACACAGACTCCTTGCTGTGGACTGAGTTGTGTCCCCCAAATGCATATACCTGGAGCCTGACCCCCAGTGTGTTTGTATTTGAAAATGGGGCCTATAAGGTGGTAATCAGGGTTAAATGAGGTCACAAGGGGGGGGCCCTGATCTGACCAGATTCTTCTCCTTGTAAGAAGACATGCCAGAAAGCTCTGTCTCTGCCCTGTGAGGACACAGGAAAAGGTGGCATCCACAGGCCAGGAAGAGTCCCCCCTCAGGCCAGCACCCTGACCTGGGACATCCAGTCTCCAGAACTATGAGAACAAATGTCTGTTAAAGTCGACGGTGTGCAGCATTTTGTGATGGCACCTGAGCAGCCTGACAGTCTCCTCCCCTCTGGTGTCCTTGGAGCAATGGCTCCAGCCAGCTGCTATGTGGTTCGGAGGCAGGGCAGCCAAGAGGCCCACTGCCGTGCCAGGGGGACCTGCCAGCGTCCCTGCAGGGTGTTCTCTCTCCCAGAGCTTCAGGGATGGGGACGTCTGCCACGGGGCACCAGAAGCAGTGCTCTCGGTGGCACCTGCAGACAGAGACACATCCCCACGCCTTCACTGGACTTGTCCGTTTTATTAGAGCCCCTCTTTTGTCCACACCTGGCCCCCTCTTTTGAAACTTCCTAGGGCTGGTGTCGCTCAGAGCAATCTCCCTTGTGAAGCTTCCTTTCCCAGTAGGAAATTCCTGGCCTTCCACCCCAACCCCCGCCCTCCCCACCCACCCACCACCTGTCTCAACTGGACCCCTGCTATGGCCCCACACCTGCTTACTGTGGGCTTGGAGGGACCATCCCTGCAAAGGGAACTGGTGTCTTGTCAGCACTCACACAAGAGTAGGGGCAGGGGTCAGGGGGATCCCTGGAGGGCCCCTCCCTGGCCCATCGAATCTGCCCTTAGGGTGGCAGGGGCCCTGGGTCATCTGCCTCAGGGTTTGCAGTTTCCTGAGCTGGGCGTGGAGGGGGAGACTGGGGCTCAGAATTATGGTGGCAGCGAGGGGAGATAGGCCTCATTCTGGGGCTAAGTATGGATGAAAAAAAGGGGTTCTATGGAAAGTCACCTCACAGGGTGATCTGAGTATAAACCCCTCGCTGGACCAGTCAAGGTAATGGTGGGTCTGGGCCATCACACCCAGGCCTGTAAATTCTTCAATAAAAGGCTCATCTTGGCTGTAGGCAGCCCTGCCCATGTTTCTGTGCATCTAGGAGACCACACCTTTGAAATAAGTGTGTCCACCCTCAGCAGAGCACAGAATCTCCTGAACTCCCGTAATCCATCCCACCTTGCTTCCCCACCTCTGTGTCCTCTTGCTCACGTCCCCTCCTCAAGCCCAGATGCATAGAAGAAACTGCAAACCGCCATTCTCTGGAGTGTCTGAGATCTCGCTCCCAGAGGCAGTTTGGCTCAAATACATGTTTATACAAATTCTCTACAGGCTTGGACGTTTCTTACATCAATATGGGGCAGGTTGGAGGGGAGGGGAGGGGGGGGCAGGGACAGGGTCCTGACCGGGAGAAAAGTGGGCGCATACTCACTCGCACACCACCTGCTCAGGCTGAGCTGAGACCTTGAGGGAGGGGCCCCTATGCTGTTACCCTCCAGCCCCTCCCCCACAGCACCTCAGGGTGGGGGTTCTGCAGGCTCCCCCACCATCCACAGACCTGCCTTTTCCAATCCACATCTCCTGCAGCCCCTCCTTCCTCTGACCTCTGACCCAGGTCCCTCCTCTGAAGACTCTGGTCAGGTCTCCACCCTGCTCCTCCCTGTGCTCTGCTGACTCAAGCCTCAGACCATGACCTGTGACCTTGCAAGTGAACCACCTTGCAAGGGACCTTGGCCCTATCCACGACCACACCTGGCCTGTCACTCCCCGAGCCAAGCCTCTGCCCAGTGTCCCCTCAGACCCCCAGCCCGTGTGCTGCCTGCCTGGAATCCAGGCTTGTGCTGCGGCCTGGCCTAGTCACCGCCCAGGACTCTGGGCCCCCTGCCCCAGGCTGGTCTGGGAGCCCCGGGAACCAGAACAGCCTCCCTGACAACCTGGGCCTCCCACCTCAGGCCCCACAGCCTGGGCTGGGCTCACCATGACCCTTGACCTTGCCTCACTGCCCTTCCCTGTCCTTGAAACTGGAGGCCAAATGCATTCCAGGAGCCAGACTGGAGCCGGGCCATGGAACAAGCATTTACTATCAGAGCACCGTTGGTCTGAGAGGGCAGCGAGTTGACACCTCCTAGCACTGCCTTCACAGTCTCAGGCTGGCTTGGGGTTTCTAAGGGAACACCTGGGTGTGCCTCCACCAGGGGTCCGCAGGGAGCCTTCCCTGAGGCCACGTGAGATGCCCTGGGCTCAGCAACCCAGGAGCAATGATGGGAGGAGCCTAGTAGACCATTGAGATTGTGATCAATAAGCCTAGAGTATCAATCGGAAGTTTCAGGGTAACTTTCTGTGCTCGCTTGGGCAGCACAGACACAAAAAAAGGTAGCTTTCTGAAACAGGGAAATGGGTGGGACCGGGACATTCTGAGCTCAAGCCCCAGGGGGTTGATCTATTGTTAAGCTATAGGTAGGTCAAGGAAAGGCCAGGCCCAGAGAGACCTCTATTATGGGGGTGCCAACCGGGCCCTGTTTCATCCCCACTCTCTGGAACCTTCTCCTGAGCACCACTCTCAGACCAGGGGAGCTGGGCTGCGGCCTTCACATCCCCTTCCTCCAAATTTCCTGAGTTCTCTCCGGGCCAGCCCAAGTCTCCCCCCACCCCCATCGTTCTCTCCGAGTTACCAGGAGCTTGGGGGTCTTGCTTAAATCCCTTCTCCTCCCCCATCTCAGCCTCTCAGTAGGTCCACACCCCTGACCTCCAGCCTGACCATCTACTGGGGAGTCTAGATCCTGTGTATGTGCCCTCCCCTCCTCTATCCCCCTCCGCTCCACACCCTACTCCCCCTCCAGCTAGGGCTGCTGGAGAGTCAGGTGGGAGAGCTGAGTTTACACGTGTGCTTGGCTGGTACCTGTTCCTCCTTCCCAACCCTGCGGTTCTTCTGAAGGAATTAACACTGTTTAAGCGAGTTCTTGGAATATACATACGTGGTTTCATTCGGGAAGTGACATTCTGCTCAGAACGTCCTTCTCTTTACTCCTTTCACCCAATTGTTTTTGTAAGGTCCACTCTTGGCTCCTAACTGCCAGCAGCCCTACGGTCTCCCATCACCCCACCCAGGTGCCTCCAGCTCTGCATGCCTGGGGAACCCGCAGTGGGACACCTCACACTCATGCAAGGCAAGGGGGCTTCTCCGCAGCCTGTGCTCCTTGGTCTTCCTGTTACCCGAGAGTGAGTCCTTCCAGGCGCCGTGTCAGGTTCTTGGTGTCTCGAGCAAAGAATTGAACGAGACATGGAAATAAAGTGGTGAGAGACTAGTTTAATGGAAGAGATAGACACTCCAAAGAAATAGGAGCCAGGGGCGGCCGGATGGCTCAGTTGGTTAGAACATGAGCTCTAAACAACAGGGTTGCCGGTTCGATTCCCACATGGGCCAGAGAGCTGCGCCCTCTGCAACTAAGATTGAAAATGGCGACTGGACTTGGAGCTGAGCTGCACCCTCCACAACTAGACTGAAGGACAACAATTTGGAGCTGATGGGCCCTGGAAAAACAGCATTGTTCCCCCAATAGTCCCCAATAAAGTTTTTTTAAAAAATAAAAGAAATAGGAGTGGTCTGAGCAGCAGAGAATGGCTCAAGGGCCGAAGGTGGCATTATTAGGAGAAAAAGTACACTCCAAAGAGTTTGGAGCCCCGAGCAAAGGCAAAGCTCAGGAGGTTCAAAGGGCTCGGACTGGCAGGGACTTGGAGTTTTTATCGTTTTTTTCTCTAGAATGGGCTGTTCCTTTCCGGGTATTGACACCTGTGATTGACAAGAGGCTATTACCTCATCATTTTAGATTGCACATGTTACTTCTCAGAATTCAGTCTGTTATGATGATATAATGAACTTCTGGGCGTCTGCATGATATTATAATGATGGTATAATGAGGCCCAGGTGAAATGAAGGTCGTTGTGGCCTTTACTGCACAGGTGTGTGACTGGTTTAATCTAGTTGGGTATTTTGTACCTATTTGTTCCTCATAGGGGTAGATAATTACAATGAAAAGGGGAAGTTTTGGGTGGAGAGGGGAGGTCTTTTTGGTGGTTGAATACTATGGGTTATGCAAGAATGCAGAGACCCGATGCCTGTCTCTAACTGCCTGCCTTGTTTTCCCCTTAAGAGACACGATCCCCATAAAATATCTATGGGAAGCTGAGGGACAGAAGATCTTTTCTTCTGTATCTGCTTCCTGCTGGGCAGGGGCGTAGAGCTGTCCCTACCTAGTGGGGGATTCGTGTAACTCTCGCCCTATCTGACCTCAGATGAGAGGAAGGGGTCCCGAGATCCGCCTGGAAGACCATGTTGGCTTCTTTGGTTGCAAATGGCAATCTTGCTGGGGTGTCCACTGTATCCCCAAGGCCCCTGAATGAGGAAAAATAGATTTTAATTAATAGATATAAAAGTGTTGTCTTAATGAGCAGAGCTCAAAGCTATCGATGCGGGGTGGCTACATGATGGAAAGTCTGCCCGCCCTATAGAGCCTGTGGCCACTTAACCGGCTATTCAGGTGTTAATTGTCCAGGAGTTACGCAGGTCGGTAGGAGAGAACATTAGCCTTCAATGATTACAACCAACGAGCATAAATCACAAGTCTCAGGGCAATTATCCAGAGCAGGGTCAGGAGATTTCTATGATTCAGGTTAAAAACAATCTATTATTTATGATCAAGAAACCAATGGACTTAAAACACTGAAGAAAGAAAACGTAGCGTTTCCGTCATGAGAAGCCCTTTCGTTTGGCCCGCATCAGCAGCCTGCGTTTATGACTTATTACAACCCCTCTTTTGTCCGCACACAGCTCCCACAGCCAGCGGGGCTTTGCTCCCAAGAGGGCGCTGCTGGGGCCACCTTGCTCAGGGTGCAGCACAAAATGCCAGGTTTGGGACCCCCTTCAACAGGCGGACCCCTTTGGACATGCTCTGTGTAATGTGTGCACCTCAGATCTCCTCTGAAACCCAGACTGGGTGATTGTGAAGTGGGGAGCCCAACCCCAACCATGGAGGGTCCAGGGGCCCCAATAAGGAGGGTGCGTGGAAGAGGGCAGCCCCAGGGCTAGGCTGGACTCATCCTGGGAGGCCTGAGGAAGGATTTTGAGCAACACAAAGGAGCTGGGACCCAGGAAGCACTTGGCTTTTGGGGGGCTGGGAAGACGCCCAGCATTGAGGCTGTGGCTGGCCAGGGGTGAGCCTCGGAGGGGCCAGGAGGTTTGGGGAGAAGGGGCCTGGACTGGGAGAAGCAGGGTGTCCCGTGGGGTGCTGCGTGGAGGCCTCTAAAGGAGCTGCAAGTGCAAAGGCTGGGTTCCCAGACCTGTCTGCCCGCCAAGGCTCCTTGCCAGCCCGCCCCCACCCGCAGGGACACAGGGGAGAGTGGGGTGAACGGCCTCTTGGAAAAGTACCTGGGAGTATGCTAAGAAGTGACTTCCTCAGGCTGAGGCTTAATCACGTTCAGTCGGCTTGAAAACAGTTGGAATCGTTTCTGGGAACGCCTGGAGCAGGGAGGAGCCAGAGACAGCGGTGCCAGGGTGGGGGGACGCGGCCAGGGCGCCCTCTGCCCTCTGTGATCACAGTCCTGGGGAGGGCGGGCCTAGGCAGGCCGGGTCAGGTAGACGGATGACAGCCACCCCCACACACTCACCTGTACCTGAGACCCCAGCCCCGTGCTTGCCCCGCCTCTGGGCTGCAGACAGCCGGTGGACTTGGAGCCCCACCTGCCAGCAGCTCTGTCACCAAGCAGCCCCGCCCTCCCGGGACAGGCCACCAGGGGCCCTGCAGCCCCCAGGGGGAAGGTGTCCTAGCCCTTAGGAGAGGCCAGCAGAAGTGCTTATCCCTGGTGGGGGGACAGGCAGGCAGGGCCCTGGGTCAGCAGCAGGGAGAAGGGGGACGTGTCTGGTCCCCTCCCACCTCACCCCTGCCCCCCCACACACTGCCTGGGTGGGCCTCAGGTCAGAAGGACTCAGTTTCCTGTCTGCACTGGAGGGGTTGGTCCAGCTGCCCTCCCCAGAGGCCCCACAGAGGGTCCCCCGCCAACGCCCCACCCCGACATCTCACACACTTAGATTGAACTTCCTCTCCAAGCTTGATTTGAACAGAGTTCCAGAAGCTGCTGTAGCAGTGGGTGGGACCCCTAGTCCTCCTTGACGTTGGGCTCAGCAGGGGACCCGTCACAGGCCACACTGCCTCATTGGGTGTGCCGAGTCTCTCAGTTCAGCTTCATTCCTTCAACCTAAGAAGCCACTTCCAGAAAACTCTGTCTCAGGAGTCCAGACATAGGGAAAAAGGTTTTTGAACAACAATATTTACAGTAACAAAACTGGGATGACATAGCTGCCCAACAATAGAAAAAGTGGGTAAGCACCCCAAGGGGTCCTACCTAAGGGTGACTGTGCAGCGTGGGTTTCATGGAGTGAGAAACAGTATGTTAAGTGGAAAATGGAAACAACACCAATGATAATATATGCAATATGCATGTATATATGCATATATATACATAGAAAAAAATGCTAAATTAACTGTTTACAATCATCTATGGATGGTGAAATTATGAATGCTTTTTACTCGTTTCTTTGTTCTACGTTTCGAAGTATGTTACAAAAATGTGTTACTTTTATAATGGCAAAAGTTATAAAAATATAAATTTGCGTATGTTACTAATTATCTGACAAAACGACCTAAGACCCTTCACCCAATGCCTTGTCCACTTTTTCCAAGCTTGTAAAATAAAGGGGAGTGCCCAGGCAGATGTCCCCTCTTCCCAGGCCTCCTGGGGACCATTCAGGGGATGTGGGACCCTAGGTACCACATGTGCTCCGCCCACTGCTACCAGCTGGGCTCCGGAACAGCTGTTATCACAGCACTGGCAGTCACGCTGCATCCTGTCCCAGCTTATCTCTGGGTTATTTCCTCAAAGACCCAGGCTATTAACAATCGGTTCATTTGACAACCCAGCAGTAAACAAACACGTAGGAATGGGACTCCAGGTGAGTCTGGCCACACTCAGGCGGGGTGGGGAGATTACAAACCAGCATCCCTGGGTGCCAGCTCCACTCTGGGCAGGGCTCCCATGCCGCTGAGCATGCATTTGGGGCATGGAGCCTTCTGGGAATGCAGTGGCTGTCACCTTGGACCCCTGCTAGGGCCACCAGGTGCAGGGGGCAGGACAGCTGGACCCCCACTCTCTTTTCCCTTCCCTCTCTTCCTCTTTTGTCCTCTTTTCCCAATCTCTCTTGCCCCGCCCCACCCCAGCCCCTGTGCAAACAGCTCTGCTCCCTCTTCCCCTTGGGAAGACAAAGGCAGAGAGAATACAGATGAAAGACCAGAGCTGACTGCCCTGTGGCTTACCTCTGGGCCCAGCAGGCAATGAATGCAGGCCTTGAGGGTGGGGGTGAAGCCCCAGCAGCATGGTCCCATGACTTCTGGGGCTACTACTCAGTAACTTGGCCTTGTAAACACGCTTCTTCATGAAAACAGCCCCCCTTTAAAACAAAGGTTAATGACTGCAGATCACGAGCTGCCCGGCCCGGCCCTCCCTCACCACCTGTGGCTCAGTAATGAAGGCTGACAGGCTGGGCTTGTGCTGTGGCAGGGCTGGCAGCAATCACTAATAACCAAGTCCCTCCAGTGCCTTGCCATCCTAGGGCTTGGGGCATGTCCTATCCTGTAGTCTGTCTGTCTAGGGGACGTCCCAGGAGCAGGCCCAAGCACAGGAGGGGGTCACAACTTCTCCACACACTTCCCCTTGATTTGAAAGGTGTGGCATCCTCACCGGAGGGTAACTGATAGTATCTAAAGCTGAGAATGGGCCCCTTGCAATAAAATGTGAGAGACAAACGCGGAACCAAATCCACTTCATAAGGGTTTCGGTGAGCTCTCTGCTTCATTCAAACTGCATTTTCAAAACTTATGAAATTAGCAAAGATCTTAAAATAATATCTCTTGTTGGAGGAAGTGCAGGGAGTGGATGATTCTTGCTTCCTGCTGGTGAGACTAAAACTCAGCCTTTCTAGAGAGCAGTGTGTGACCTACATTTACTCTGGAGACAGGAGCGGCCCCCACTCCTGCAACCAGTCACCGACGCACGCACGTGGTCCAGGAACACAGGTGTGAAAACTCCATGTGTGTGGAAAACCCAGTGATGCATAAACTATGCATTGTGGACAACTGGGGTTATTCCAGGTTGTTTCTTTCTTTTTTCTTTTTTTTTTATTGGTGAACAGTGTGCTTTTTCCAGGATGTCAAGCCATTGTTTTTCAATCTGGTTGTGGAGGACGCAGCTCACTGGCCCACGTGGGACTGAAACCGGCGACCCTGGTGTTATGAGCACTGGGCTCCAACAACTGAGCCAACCAGTCACCCTATTCCAGGATGTTTCATGTTTAAAAATCTTTTATCACCACATTAAGAGAAAAAAGGAGAACAAGTTTATAATAATCTCAAAAATGTAGAAAGCATTTCACAACTTTTATCCCCATTCGTAATAAAAGAGGAACGGGGGGGGGGTGATGGCTAAAGGGTACAGATTTCTTTTGGAGGTGGTGAGAACTTTCTAGAATTGGTTGTAGTGATGGTTGTATGAAGCTGTGAATAAACTAAAAAGAGAGTAAATTGTACACTTTAAATGAGTAAATTCATATTGTTATAATTAGATCTTAATAAATACAGAGGGTGCCAAAAAACGTATACACATTTTAAGAAAGGAAAAAATTGTATTAATTGTAATACTCAATATATACCGATAACAAACGATGAATACAAGTCACGTTTGACGTCTGCAATTACAAGAGGTGCTCAAAGTGGTTACCATCAGCGTCCAGCCACTTCTGATTTATGGCGAACTACTGCTTGAGCATAGATAATATCTCTTAAAATGTGTATACATTTTTTTGGCACCCCCGCTAAGTACCAGAAAAATGAAACAACCTCTTAGTGCACAGAGAATAGAAGGAACATTCCTTAATCTGATTAAGGGTTTGTACAAAAATCTCCATCATCCTCAATGGTTCTGATGGTGAAATACTGAAAGCTTCTCACAGGACTGGCAGTCACGCTGCATCCTGTCCCAGCTTATCTCTGGGTTATTTCCTCAAAGACCCAGGCTATTAACAATCGGTTCATTTGACAACCCAGCAGTAAACAAACACGTAGGAATGGGACTCCAGGTGAGTCTGGCCACACTCAGGCGGGGTGGGGAGATTACAAACCAGCATCCCTGGGTGCCAGCTCCACTCTGGGCAGGGCTCCCATGCCGCTGAGCATGCATTTGGGGCATGGAGCCTTCTGGGAATGCAGTGGCTGTCACCTTGGACCCCTGCTAGGGCCACCAGGTGCAGGGGGCAGGACAGCTGGACCCCCACTCTCTTTTTCCCTTCCCCTCTCTTCCTCTTTTGTCCTCTTTTCCCAATCTCTCTTGCCCCGCCCCACCCCAGCCCCTGTGCAAACAGCTCTGTTCCCTCTTCCCCTTGGGAAGACAAAGGCAGAGAGAATACAGATGAAAGACCAGAGCTGACTGCCCTGTGGCTTACCTCTGGGCCCAGCAGGCAATGAATGCAGGCCTTGAGGGTGGGGGTGGAGCCCCAGCAGCATGGTCCCATGACTTCTGGGGCTACTACTCAGTAACTTGGCCTTGTAAACACGCTTCTTCATGAAAACAGCCCCCCTTTAAAACAAAGGTTAATGACTGCAGATCACGAGCTGCCCGGCCCGGCCCTCCCTCACCACCTGTGGCTCAGTAATGAAGGCTGACAGGCTGGGCTTGTGCTGTGGCAGGGCTGGCAGCAATCACTAATAACCAAGTCCCTCCAGTGCCTTGCCATCCTAGGGCTTGGGGCATGTCCTATCCTGTAGTCTGTCTGTCTAGGGGACGTCCCAGGAGCAGGCCCAAGCACAGGAGGGGGTCACAACTTCTCCACACACTTCCCCTTGATTTGAAAGGTGTGGCATCCTCACCGGAGGGTAACTGATAGTATCTAAAGCTGAGAATGGGCCCCTTGCAATAAAATGTGAGAGACAAACGCGGAACCAAATCCACTTCATAAGGGTTTCGGTGAGCTCTCTGCTTCATTCAAACTGCATTTTCAAAACTTATGAAATTAGCAAAGATCTTAAAATAATATCTCTTGTTGGAGGAAGTGCAGGGAGTGGATGATTCTTGCTTCCTGCTGGTGAGACTAAAACTCAGCCTTTCTAGAGAGCAGTGTGTGACCTACATTTACTCTGGAGACAGGAGCGGCCCCCACTCCTGCAACCAGTCACCGACGCACGCACGTGGTCCAGGAACACAGGTGTGAAAACTCCATGTGTGTGGAAAACCCAGTGATGCATAAACTATGCATTGTGGACAACTGGGGTTATTCCAGGTTGTTTCTTTCTTTTTTCTTTTTTTTTTATTGGTGAACAGTGTGCTTTTTCCAGGATGTCAAGCCATTGTTTTTCAATCTGGTTGTGGAGGACGCAGCTCACTGGCCCACGTGGGACTGAAACCGGCGACCCTGGTGTTATGAGCACTGGGCTCCAACAACTGAGCCAACCAGTCACCCTATTCCAGGATGTTTCATGTTTAAAAATCTTTTATCACCACATTAAGAGAAAAAAGGAGAACAAGTTTATAATAATCTCAAAAATGTAGAAAGCATTTCACAACTTTTATCCCCATTCGTAATAAAAGAGGAACAGGGGGGGGGGGTGATGGCTAAAGGGTACAGATTTCTTTTGGAGGTGGTGAGAACTTTCTAGAATTGGTTGTAGTGATGGTTGTATGAAGCTGTGAATAATCTAAAAAGAGAGTAAATTGTACACTTTAAATGAGTAAATTCATATTGTTATAATTAGATCTTAATAAATACAGAGGGTGCCAAAAACGATACACATTTTAAGAAAGGAAAAAATTGTATTAATTGTAATACTCAATATATACCGATAACAAACGATGAATACAAGTCACGTTTGACGTCTGCAATTACAAGAGGTGCTCAAAGTGGTTACCATCAGCGTCCAGCCACTTCTGATTTATGGCGAACTACTGCTTGAGCATAGATAATATCTCTTAAAATGTGTATACATTTTTTTGGCACCCCCGCTAAGTACCAGAAAAATGAAACAACCTCTTAGTGCACAGAGAATAGAAGGAACATTCCTTAATCTGATTAAGGGTTTGTACAAAAATCTCCATCATCCTCAATGGTTCTGATGGTGAAATACTGAAAGCTTCTCACAGGACGGCAAATGAGGCCAGAATGCATCCTGTTACCGATTTTATCCAGTATTGTGTTGGACACAATGTAATAAGGTTAAAAAAATAAAAAGAGGGCCGGCCCGGTAGCTGAGGCGGTTGGAACTCCGTGCTCCTAACTCCGAAGGCTGCCAGTTCGATTCCCACCTGGGCCAGTGGGCTCTCAGCCACAAGGTTGCCAGTTCAATTCCTCGAGTCCTGCAAGGGATGGTGGGCAGCTCCCCCTGCAACTAACAACGGCAACTGGACCTGGAGCTGGGCTGCTCCCTCCACAACTAAGATCGAAAGGACAATAACTTGACTTGGAAAAAAATCCTGGAAGTACACACTGTTCCCCAATAAAGTCCTGTCCCCCTTCCCCAATAAAATCTTTTAAAAAAAGAAAAGAAGAAGAAAGAATAAAAGGTAAAAGGTTGGGGATGAATTACGCTGTAATTATCAGTTGGCATAATTTTGTATTGAAAATATATTTTAAATTAGTGGTTAAGGAGGCTGTCAGGCTAGAACGTCAGGAAAAGTCTAAAGATTAGGTCGCAGGAAAAGAAAAACTGAAGCCATGTTTCGAAGATCCGTAGCACAGGTGTTTCATTAGTTTGTAAGGCGTGAGTCTGAAGCAGCTGTCAGCTTGGTTCTTGAAAGATCCCTGAATCGCATGCAGTTACTGGGGCGAGTGGGTCAGGACCCTGACATGACACAGGTGGAAGGGAAAAACCCCGTCACAGTATTTTCTCTAGCAACAAATGGGATGTGGAAATCCGGAGACAAAGAAGCATACCAGATGGGGGATATCAGTCAAAAGACAAAGGGGCACAGACTTTCAGTGCCTGACAGGCCTCAGAGATGCAGCATGCTAGTGTGTGAAAAAGGGGTCTCGAATTTATGTGGAAGGAAAAGTAGATGATGGTGAATACACAGATAAAAATAATGTGAGGCGGCAAGCAACAACCATCATAGCTGATAACATTCTATTTCTGAGTGACCAGACAAAAGAGAAGGCATATAGCGGACGATGCGTCTTTGGGCAGTGTTTGGTACAGTCTCATTTCCAAATCACGTATAGTCTTTATGGTTTCTAAGGACAAGAATTAAAATATTCTTTTATATATATAAAAATCAATGGCTAAAGGTACTAGAAAAAGATTTCAATATAAGGTCTATCTGCAAAAATTAATTATATTGTTATAAGTGCCAGCAATACACAATTAGAAGATAGACATTAAAAAACAATACCATTCAAATAGCATCAAAAATGATTGAATATCTAAGAATAAATGTTACGAAATATCAAGACCTCCACACAAAAAAACTTATAAAACGTTATTGAGCAAAAGAAGGCGGGAGTTAATGGGGGCGTTCCTGTGTGTGTGATTTACAGCATTGATAAGATTCCATCTACATTGATCTAGAAATCTATAGATTTAATGCACTTTGATGGAAGTTCAGCACGTTTTCTGTGGACACTTACGAGCTTATTCTAAAACACGTGTTCTGAAGAACACAATTGGAAGACACGTACCATCAGATGGAAAGACCTGTTGTAAAGCAACAGGCATGAAGCTGGTGCCTGTGGCAGGTGGGGAACGAGAGGTGAAGAGATAGCCCGGCTGGAACAATAGATTCCTGAGAAAAGCGGCTGAGCAGCAGAGTGGGGCACGGGTGGGGTTTTGAGTACACAGAACTGGTCATTTGAATAAAAAAAAAGGAATCTTCACTTGATGGCTTTGTGACCCACAACATAAAAACCAATTCCAAGTAATTGCAAGTGAACTGTTACTTAAATGCCTAAGGCAGAACCATCAAATAAAACCTGCAGGAACATCTCCATCCCCTGGAGGCAGGCAAAGCCTTTTTTAAAGGGTCAGTGACTGGCCAACAGTATAATGAGAGCTTCTGTTCACCCATGACATCTTTGAGAGGTGGGGGAAGGCGGGTGGTTCAGTGGGGCAGGTGTTTGTGAAGTACTGGATTCTAGAATGTAGTAAAATAGCCTGAAAATTACTAAGAAGGGTCAGCATCCCAAGAGGAAAGGGCATTTGAAAGGGGGGATTGCCGACGGCCGGTCAGTTCTAAGGATGAAGCTGGAGGTCACAGGCTGTCAGGGAAATGCAAGTTACAACCACAAGGTGATTATTAGCCTGACACAATGGTCACGGAGGAAAGGGGCCAGGACACGAGCTGGCGAGGGAGTGGCACCCCGGGGGATGCTGGGTAACGGGCTCCACCCCTGCCGAGGCCCCGCAGGGTCCTTTCAAGTCGCTGTGCAGGCCCAGGAGGCAGCCGTCCCACAGGACACAGGCCTGAGCATACAACACAGTGGCTCGTGAGAACAGCGTACTCTGGACTCTGTCCGCAGCAGCAAGATGATAAGTGAGCTGTGACACGTTACACCTGGGGCCCTGCACGTGATGACGGGAGAGCGGGAGGCTGCTGGACCTCACAGCTACACAGAGGCCAGGGAGCCGGGCACACAGCAGGATGACACCCAGCTGTGCTGCGAGATCCGGACAGGGGCTTCCTCTGGGACAACAGACAGTGCCTGGAGGGAGCAGGGGCCTCTGGGGTTCTGGAACATTCTCTCCTGTCCTGGGGATGGGCCCGCCTTATGGAAATTGTCAACCTGTAGAACAGCAGCAGAAAGACGCATACTCAAATACCCAGCCGGTCACAGTGACAGTGGTATTTGCAAGGGGACAGGCTGAAGCTGGCAGAGCACCTCGCCAGCAAGATTGTCTCTACTGAATGTGGTGTGTCCAGCACGGTGCTTTCGTGTTCCACATTGACAACGGCACTTGAGAGAAAATTTTCATTAAAGATTAATAAGCAAACATTTAAATTTGATTAAAAAATTAAAGTTATATAAGAAAATTCTCAAGACATAATGTTAAGTGAAAATCATGCCCAGACAGTACAATTCCACACGCACACGCGTGCACATGCACACACACACATATAAAAGCCCAGAACAATGAGAAAATGGTTTGTGTTTGCCTCCAGGTACAGCCAGGTCTGGCTGGAGGGTGGCCAGGTCACAGTCGTGGCATGAAATAGTCCCTCCTCGGGGCCACGGCGTCCAATGCCCACCGGCCATCTGGGGAGGGCACGGCCAGCCTCCAGCTCCTGGCCGACATCCACCCAGCGCTGCCCAGGTGTCAGGCACGTCCAAGGAGCGCTGTCAGTGAACAGGCGGCGAAGACCCGTCTGTGGGTCCCACATGCAGGGCACAGAGAAGTGACCAAGTAAGGGCATCTCCTGCACGGGTGTCAGGAACAAAAGCAGAGCTGAGTGGAATGTGGAGTGCCGACGGGGGAGCAAGCTCAGGCTGCCATGTCAGCGGGTGACCCAGCAACCTGGGGCGGCAACCAACAGCGTGGGAAGGCGGCTCCGGGCAAGGGGAGCAGGCATGGACCTGGGGTGCAAGGAGCAGCCACCGACGGGGCTTAGCAGTCACGCCGTTCAGGTGGAACACAGCAGGCCCCTGGGGACTTTCCCCTTGGAGACATGTGGGCGCACGGAAGGTTCTGAGCAGGACAGACAGGGCTGCCAGGCTGAGAGTTCTCTGCCCGCCTCCTACCCAGCACCTCTCTGCACCCTGCACCCCAAATGCTGAGCCCAAGGAGACGGCCTGCAGCTCTGCGAACGCACGGCGCCACGGCAGAGGTGTCCCCCACCCTCCGCATGGCCCAGGTCCCCAGCCAGGCCTGTGGGGAAGGACCAGGCAAGTCTGGGACTTTGGCTGAGTGGGGTCCTGGTGGCAGCCCCCTTCACGCTCGTCAGGGAGACCCCGAGGCCCCGCGCTCAGGCTCAGCACAGGGCACCTGGCCTCTGTCTGCCAGGCACCGCCTCCGGAATTTCCCAGGAAAACCACCTGTTCTACAGCCTAGGGGAGGGGCTGAGGACTAAGCAAAGTGGCTGAGCTTAGGGGGCTGGTGGCCTAGGAATGTGGGTCCTAGTGCAGTTTCCCCTCCTGGCTTCCTCTGCAGAAGCTTCCAGAAGGAGTGGCCAGAGGCCCAGACATCAGCCCTGACCCCCAACACCTGGGATCCACGCTTTTGTCTCCTGTGGGGGGCTCATACTGGACACGCCCAGGACAGGACCCCAAACCACCTCGTTGGCCCATGGGGTCCAGGCAACACCTCCTCCCACCTCCACACAGTCGGACACCACCCAGCCTGAGCCAGCCCGGCCTCTCCTGCCCCCCAGTCCCTCTGTCTCTGTGTCTCTGCAGTGGCCTCCACCCAGCTGGCCCTGCCCTCCAGGCTGCCCCTGTCTCAGCAGCCAGATGTCCTGAAGCAAACCTGATCCCTTCCTTCCGGTCGACCCCTCCGCCTGCCATCCTGGGGTCAAAGGTCAGGCTCCTGACCTCACTCCTGCCTGAGCGACCTCCACCCACCTTCCTGGATTGTCCCCTGAACTCAGTGCAAACCCATCTAGTGGGGTCGGGTCAGGTAGCCAGGCCCGGCCGCCCAGACGTCACCGCTCAGCGGCACAGACCACTGATGAAGTATCTACACAGACAGAATGGCAGGGCCCATCCTCAGGGAAGGCCAGGGGGCTGGGCGAGCAGGTGGGGGGGAGGGCAGGGCACTCTGCAGAGAGCTGACCGGGAGGCTGGACAGAGGCTGGTAGGAAGGGCGTTCTGAGGGAAAGGCCCAGTAGTGGGATGGGTGTGGATGGTCACTGGCCAGAGGGAAGGTGTCTGTAGGGGAGGGGTGTGGCTGAGTTGAGGTCAGGGCAGGGCACACCCCACCCCACTCCCTGCCCAGAAATTGCACTGAAAGTCCCCACTTTACCTTGAGTCTCAGCCTAGACATAGCTTTGGTGGGGGCCTCCCCTTGCCCCCCCAACCACCCCTCAGCCCGGAGGTCGCCAGGTGGGGACCACATTGCTCTTTGGATGTGCCCTGTGTCTCCCAGCTTGACTGCCCGCTCTGGGGGGCAGGGACCCACTCAGTCTGTTCCATGCACAGCACTTGGTAGAAGACAGAAGTCCTGCAGCCTGGGAGAGACCTGGAGGCTGCTGCGTGCAGCTTGGGGACAGTCCACCCAGGGATAGCCCATGGGGACGAAGCAGCTCTGGCCACCCCAGTGCTGGCGGGACCCAGGCTCTCCGAGGAGCTATTCAGTGCCCAGAGCTCAGGCCGGGAGGGGTCCAGATGGCTCCGAGCTAAATGTGAACAGGGCCGTGTGCTGCTCCCTGGGCCCAGGGCTCCAACTCGAGTCCCTAGACTGGGGTGGGGGCAGGGGTACCCCAGCACCCGGCCTGTTGGCAGAGAGCTGGAGAGAGAGACCCCTCCTGGCCCCCTCCTCCAAGTGGGAGCATGTGGCTGGAGGGGGTGGCAGGGGGCTGTGAGGGTCCTGGGGACTAGCATCCTACAGAGCCAGGCAGGGCCCTCCACATGGCCATTTTGCCCCGGGTCGCACCTCCCCGGGAGCCTGGCTGTCTGAGTGCACTTGGGGGTGGGGGCGGCTTACCTGTGCCCATGACGTCTGCGTTTGCACAGGGGGAGGGCCGGCCAGCGCCTGCAGATAAGGCATTAACAGTCTGTGCCCTCCAGATCTGCTGACACTTCCTCTCGGCCCAGGTGCTTGGGGTGAGGTGCCAAAGGTTCCCTATAAAAGTGCTGGGGCTCTGTCTGTGTCCACTCACCCGTCAGCACCGGGCCTGTGGTGCTGAGAGGACCAACCCCCACCGCCACCATGGTGAGGCTCGTGCTGCCCAACCCGGGCCTGGAGGACCGAATCCCGTCCCTGAGCGAGCTGGACGTCATTGAGAAGGAGGAGGCCAGCTCGCGGCCCAAGTGGGACAACAAGGCTCAGTACATGCTCACCTGCGTGGGCTTCTGCGTGGGCCTGGGCAACGTGTGGCGCTTCCCCTACCTGTGCCAGAGCCACGGAGGAGGTAGGCTGGGGCGGGGTGGGCAGAGGCCAGGGCAAACGAATGATGGCCCCCAGGGCCAGGCACCCCACTCACCGAGGGGAGGAATTTGGAGGGTAAGGGGCTGTGGGCAGGACAGCACTCGCTCGCGCCCTCCAGCTCTCGCCTGCCCACTTGAGCCCCCCGAGGGCAGGGCTGGAGAATGGTCACTCTGCTCCTGGTTCACCCAGTGCCCAGTCCCACACGTCCAAGTGCCTGGGTGTCGGGGAGGCCACTGTGCTCCAGGATCCAGGAGCCCTGCCCTGTTCCCAGAGGACAGATGTGATCTGGTCATGGCAGGACAGAGAGGGAATGGCTGCTTCTCTGGGCAGGATCCCTCCTCTGAGAGAGGAAGGTGCCAGCATGAGGGGCAGTAAGAGCAGGGACAAGTCCCAACCACACAGGGGGCCCAGGGCCCTGAGGCACAGAGGAGGGAGCTGGGCCAGGAGTGGCTGATCCACAGAGAGACAGGTGGCAGGCTCTTAACCGATGGGCACACACCAGAGATGGGAAAGCCACATCCCCCACCAAACATGGCCTGTCCTGCTGCCTCCAGAGGCCTCTGGGAGCCTTGGCTGGAGCCCAGGAGTCTCCTTCCCCAGGGCTGAGGCTGTCCCCTCTCTCCCAGCCTCAGAGCCTCCACTGGGGGGCAGGTGCTGGGTCTCAGTCCCCATGATCTTACCCCTTCACCACCTTCCAGGTGCCAACGAGGGCACACCCTCAGCCTAGTTCCCTCAGCCCCACACCTCTTCATGGCTTCTGCCCCCCAGCGCCCCAGACTTGAAAGGGGGTCTGGGAGAGGCTGCAGAGCTGGCTGGATGCCCTGGGGACGGGCTTGTTTCTGGTTCTGTGGGCTGTGGAATAACCTCCTTTGAAAGAACAAGGCTCTAGGGATGTGAGTTAGTTTCAACCTTTGTGACAGAAAAGTAAGAAAGCAGACGTGGTCGTCCCTGGGTCACCTTTGTGACACCCCCATGGCTAAGGACTCGAGTTTCTGAATGGCTCGGAGGGTCTGTCTTAACACAGTTCTGTTCTAGCTGCAGCCACTTCTGTGCCAGTGGGGGTGGGCAGGGGATTCTAGGGGCCCGGTGAGGTCACCCAGCAGTAGAGTAACAGACAGTCCCTGAGGCCAGGCTGCCCCTTCCCTCTGGAAGGTCCAGGTCACCTTCCCCACCCCATCAGGGCCTCTCTGGGGCCAGGGTGCCAGCATTTACTTCCTTCCAAAGGGAAGCTCAGTTGAGCAAAAGGGAGGCTATCGCAGCCCAGCCCTTACCCCGCCCCTGCCCCCCCACACTGGGCCCTGGTGGGTTGGGAGGGATGCCCAGGACCTCACTGAAATCCACTTTAAAGTCTTCAGCTCTGATCAGAGCTGAGCACCTGGCCTCCAAGCCCAGGAGACAATGGTGAGGACAATGGAAAGGCTTGGCGGTGACTCTTCAGGAGTGACATTTCCCACCCCTGCACCCCCACCGATGGGGGAGGGAGTGACTGAGTAACTTGGAGAGAGTGATGGATCTGAGGACTGATGACCACTCCTGATTTGGTGAAAATTTAATTTGCCTTCAATTATTTGCAGGAGTTCTGGGTAATTTGAAAAGTAAGACAAATCATCACTTACTTTGTGTTTAGCTTTGTACTGTGACAAGAAGAAAATGCAGAAAAGTAGAGAGAACTACAGAGAAGCCTTGCCCCCAGGACAGAGGAGCTGTCAGCAGCATTTTGCTGTGTTTGGTGTGGGGGTGCTGGTGGGGCGTGTGCACACACAAACCCCTGCGTGTTGCATGCCATTGAGCGATGTGTTGTCACAAGAAGGCCCCACTTTCTGGGTCTCAGGTGGGGCATCTTTGTGACCAGGGGTGGCCCCAGGTGCCCTCTGCCTGCATCACCTCTGCCTGCCTCGGGTTTGTGTGTTTGCCTTTGGCAAACAGCAGAGCACAGTAACCTCGGGCAGAATCTGTCTCTGGGCCACACGAGAGGAGACATGCACATATTTATCATGGGCACAGGTGTCATGTGATGGCGTCCATTTGGACTGCGTGTGGCAGAGACAGCCCAGGCAAGGGGCGAGCGTTGTCCATGTCCAGCCTTCAGGGAACAAGAAAGGGACTAAGGGACACACGGCCCCTGCGTGATTGTGGGGAGACGTGGGCTCACAGGGCCCTTTTTCTGAAGAAGGGCCTTTCAGAAGCTGAGTTGGGATCAGAGCCCACGTCTTGCCGCAGCCCTCTCACCTGTGCACCTTCTGGGTTCAGTGTCCCTCCCGCCTGTGAAATGGAAGGTGATGCAGAGTTGTGAGCTGAAGGCTGTACCACCAGCCCTGCTGTCCAGCTCACAGACAGGGAAGGGGGCTGTGTGCAAAAGACTGAAACCCAGGAGGCTAGGCAGAGGCAGGACTCTCCCCGCTGAGGGAGGCGGCCATACAACAGCCAGGTCCTGGTGACTGGACGGTCCCCGGCCAAGAGTTCTGGACCAGCACCTGGCAAAGTGCGTTCATGGCGCATCTGCCCAGGACCTCTCCATATGTGCCCACCGCCCCGTCTGCTCAGTGACACCACCCCGACGCATGGCGTCCCCTTAACCCCATCTCACCCCCACTTCTGAGCCACAGCACACGCAGGAGAGATGGTGTGCGGGCTGGGGGAGCCGCAGGCGGCAGCGCTGCCCCCTCAGCACAGCGCTGCCCATGGCCTCCCCAGCCTGGTCCCTGGGGCCACATTCTTCTCCGGGTCCTGGCCCTGCAGCCACATAGTCAGCACACCTTCCTGGAGCCTTTGCTCTGTGCCACACACGGCCCATGCAGGAGAGACTGTGGACAGAAGGCTCAGACTTGCCCTCCTCCCCGCCTCCTCCCCACCTTGTTTCCTGAATCCTCAGAGAAAAAGAAAGAGAGCTACGTTTCCATGCAAGTGCATCGTTCTCCTGCGGGTTCTGTCCACCTGTGTCTGCATGTGTGTCCATCGGTGTGCAAACGCACACGAGCACACCCATGCAGACAGGAGCCCTGTCAGGCGCCACCTTGTCTACCTGGCAGGCACGTGGCAGTCGTCCCTCGCTGGGGCCTGCAGCCCTGCCTCCTCTGTGCCCCCCCCCACACCTCCCACAGTGACAAGTAGCTGGGGTTTGAAGAAGGAAGCTTCATATCCCAGGGGCTCTACTTGTAAAGAAAAGCAAGAAAGCAGACATGGCAGAAAAGTAAGGCATTGCTTGGGTCTCTTGAGGGAGAAAAAGGCTAAGACCCTGCTCATCCTTGCAAAGAACAAGACATGAATGCATGTCCCATGCCAGGTGCTGCCCTGGGCGTCAGGTGCCAAGCACACAGACCCCACTGGCCCCACAGGATGGCCCCACAACATGGGGACACGGGAGGGCTCACTGAGCCCAGGCCCATTTTGGGGGGTGCAGTGGGCATGTGCTGGTCCCACCATCCCACCCTCTCTCATCACTGGCTGTGGTGCCTGCTCAGAGCTCAGCCTGACACTCGGCAGCAGAGGCTTCCGGGAGCAGCGGCTGTCCAAGCGGGGTTTTCAAGGATGATGAAGAGTTTCCTGATGGAGGAGGGGCCGGGGGACCTGCGGGTAAAAGTGACATCACGGGGGCAGGGGAAGGATACAAGGACATTTGGGAACCACAGATTTGATTTCTTCTTGGTAGTTTTGCCCCAACGATTTTCACATCAAGCTCCTGAGAAAACGTTAGAGGCAAATCTTTCCTTGTTTTAACTCTACCCTCCCTGACACCGTGACCCCTATTGGGCCCTGCCCATGACCCTGCAGCCCCAGCTGGACCCTCGGTGCAGGGCAGCTCCCCATTCCCCCTCCCCAGGGGATCCAGCTGCTTGCTTTTCATGTCATTGTCACCTTGGGTTCCCCATCCCCTGTGAGTGAAGATTCCACTGCTGTCCCTGCCTCCCCGGCTGGATTTCAAGCCCACAGTGAAGTCGCCACAGCCTGTGCCCAGTGCGTGGACACCCTCCCTAATCCCCAGAAGCAGGCTTGGTCTTGGGAGGACAGCAGACAAACTGACCGCGGTCCTAAGCAGCAGAAAAAGTCCCCCATAAAACAGTGTCGATGGCTGTCACGGGTGGTGGCGGCGTGTCCGTGACGGTGTCCTAAGTTTGTATTTGTGACAGAATTCTTCAGGTATTTCCTACCAGCACTTGTGTCCCCAGAGGGGGCCTCCTGCTGTGTGCCTGCCCTGCATGACGCCCTGCTGCTTCTCCCTGCCAGGAGCGTTCATGATCCCTTTCCTCATCCTGCTGGTCTTGGAGGGCGTCCCCTTGCTCTACCTGGAGTTTGCCATCGGGCAGCGGCTGCGCAAAGGCAGCGTGGGCGTCTGGAGCTCCATCCACCCAACCCTGAAGGGCGTAGGTGTGTATCTGGGCCCACGCGGGGGGACCCTGCCCGCGTCTGCTGTGGGAGCAGCATGCTCCTCCCTTCTCGCCTGCCTCTGTTTCCGGGGGGCTAACTGCCCCCAGCCTTCTGCAAACTCTTCCTTGTAATATCAGGGAGGTGGCAGTGGCAGGGTCCAGGCTGGGGCTACTCTTGGCATCCAGGGACCAGCTGGGCAGCCGAGGCTGTCCCCCGATGGATGCCCAGAGCCTGGGAGGCTGTAGACATGGGGAGAACAGTGTCCCCCCATTGCTGCTCATTGCAGGGCTCAGCGAGCGCCTGAGGGATCACCCTCCTGCTCTCTAGGACGCTCCGTCCACTGGTCCACTGGCTCCCCCAGTCGGCCCCCAGCAGTGCCCCTCCCCCAGCGTACCCCCAGTGATGCCCGAGCCCGACAGCCCCCACTGCTGTGTCGTTGCCCCAGGCATTGCGTCCATGTTCGTGTCCTTCATGGTGGGTCTCTACTACAACACCATCATCGCCTGGGTCATGTGGTACTTCTTCAACTCCTTCCAGGACCCCCTGCCATGGAGCGAGTGTCCGCTCAACGCCAACCGGACAGGTGAGCCCGGGCGGGGCGGGGCGGGGCCGCCGGCTGTGTGAGCGCCACTGCACCTTTGAGCTGCACACCGATACTTCATAAATGGTCGCTCTCCGATGTCCCCAAATGCAGATGGTTGTGGCTCAGGTTGGAAAAACCAGAGCACATTTAAGGCAATAGGGAATTGAAAAAGAAAAAAATGATCATGCCAGAGAAAAGCCCTTAAGGCAGGTGCTTCTGCCTCCGTAGGAACGGTGCTGGCTGAGGTCGGGTGAAGGAAAGGCGGGAGCAGCCCTCTGGGAAGCAGGCTGTGGGCGGCCCTGACGTCACCCAGGGCGGTGGCCTGACCCCCATTGTCCTCCCCACCGAATCCCCCGGGGTCTCCTTCTCTGCAGTCACCAGTGTGTGACTGCCAGTGCAGGCTGTGTGTGTGTGTGTGTGTGTGTGTGCTCGCTCATGTGCACGTGCACATGTCAGGCTGTGTGTCTCTGTGTGTGCGTGTGTGCCTTATGGGTATGCACATATATGTGCCGTGTACACACACACGTGTCAGGGTGTATGCACGTGAGTGTGCATGTGTGCCTTATGGGTATGCACATATATGTGCCATGTGCACACACGTGTCAGGGTGTGCACACGTGAGTGTGGATTGTGCCTTATGGGTGTGCACATATATGTGCCGTGTACACACACACACACGTGTCAGGTGTGTGCACGTGAGTGTGCATGTGTGCCTTATGGGTATGCACACATATGTGACATGTACATGCACACGTGTCTGTGGGTGTGTGCCCGTGGGTGTGCAGGTTCACCTGTGTAGGTGTGTGCATACATGTCTGTGTGCCTGTGTGTGCCCATGTGCACGTGTGCACTATTGTCCCTGGTGTCAGTGAGTCGGGAGCACGGCCCCTATTTCCTGCAGCTGTGCTGTCTGTCCCCTCCTTGGTCCCCATGCTCTGTGACCCAGACTGACATGTGAGAGCACCCCCTGCAGGCTACGTGGAGGAGTGCACCCTCAGCACGCCAGTGGACTACTTCTGGTACCGGGAGACCCTCAACATCTCTGACGCCATCAGCAACTCGGGCTCCGTGCAGTGGTGGGTCCTGCTCTGCCTGACCTGCGCGTGGAGCGTCCTGTACGTGTGTGTCATCCGCGGCATAGAGACCACGGGCAAGGTGCGGGCCAGGCTGAGGGGCTTGCGGGGCATAGGTGCGTGTCCGGGCCCTGAGCTGGCTGCCCCTTCATCAGCTCGCAGGGTCACGTTCCCATGTGCCGTCTGTCTGGGAAGGGCCTCTGCTGGCACCAGCTTGGCTCCAGGGACTCGTGCGGGCTCTCAAACATGCGATTAGAAAGCTGCATGCTGGACTGGTCCACAGTCGCCTAATGGAGGCAACTGAATAACCATCATTACAAACACAACAGTGGGAAACTGGGGGCTGCCTCTCCCTGCCTGGGAAGCTGCGTGACCAGCCCTGGCTCCTCGTGAGCCCTGTCGCCCCTTCATCTCACACCGCCCTGTCCCCAGGCCGTGTACATCACATCAACGCTGCCTTATGTCGTCCTGACCATCTTCCTCATCCGAGGCCTGACACTGAAGGGAGCCACCAATGGTATCGTCTTCCTGTTCACGCCCAATGTGAGTCTCCCGCTGTCCACCCCCAGGTGTCAGGCTCCCTGCCCAAGCCCAGCCTGGCCAGTCCCAGGGCCCCTGGACGCATGCATGCGGGGCCTGCAGGGACTGCGTGTGGCCTGAGGGCAGCCGCGTCCGCGTCGTCAGCGGCCACCTTCAGCAGCTGTTGTCTTGCCTGACCACCCGCCCAGCAGCTCTCGTGTCTCCCTTGGACCAGTGCCGTGTCCCTGGGGCACGTGGCTGAGGGTCTGTGTTCTGCCGCAGGTCACGGAGCTGGCCAACCCGGTGACCTGGCTGGACGCGGGGGCCCAGGTCTTCTACTCCTTCTCACTGGCCTTTGGGGGGCTCATCTCCTTTTCCAGCTACAACTCCGTGCAGTGAGTGCAGGCGGGGGTCCTGGGCGGGGTCCTGGGCGGGGTCCTGGGCGGGGTCCTGGGCGGGGCACCGGGCTCCGCGCTGAGGCCGACGGGGGTCTGGGCCGTGTTACATGCCAGGTGCCTTGGTCCTGGCGATGGGGGCTCCGCTGTGCCCCTTGCCCCCTCCCCCTCCCCGGTTACCCCTCGCAATCCAGGACGCCAGGTGCCCAGCCCCCACGACCCACCCAGACCAACACAGGCCTCAGAGGAACGCAGTGGTGTCGGTCCATCTCTGCGAACATTATGGAGCACCTACTGTGTGCCCTGCCTGCCGCACGATGATCTGTCCTCCTGGGGCCTGTGGCTGTGGCCTGGCTGGGACACAAGCAAGTGGACTAAGCGGGAGACGAGGGGATGGGGCCCGGCGGGCCCCTCGGGCAGGGTGGGCAGGTCCAGGAGGTGCAATGTGAGCAAAGACTCGCACATGGAGGGTGAGTCAGATGCCCTTCTGGCTGCTGGCCGTGGGGGACTGATTTCTCCACGTCCTCGGGACACTTGTTAATATCTGACTTTTTCGATTCTGGCCATCCTGGTGGGTGGCATATGGAGTCTGCTGTGATTTGATTTGAGTTTCCCCGAGGGCTAAGGGACTGGGCTTCTGCTGGAAGCATCTGGAAGGGTGGTGTTAGTTTTAATAGTGGGGCGGGTGGGAGAGCTGCCAGGCCGGGTTGGGGACATCAGGGATTGTGTTCTGGACACGCTGAGCTGGGGAAGCCTTTGAACTCCAGGAGAAGGCAGGGAGCCCTCAGCTGGGAGGAGACAGGCCCCTCAGGGGGTCAGAGGACGTACAGTGGGGCAGGGGAGGGGCATGGCCAGGTAGGGTGGGGACCTGGCCAGCTGAGGCTGAGGACTCGCTCACTGGGCCCAGAGCAGCTGCCAGCCAAGCAAATGTGCACACAGGGCACTCCCAGCCCACCTTTGGGGGTTGAAGGCTGCTCTAGGGGTCCACAGAGTTTTGGGTGGTCTCTTCACAGCTGGCATTGTGAAGTGGTGAGAAGGGCAGGAGTGAGGACCACTGACTGTGGGCACAGGGCTTGGGGACAGCTCTCTGGTCACCTCTTGCTGGGTGCCAGTCGGGATGGACAGGTGGGCTGCCTGTACCCCAGCAGCCCAGACTCAGTCCTGTGCTGACCCGGCCGGGCTGGTGGACACAGCGTCCCTGGCCTGTGGTGACCTGAAGCCGTGTTTGTCCGCAGCAACAATTGTGAGATGGATGCGATAATCGTGTCCGTCATCAATGGCTTCACGTCCGTGTACGCAGCCACCGTGGTCTACTCCATCATCGGCTTCCGTGCCACCGAGCGCTTTGATGACTGCTTCAGCAAGTAAGTCCCGGCCCAGCCCACACCCTCCTCCAAGGAGCCTACCGGGCCTGCACCACCCAGGGCATCAGCCTCGCTGTCTTTCCAGGAATATCCTGACGCTCATCAATGGGTTCGACCTGCCCGAGGGCAACGTCACCCAGGAGAACTTCGCGGAAATGCAGCAGTGGTACAATGCCACCGACCCCATCACCTTTGCGACACTCAAGTTCCAGACCTGTGACATGACCTCCTTTCTGTCGGAGGTGAGTCCCTCCGGGGCGGCACAGGCACGGAGGGAAGACCCCATTGGGTGCCGAGCTCCCCAGGAGCCCAGTTCCCACAGGCCTGTCCCCTCCCCCGCAGGCCTGCCCGCCTCTCACCCTCCTGCCCCTGGGGGTCCTGGGCGCCTGGGCTGGGGTACCAGCATCTACCTGGCCACAACACCCCACGTCCAGATCCCAAGTGAAGGCCAGGCGGGGACGGGGGCTGTCGCCAGCCTGGCCGCCTCCATGGCCTCATGTCAAACGCACGAGGACGCCCCACGGTCCATTGTTAACATAATTCCTCCCGTGAAAAACTCAGAGTCATTGTGACTGTACTTTTGAAATGACTTGGGACCTGGTGGCACACTTTATGTCAGGCTGGCTGACGTGCGGCATTGTCACAGTGCCAAGGAACATGTAACCTACACACCATCGTCTGAGGCACGAATGCTTTTGAACACCAGCTCTAAGGGTTAGTGATGCTTACAAACCACGGCGCTCGACAGACCAGCGTTTACTAATTTTTGTTGTGCAATTTCCTTATTTGGAGCCATCCAGTACTTGGGGCATGTTAAGCGGTCTAGGGCCTGACGCCGTTTTTCCAGTGGCCATAATAACGCAGCCACACCAGGAGCGAGGTTCAGAGAAGCCATCGAAGGGTTCTCTGAGCACCACCTTCCCGCCGCCGTGCAGGTTGGAAGGGCAGGCAGCCGACACACAGGGTGTACAGTTCGAATCCCTTTCATATCGAGGTACAAGCACATTCCTTGCTCAGGGCAGTTTGCTGAGGGTCATAAGTGAGCAATTCTGTGCAGCATCCAGAAGTTTCCAGCAGCAGTCAGGCCCCGCCTCCCGGCCCCCCAGGCCACTACTCAGCTGCTCCTGTCCCCATGGTTGTGCCTTCTCTAGATGTTTCATGAAAAGAGGGCCATGCCCTTGGTGGCCTGTGCTGCCCTCCCTCGGCCTCGCCACTGCAGATTGCTAAGGTGTTGTGTGGTCAGCCCCTCACTCCTCTGTGAGGCGGCCATTCTTGTGTGGGCCCCGCTGTTTTTCACATGTCCTCTTCAAGTCCCCACGGGCCTGCACAGAGCTCAGTCCGTGAGTGGAAGGGGTGGACACTTTTGTAAATGCTGTGACATGGCCTTGGGGCCCCTGACTTCTATGGAACCCCAACCTCCCAGGTCAAAGCGGGAGACCACTTCCCCTCAGACTTCCTCTCCAGAGGGGAACACTGGCTGCCAGGAGGGGACCTGGTGCTGGAGGTCACTGACACTTGTGGGCTGGATAAAGTGGCCCGGGGTCAGCCCTGGGGCTGATGTCCTGTGAGCCCGTCTGTCACACGCCTGCCCTATGGCCCGCTGTGACACACGAATGGGCCGCATGCCCAGGGCAGCCACCAAGGGCACTCACTCTGACCCTACTGAAGTCACTTAGCGCTCCGAGCCTGGCCACGTGGGTGCAACTCAAGAATCGTCCTGGGGTCTGAGCAGCGTGTGCTGCTGGCCTGTGTGACTGTAAAACAGCTCAGCTTTTAAAAGTACAGTTCGGTCTCAAAGACAAGATCTGGTTATTTCGCAAAATGACTCAAATGAGCCAGACGCCTGAAGGTGTGGGCAAGACGTGGCGAGCCGACCGAGGCCGGGGGCCCTGGCAGCGTGTGCTGTGCGTGGCTGACACGTGTGCTTGCTGCGCAGGGTGTGGAGGGCACGGGGCTGGCGTTCATCGTCTTCACGGAGGCCATCACCAAGATGCCGGTGTCCCCGCTGTGGGCCGTGCTCTTCTTCATCATGCTGTTCTGCCTGGGCCTGTCCTCCATGTTTGGGAACATGGAGGGTGTGGTCGTGCCCCTGCAGGACCTCAAAGTCATCCCCAAAAAGTGGCCCAAGGAGGTGCTCACAGGTAGGTGGGCGCGGCCGGGTGGGCAGGCGGCGAGGACGGGCGTCAGGGGCCCTGGGGGAGGCGCCGCCCGGAGCCCGGTCCACACCAGCTGCCCCTCTGCCCGTCCGCAGGCCTCATCTGCTTGGGGTGCTACTTTCTTGCCTTCATCTTCACGTTGAACTCTGGCCAGTACTGGCTCTCGCTGCTGGACAACTATGCCGGCTCCATCCCCCTGCTTGTCATTGCCTTCTGTGAGATGTTTGCTGTGGTCTACGTGTACGGGGTGGACAGGTAGGGGGAGGCTGAGGCCCAGGCGGGAGGGAGACCGGGGTGGACAGGTAGGGGGAGGCTGAGGCCCAGGCGGGAGGGAGACCGGGGTGGACAGGTAGGGGGAGGCTGAGGCCCAGGCGGGAGGGAGACCGGGGTGGACAGGTAGGGGGGAGGCTGAGGCCCAGGCGGGAGGGAGACCGGGGTGGACAGGTAGGGGGGAGGCTGAGGCCCAGGCGGGAGGGAGACCGGGGTGGACAGGTAGGGGGGAGGCTGAGGCCCAGGCGGGAGGGAGACCGGGGTGGACAGGTAGGGGGAGGCTGAGGCCCAGGCGGGAGGGAGACCGGGGTGGACAGGTAGGGGGGAGGCTGAAGCCCAGGCGGGAGGGAGACCGGGGCACGCAGCCGCTCCAACTGCTCCGGGAAACTGCCACGCTGGGATTAGCCGTGCCATGTCCGGGCCGGGGCGGAGGACAGGTGCGCTGACGTAGGCGGTTGGGAGTATTTCCCTTGTTTGGACGGCAGGGGTGGGTGCGGGTCGGGCGCCTGGATGGACGCTGTGGAGAGAACATGGATCCCGGAAGGATGCCCATCCAGAGCACCCCAGATGCTCCCCCTCCGGCTTCTAGATGCTTCCAGATGCAGCACCCAGATTAAGCTCAGACATAAGAAGACTGCATAGTCTCAGGGCAGGAGAACAAAATCATCACCACAAGTGAAATTACAGCCACCTCTGATCTGATCGCATGATTTAAAAAAAGTTATAGCCAAAGTGTCATAAGCAGAGTCAAAAGAGCAGTGAACTAGAAGGACAGTGGCAGTGCGAGGAGGTGAAACGCTCGTGCACCAAGAGGCGCTCGGCGGACAGACAGGGACCAGACATGAGCAGAAGGCCCAGGAGCACCCTGGGCTGGGGAGTGGGCAGGAGAGGCGCGGGCCAGGAGTGACGGGCGGGGGCGTGAGCTGTGGGCAGGGGGAGCTGGGTGCTTTTTGTCAACATGGGTCCATACCCGGGGAGCCCTGTGGTGGGGACGCTCTGGGCCTTTCTAAGGGGCGAACGGCCCCGCAGCCAGAGACTCAGATGAGGACAGGGAGGACCCTTTTCAGCGTCCCCTCGGCCAAACTCTCAGGGCATTGCCCGTTGTCAAGATGGGGGTCCAGAAAATGGCACCGCGTCCTTGGCAGGAGCTGGACGTGCCACAACCTCAGGAATAACGCCGGTGCCGTTACCATGAGACATGCCTGCGCCCTCAGCCCACCCTGTTCTGTGTCACCAAGACACACATGTGCAAGGGCCACACGGCGTGAACAGCTGAGATGGCAGCTGTAGGCAGACCCCCTGGCCGTGACACCAGCTGATGTTGCCCTGTGCCTGGTGGTGGGTGTGAAGCAGATGTGACCGTCCTAATGAGTGCAGGTCCATCTGTGAACGGGACACTTGCTACTGGGGTTCCCATGTAACGCTGCCTCAAGGAGGTTACATGAGTGGGAGGTGGAGAGCCAGGAGTGGCCGCGAGCAGAAGACACTCATCACCACGCTCCCAGGACTTGCTGGGGACAAAGCCTGGGCACCTCTACTTTTCCCGAGTGTCCTCAGGGCTCACCAGCGGTCCTGGACAGCTCATGTTTACATTCTGGCCACTCCGTTCTGATTTCTACAGACAGTAAACTCATTTGTGCAGAAGAGAGTCTGGTACAGGATGACAGGACGTGGTGGGGCCTCCAAGGTCAGGGCTGCTGACCCCTGTTTGCTCCCAGGTCGGAGCGCTGGGCTGGGGCTGAGGGGCGAGGCTTCCAGAGGCTTGTGCTGTGGCCACGGGCCTTCCCAGGGGAGGCGCGTCTTTGTCCAGAAGGACGGCTAGCACTGAGATGACAGAAAGCCAGGGTGCCGTGTTGCAGGGCAGCGACTGTCCGATGCGGAATGGTTGGCCCACCTTCCGCCTTGATGGGATGAAAGGCCTGTGTTCCCACCGGGTGACGGCTCCCTTCTGGCCTCTGCTTCCAGGTTCAATAAGGACATCGAGTTTATGATTGGCCACAAGCCCAACATCTTCTGGCAGATCACGTGGAGAGTGGTCAGCCCGCTGCTCATGTTGGTCATCCTGCTGTTCTTCCTCGTGGTGCAGGTCAACCAGAAGCTCATGTACAGCGTCTGGGACCCTGCCTATGTGAGTGTGCGGGGCCGCCGCATGGGGAGGGTGGGTCGTGCCCCTGGGAGGAGGTGTGTGGGGCTGGGGAACCTGGGCTCTCCCTCCCCTCCCCCACAAGGCCAGGAGGTGAGCATCTAGGCAGAAAGGGGCATTGTGCCCCCTGAAAGAGACCCCTCTGGCTGCATTTGTGTCTGTTCAGCCTGCGGTCACTCTCTCCCCAGGAGGAATTTCCCAAATCCCATAAGGTTTCGTACCCAGACTGGGCATATGGCGTGGTGGTCATCGTGGCTGGGGTGCCATGCCTCACCATCCCCGGCTTCGCCATCTACAAGTTCCTCAGGAACCGCCTCCAGAAGCCAGAACAGCAGCAGGGGCTGGTCAGCACACTGTCCACAGCCTCCGTGAACGGGGACCTGAAGTACTGAGCAGCCCTGCCCACGGCTGCTCGTGTGCATGTATATACACAAGTGTGAGCGTGAGTGTGCACTGGGTGAGTGTACATGTGAGAGCATATGTGCACGCTGGTGAGTGTGTATATACCTGAGGGCGTGTACAAGTGTGCACTGACATGTGTGAGCGTGTGTGATTGTGCACGTGGGTGTGTATATGCATGTGTGAATGTGCATGTGTGTATACATGTGTGCATACATACGTCTGCATGCATGTTATATATATACATGCAAGTTATATGTGCATGTATGTGTACACATGAGTGTATTGTGTATACTATATGCTTGCACATGTGTGTACATGTCCTTGTGTGCACATGCATACAGGCATATGTGAACACCTGTGTATACATGCATGTCTGTATACACATGTCTGTGTGTATATACACGGGTGCGGGTATGTGTATTTATAAATGCATATGCATGTGTATACATGTGTCATGTGGTATATACATGTGTGTATGTATGTGTGTGCATGTGTCATGCTCATGTGTATTTATGTACACATGTGTATGGAATGTACGTGTATGCACATGTGTGTGCACATGTGTATGCATGTGCATATGCGTGTTACCCACAGCACACGCCTGCCACCTGGGGGCTGGCTGCCCCCTTGCTGTGCTGGGTCATGTGCTCCGGTCTTGCCGTGCCCTCCGGGGAGCAGTCAGAAGCTACAGCAGGAAGGCCACAGCTGCCGTGCTCGTCCCGTGGAGAGGGGAGCACTGTGTTGTGCTGGCTCCTTGGACTAGTCCGCTGCTCCCCAGCCCTCCCCCTCGCTGGTGAGCCCTTGACCTAGGAACTTCTGCTGGTTGCATCAGGCGTCTGACCCCACGAGGAGAAGCCCCATCTACAAGAGGCCACAAGCCCCTCGGCCGCTGACCTGGGAAAGCCTGGCCAGTCCTGGGCCCTGCCGTCCACCAGCGGCAGGTTCCCCAGTCTTGGCAGTGGTCTGGATTAATGACTGCTAACCTGTTTAATCATTGCTTCTGGCTGCCACAAATAGATGACAGTTAAATAAAACTCAACTTGGCATAATTTAAGGCTGAAACACCCTTTGTGTTTTTTTGAAGAAGGCATTAACTGTGTGAATTTTTAGCCAGATGTTGGAAAAGACAAGTTATAGGGTAACTCAGCCTTGGTCAGTGGGGTGGAGGACAGTCCATGTGTACTGAGCGATGCTGGGGACTGAGAAAGCCCTGGATGACCTCCACTGGGTGACACTCAGTGATGGCCGGTGTCAGCTCTTCTGCTGTCACAGGAAGGGTCATTTCCTGGGAGGCAACACCAACCTCAGCCAGTTACTTGGCACTTGGGGTGTTTATTTCAATGAACTGGTCACCTCCACATTCCATGGCAACATCTACAAGTTTTAGTTACACTGGGCTTTCTGCGAATTCTCCCGGCAGGGATGGGAGACCCGAGTGGAGGTGGGGTCCTGGCACCACATCTGTCTGTCCACATGTAGACGCCACACCACACTCTCCCCTCGCCCCGTACCTACCTCCCATCCAACGGTGCGCACAGACCTCAGCCCCAAACCCTCGGCGTGTCTAGAGTGCGTTTCCATTGCCCACTGGTCACCTGGATGCCGTGATGGGCAGAAACCTCTGAAGACAGAGTGGGAGGCGGCATACAGCCCTCCCCCTGGGGCCATGACCACCTGTCCACACCCAGCATGCCCAGAGACCCCACACTGCTCTGGCCTCCACGTGCCGGACGCCAACGGCTTCCGTGGGACCCCACCTCCTTGTGTCCCCAAAGCCTCCTGACCCGGGTTAGGGGAGCGCTGATGGCTCTCCCATGGGCACACTGCCCCACCCAGGGGCACAGAGAGAGGGACTGGCTGGGGCTCATCCAGTCAGTTCATGTCACCTGACGAGCGCCTCGTTTTACAGACTTGGTGTCTTTATAAGTTGTTAGAAATGCAGGTTTTAAGAGCATCAGGTGTACCTGTCTAAATAAATCACTGTGTTTCATATCCTCGGCCTAAATGTTGTCCAAACACAGAGGGAAGGGCAGAGGGAACAGCCCAGCCGTCTCGAAGGGTTGACCCAGGACCTCAGTTCTGGTTTCTGGTTTCATCTGAAGAAGCCACAACATGGTGGGTGGTGGCCCCTCCCACTCCCGAGGTGCCTGGCAGCACAGGGTGGGGTGCGGAGGGGGTTGGCTTCTGGGCACAGGAGCAGCTGGCGAGGTTGACTGGGTCGGAAACAGGGAGAAGCAGTAAGAAACACGTGGGACAGGCCCCCGCAGGTGCCTCTGGCTGGGCCGCCTCCCGCCCCTGCCCTCCTCGCCCCTCCTCCTCTCTCTTCACCCCTCCCCTCCTCTGCATCTTTGCTTCTCCCCTTTGTCACTTATCCCTCTCACCCAAAAAAGAATTTCTTAAAACTGTGTCCACGAGGCCCACACTTCCAGGACCCACATATCTGGGGGTCGTGGCCACACTGCTGAGAGACGCAGTGTCCAGGGAAAGTGAGAATTGCAGGTCTGGGGCCCCGGCCTGTCCTGGTGGAAGCACCAGCAGGGGGTGGTCTCCATGTCCCGGAGCCCCCAGAAGGAGCGCCAGGCTCCATCCACCCCATGTCAGCTCATCTCCTCTTCCTCGAGGGCAGGTCCCACGTGTCCCCCAAGCCGGCTGAGCCCTCCCCTCCCTTGCACAGTGGGTGTCACCCTGTCCCACCTGCCCGCTGCTTGACAGTGGCAGTGGACACTGAGGATGGGGCAGAAGCTCCAGGGCCCAGAGGAGGAAGACACTCCCATCCCCGCCCCCACGGCTGACCCAAAGGTCACACTGTGTGACCCCATTTGTGTAACGTTGTGAAATGACAACTGTAAATAGGAAAGTGTGGGGGGGAGGGGGGGCAGGCGGGAAGGGAGGTGGGTGTGGCCATGAAAGGGGCCAAGAGGGACCATGGGGGGGAAGGTCCTGAATTGACACATGGATGCCAGCAGCGCACTGTGACCTCGACACAAGGTCTGCAGGATGCTGCCATCAGGGGAGCTGGGCTCACGGGCTGCCTGCAGAATGGGACGAGGATGTGTGAGTCAACGATTATCTCACAAAGTAGCTGCATGTGCCCTGGACTTGGGGCCCGAGAGTCCCTGGAAGGGACCGGTTCCTTGGTGGTGGCACCCGCAGGCTGTCAGAACAATGCGGGTAGGGGCCGGAGGGGTTCAGGGAGGGATGAGGCCCCAGAGCTCGGGCCTGGCCCTGGTTACCAATTAACGGGCCCCACGGTTTTACTTTAAATGACGGGGCCTGCACTTGAAGGGGGAACTGCCAGGGCTTCCGCGGCTCCTCAGTACTGGAGAGCGGGCATGGCGTGTGCCCCAGGACCAGACCCACCAGTGGGCGGCAGCGGGGACCAGAGGCCCAAGTGGGACAGCAAGCTACAGTACCTCCTCAGCTGCGTGGGCTTTGCTGTGGGCCTGGGCAACCTCTGGAGATTTCCCTACCTGTGCCAGAGCCACGGCGGAGGTGAGCCTGCATGGGCCCAGGGGACAGCGGCCGCCAGTCCCCACCCTGGGAATTAGAGATACACCACCACCCAGGGAGAAACCTGGCCCTTTGGGGACAGGGCACCAGGGCCTTTGGGACTCAGAGGAACCCTCCAAACGCTGCTTCTGTTCAGCCTGGCCTTGGCGTTGCTGTGCTACCTGCCAGGCTGGCACCCCTGTTCGTGTCACAGGGGCTCTGGTTTCACCCACAAGCTTCCCTAAGACGGCAGGTCCACAGGGGGCCACGGGTGGTGGGAAAACAGCCTGCAGTCACTTCTCCAGACACTTGTCTGTCTTCGTGCAGCAGAAATGTCACTTTCCACCCATAGTGCTGGGGACGTGAGGGTACCGACAGCATCCATCCTCGGGACCTGACATGATGTCACTCGGGTCTGTCCCCAGACGCGATGGGTGGGGGACTTTGCAGGCCAGGCTCCCCCTTTTCTGGGGTCCCACCTCGTAGGGGCCGTTTTGGGCTCAGTGCCAGCTTCCTTCTGCACCTGACACCTGAGGGCTCCCAAGTTCCCTGGTGGTGGTCACCTGGCTCCATGGGGTCTCCGCTTGGAGATGCGAGTGGCCTCTCCCTTGAATGGTCACTCTGGCCTCCTGCCTGCCCGGGAAATGGGGGTGCTGGGTTCTCATGCCTCGTTTTCTGGTCGGGGCATCATCCTTCCCTTCTCAAAGACAGACAGGTGACTCTCTTGGCCGTGTGGCAGGGGGACGGGGCAGGAGGGCTCTGCAGAGCGAAGCGGACAGAAGCAGGGTCTGACTGAGGGGCCTGCCTGTCACTGCCGCCCGATGGGTGTCAGAGCCTTTCTGGGGTTGGTGGCAGGACGGCCCCTCAGGAAGCTACATGGCCCTGATGCCCCAGGGGCCCTCTGCTGCCCTTTGCATCAGAAAGGAGTGTGATGGGGCGCGGGCGGGAAGCGAGGCCCGACACACCGGCGTCACCAACGTCTGACGCTTCACTCACCGTAAGTGGTTATCCATGTCCAGGGTACATGGGCCCGGAGTGTCCGAGGACTAACCTCCCAAGTCCTCGTCACCGCAGGCCTGGGCTGCGGCTGACCAGGGCGAGGCCGTGTCGCCGTGGTGGCCTGTGTCCCCAGGGCTACCAGGGACAACACAGTGCCTGTCACCACCTGAACCCCTAGTCCTTGGCAAAGGGGGGTCCCCTGTTTTTGAAATAGTCCTTTAGCCTCCATTTACAGATGTGAAACACTTGGTAAAATGTCATGAAATATTTAAATTTCTTTAACTCTCTCTTTTCCTACAAACGTACCCCCATGTGTGCAAAGGCCATTTTTGTACCACTTTGACCACGGTGACTGTTGGGAGACAGGATGTAAGTGGCAAGCAGGCGATGGCAATGTGCCACACTTTCAATCTGCATCACACGGGGGTGACAAGTGTTTTCTGTCACATTCGTGATCACTCAGCTTTGTAAATTTCCTCTTCAAATGTAAGAATCAGGCAACATTGTAACAGAATTGGCAATGACTGTCACATAAACACCGTTGTACTCTGTGGTGACAGTGACACCCGGCTGCTGGGGACTCTGTTCTCCTGACACATGGCAGTGCCCACCGGAGGGAGCTGCCGGTCCTAATGGCGCTGGGTCCCCACGTCTGTGGGCTGTGGGCTCCGGGAGGGGCCAGGGTCCCACTCAGTGCTGGGGGCCAAGCGATTTTTCTTTTCTTTTGTTTTTTTAAAGATTTTATTGGGGATGGGGAACAAGACTTTATTGGGGAACAGTGTGTACTTCCAGGACTTTTCCAAGTCAAGTTGTTGTCCTTTCAATCTTAGTTGTGGAGGGCGCAGCTCAGCTCCAGGTCCAGTTGCTGTTGCTAGTTGCAGGGGGCGCAGCCCACCATCCCCTGTGGGAGTCGAACCGGCAACCTTGTGGTTGAGAGGACGTGCTCCAGCCAACTGAGCCATCAGGCCACCTGGGAGCTGAGTGGCAGCTCATTGACTTCATTCTAGTTGTGGAGGGCGCAGCTCGCTGGCCTAGGTGGGAATCGAACTGGCAGCCCCGTTGCCCAGAGCTCGCGCTCTAACCAACTGAGCCACCCATCGACCCCATGGGACCAAGCGTTTTGTTCTCTTCCTTCCACTCTGGGCACCGTGGGGCCCTCACCCTGCTGTGCTGTGTGGCCCACCTCCTGGCACCTGGGCAGGCGTGTGGGCGAGGCTCCAGGTAAGAGGCCGTGGGGACACAGGTCCCAGCCAGCTCAGGGAGAAGCTGCAGAGGTCAGTGAGCCCAGCTCCCGGCCCCGGTCCTGGGGTGTCCGTGGGAGCAGAACAGCCCACCTGTTGTTGAAACAGCGCACGGGTCCTGTCCCCTCAGGGGTTCGCAGTGCTTGTCTGCGCTGCGCTCTGTCCGTCCACTGCTGACCGCCGCGTCCTTGCAGGGGCCTTCCTCGTCCCCTACTTCATTGCCCTGGTCTTGGAGGGGATCCCACTCTTCCACGCTGAGCTGGCCATCGGGCAGCGTCTGCGCAGAGGCAGTGTCGGGGTCTGGATGGCCATCTCGCCCTACCTGGGCGGAGTCGGTATGCAGCCTGCTGCCCCCTGCCCACCAGTGCTCGGGAGGCCAGGGTGGGGGCTGCGGGTTTGCTCGTCACGTGGGCACGATGCCAGCGGCCTGGAGCCTGCAGAGTAGGAGGTGCCCTGATGTGAGGGGCAGGGAGACCCGAGACCAGGCAGCAGCGTCCCCGTCACGCTCTGTGGAGGCCTCATTTGGTCCCCTGACAAACGACTTGGGTGGGGGGTGCTGTGGGGTGAGCTCAGGGTGCAAGAGGAGGACACAGTCGTGGGCCGTGTCCTCAGTCACTGCGGCTGTGCACATCAGGCCAGCACGGCCCAGGAGCTGGTGGGCATGGGGACGGGGTGGCAGAGGGTCACAAGAGGAGGCATTGCCCCTCAGGCAGTGTGGCCAGAGGCAGGCCAGCTGTGGGCAGTGGGCATGGCCCTGGGGGAGGCGTCAGGCCGCTGCAGCGGGAGGTGGTGACGGCGGCCTGCCTGCAGGGCTGGGCTGCCTCTCCGTGTCCTTCCTGATCAGCCTCTACTACAACATGGTCCTGACCTGGGTGCTGTGGTACCTCCTCAACTCCTTCCAGCAGCCACTGCCCTGGGCCACCTGCCCGCTGGACCTCAACCGCACAGGTGACGCAGGGCCGGGACGTCGCACTCGCCTTGCCCGAGCCTGCGCGGCTGCTCTGAAGCCACGCATTTCAGCTCCAGTTCTCTTCGCCCCGTGTGTCTGTTCACTGCTGGACCCGGGGCCCACGTATGCCCTGTTAGTCACAATGCAGCTTGTGGGGCTGGCGGCCGTGCTCGGCCACGGTGCTGAGAGGGAGGGGGCTGCTTTCCTGAGCTAGGTCTTTAGGTCTCGACCCCACCGGGGTCCTGCCAGCAGGCCCCGCGCCCCCAGAGTGGCTCCTGGAGGGGGGGCTGCAAAGCCTGAGTCCTGCCTGCATCCTGTGGCCAGCGCATGACGGGACTGCCTGGTTCCAGGGTTCGTGGAGGAGTGCCAGGCCACGAGCACCGTGAGCTACTTCTGGTACCGGCAGACGCTGAATGTCTCAGCTGCCATTGAGCACAGCGGCTCCGTGCAGTGGCGGCTGCTGGCCTGCTTGGCTGCCTGCTGGGCGGTCGTGTACCTCTGCGTCATCAGAGGCATCGAGTCCACGGGGAAGGTGAGAGTCTGCGGCCGGCCCCACGCCTCAGCTCCTGCAGCTGCAGAGGTCTCCCGGTGCCACCAGGGTTGACACGGTTTACAGGCCCTGCTGGGAGGGCCGTGGGCGGCAGGACGGTGGTGTCTCCAGGAGAACACTAGCCCTTTTCACTAGGAAGGGACCATCCTGACCCTGGTCCTGGCCTTCATTCTGAAGTCACCTGAGGTGTTAAAATAGCCACCTGCCATCTTTGACCATGTCCACGTCGTGTGTTCTTGTTCTTTTAATGTGTCAGGGCCTCTGGGTTTAAAGTGTGCTTCTTGTTGACAGCGTGCTCTGGGGTCTTGTGTTTTGCCCTGATCTGCTGATTCCTGCCTTTTGTTCGGGGTATTCAGAGTAGCTACGTTTAGTGCGATGACCAATGTGGCTGGTTCAAGTTCTCTTGTGTTGGTTTTCTCCTTGTCCCTGTTTCTTTGTTGGCTCTTTTCCACGGCCACGCTCTGCAAGCTTTGCTGGCCCGTTAGCGATAGCGCTTTCGCTTGTCTTCGTGCGTCAGCCCATGGCGGCCCCCTTGAGCAGCGCGGCAGGTAGAAGGAGGCCCTCCCTGCGTCACACCTGCATCTCCCTCCCTGCTTTCATGCTGCAGTCATACACCTTATTGCACGTTGCAACAGGAAGTGCATTGTTACATTTTTGTTTGAAACAATTGACTGTCTTTTAAAGAGAAAGACATAGTGAAGAAAAACCTACTGTGTGGCTTCCACACAGAAAGGACCAGGAGGGCCTGCCGGCCCGCTCGCAAGCCTGCCTTTCCAGGGGCCCAGCTCAGGGCCGCACCCTGGGTCACTGCCATCCACACCCCTCCCAGCACAGCCTGTAGACCCGCGTGGGCAAGTCCAGTGGACGCAGCAGCCGCGTGCAGTCCAGGCGCCTCTGAGTCCCGGCTGCCGTGGAAGGCTGTGCAGCTCTCCACGGACCCAGTGCACACAAGTCACTGTCACTCCCATGTGAGGGTCATCATGCTTGAGAGGATTGCAATTCTGAGGCAGAGCAGGGACCCCAGGAGGCCCCACAAGCCAGCCAAAAATTCCACATAACACTGCTACAGACGTCCCTAAAGATGGGTCTGGGTGACCCCCCAAGTCAGTCTTTATTTGAAGCTTGGGGGCAGTGAGGGAAGGCGTCCACTTGTGGGTTTATTTTGCATGGACACTGGTGTACAGACCCCTGCCCAAACCTGACTGAGAACTGGGAACTGTCCTGCTCTGGGGGGGAGGGTGTGGGCAGGTGTGCAGCCCCAGGGCTCTGTGAGCAGCCAGCTGGGGGCTGGGGGGAGAGCGAGAGCTGAGGGCCTGCAGTGTGGACGACGGAGGCCACCACCAGGGGGTCAGTGCCCATCTCAGGTGACCCCCGGGCACAACGCATACGCGAGTCCAAGGCGACCATGGCCGTGAACCGCAAGCCCCCCGAGCGTCACTGGAGTCCACCCCCACTCCCACCCCTACGGTGCCCTCCGCCCCAACCCAGCTGGAGTCCTAGACACGTGATGGGTCACTGGCCCACGAGGCGGTGCCGCACGCCTGCTTCTCTGAAGGTTTTTATATGGAACAGATGTCACTGAAAAGTCTCACAATCTGGCCTTTTTACAGGCGATTTACTTCACAGCCTCGTTCCCTTACCTGGTCCTGACGATCCTCCTGATCAGAGGACTCACCCTGCCCGGGGCAGTCGAAGGGCTGATCTACCTGTTCACCCCCAACGTAAGTGGCCATCCAGTGAAGTCCAGGCTCCAGAGGACACTGCCATCAGGGCCACAGCCCAGCCCACTTGTCCCATGCCCTGGCCATGGGGTGGGGGTGGGGGTGAGGTGGTCAGGGTCGGAGCGAAGGGGGGAGGACGCCGTTTAGGACATGCAGACTCTGGTGCCTGCCCGTGGGGTGTCGGGGGCCCGGGGGTCAGTGGAGAGGCAGGCTGGGGACCAGTGTCCTGCTGTAGGGCCCTGGGCTGCACACCTCTGGGAGCTCGTCCAATGGCCAGCCCCAGCAGGCGAGCGCCCACAGGACAAGGCGCTTGCCCACCAGAGCCCACAGCCCTTCTAGACCACCCCACATTCTCCAGACCCCAGGCCCCCAGGCAGTGACCCGCCCCAGGGGAAGGGAAGGGGCACCTGTGTGTGGTGGTAGGTTTCCCTGGGGCCCCCGGCGGCAGAAACATCAGGCACCATGTGCAGATGGACCCCCCGAGGGCCCTCCAGTTGCCCAGTCCAGCAGGTCTGAGGAGCAGAATAAACACATCCAGGCTCAGGTCGCCCAGACCCATTCCCGGCCCTGAGGTCTGCCACCAAGTTCTCACACCCACACGTCCATGTGGACGTGAGCCGTGGGTTATCTGAGATGCCACAGGACTTGAGGCCGAGTTTGCTGTGCTAACTGCCTTTCCAAGGTCCTTGGCCGGTCTACTGCTGTCCCGGGACCTAAGCAGGTGACAGCATTAATGAAAGCCACCCTGGAGGAAGCCCTGGCACCATTCTGGGACAGCAGGTGCCCGGGCCATGGTGGCTTATCTGTGGCACAACAAGGCTCTCCTGTCCCTTGTCCCCTCCAGATGCACACCCTCCAGAACCCCCGCGTGTGGCTGGACGCAGCCACCCAGATATTCTTCTCTCTGTCCTTGGCAATAGGAGGAAACATCGCGTTTGCAAGTTACAACCTGCCCAGGTAGGGTGGGGCTCGGGTGGCACCCATCCCCACACTCAGCACATCTTTATTGGGACTCACTGCCTGGGACGGAGGGTGACCTAGGGTGAACTTGAGATAAGACCAGACCTGGGGATTCTAGCAATTACTGAGTCATCCCCTGAGGGCTGGACGTCAGGGCCTCTATGGCAGCTTCTGGTCCGTTTCGGAGCCAGGCAGTCCAACCCAGGAACAAGGTCATCACTGGGGGCTGACACCGACCCCGCGAGCCCCGCGTGTGACGCACAAGGTCGCAGAGCAGAAATGCAGTGTGTGCTCCTCTGTGGTCCCTGGAGCAGGGCTCAGCCTCCGCTCCACAGGGAGCCAGAGCGGGACCTCGAGGCGGCATCGTGAGCTGCACAGCGAGAGCTGGTGCAGGCAGCTGGGCCAGGAGGTGCGGGGCGGGGACCAGGTGGGCCGGGGCTTCACTCTCAGCATTGACAAATTACCGCCTCAGCTGTCCCTCGAAATAGCTGTGTGCAGGCTACCCACCACCAGCCTCCAGGAATGCCCAGAAAAGCCCTCTGTCCCTGTGCCCGAGGCCCTGGGGCCGTGGAGGCAGGGCCGTCCTGAGACCCCAGGAGCAGAGCGGGGGGCGTCCCGGTGGGGGCGCTGAGGTGCAGGCACCACGTTCCTCCCCGAGGAGCCTCACCACAGAGCCGCCTGTGCCTACCTATGTCGGCCCAGGAACGACTGTGAGAAGGACGCACTGACCATCGCCCTGGTCAATAGCATGACCTCCCTCTACGCCTCCATCACCGTCTTCTCTGTCCTGGGGTTTAAGGCGGCCAAAGACCTCGGGCGCTGCCTGGATGGGTGAGTGCCATGCCCTAAGGCCACCGATAGGGGCTGCTGCCCGGGAGTCCCACACCCTGACCCTCTATTTCCTTAGGGGAGTGTCCCCCAAAGGGCACGTCCACCGGAACCTAGAACATGACCTGATTTGGAAATGGGGTTTTTGCAGATAGTGTGGGTAAGGATGAGGTCACACTGGAGAGGGCGCCCCAAATGCATGAGCACGTCCCTATACATACGAGACCAAAAAGGACACACAGACACACAGGGAAGGGCCACATGACAGGGAGGCAGAGGTTGGAGTGACGCTGCCGCAAGCCTAGGAAGGCCTAGAGCACCAGGACCTGGAAGAGGCAGGAGGGACCCCCGCTAAGAGTCCCCAGAGGGCGACCCGGCCATGTCCATGTCTATGGTGACACATGTCCCAACTGGGCTGTGCCAGCAGAGGGAGGAAGAAAAGGACAGATGCGGCCGCTCCCAGGATGGGGCGCTCTGGGAGCCGCTGAGGGTGTGCACCTCCTGGAAGGTTCTGGAGAGGCTGCGGGCCGCACCTTGGTGAACAGCATGGTCCCCACTCAGCTCTGCCAGCCGCTTCCACCAAGACGCCTGGGAACTCAAGCTGTTAATCCATGAACTGCTCCTGGATGTGTGTCCCGGGAGGCCCTTAGGACAGCATGGCCGTGCTGCGCTTGAGAGTTTGAAACACCAGAATCACCACCGACAGCAGACAGAATGTGAAAGCCGAGGCCTCAGCGAGGCTGTGTCAAGGACAGTGCCCACAGTGGTGGGGCAACAAGAAAGCATCGCACAGCCAGCTGACCTCGGCGGGACGCGCCACTCCAGGCGGCTGCGTCCCCAAGTAACCGCAGAAGAGCTGTGGGTGTGAATTCCAAGGTTACAAATAAGTTTAAGGAGTGGGCAAATTTGCAAATGCTGAAACATCCGCTGGGGCTGCCACCCTTACTGCAACCCTTAGGGAGTGCTGTGCCCAGTGCCCACGGGGGACCCACAGGTCCAGGAGGCAGGGCTGCCACCGTCTAGTCGTGCCCACAAGGGAGACTCCCCTGCAGGCCTGGGCCCCCTCTGGGCTGAGAACAGTCTTCCTTCCCCACCGTGTGCGTGAGGTAAATGATCAGCAGCCCCGCTGTGGCCACAGGTGTTCTCTCTGTCCCTGCAGAAACGTCCTCCGCCTCATCAATGAGTTTGATTTCCCTGAGCACAGCATCTCCCGGGACAACTATGCCACCGTCCTCACACACCTGAATTCCACCCAGCCCGAGAGGGTGGCCGGGCTGTACCTGGAGACCTGCCGCCTGCAAGACTTTCTGGATAAGGTACTGAGGGGCCTGGCCTCGCTGCAGGTGGCTGACGGGGGGTGGGCGTTACTGATGCGCAGAGCCAGGCCACGCCGGAGCTGGGCAGCCACAAAAACGGCGCGCTGAGTCCTGGGCACCAGGGCGGCAGGCTGGGGTGGGCATTCAGGAGGCGGCTCCTGGGGCAGAGGTGGGATGGGGGCCTGAGCCCAAGGCGCCTGGGTCCCACATCACCTGTTGGCTAAAGGCTGTCAGAGGACGAAGGTTCCTTTCCCTCACGTGCTTGTGTCTTGTCCCTGACACAGCCCAGACAGCAAGGGACCCCGCCTCCGCCCTGAGGCCAGGAAGCATGTTGGTGCATGTGTGTGTCATGTGTACGACACGTTGGTGTGTGTGTCCCAGGTGCCGCGTGTGTGTGTCCCAGCGTACTGCGTGTGTGTCCCAGCGTGCTGCGTCTGTGTCCCAGCGTGCTGCGTGTGTGTCCCAGCGTGCTGCGTGTGTGTCCCAGCGTGCTGCGTCTGTGTGTTGCAGAGTGCCTCAGGCACAGGCCTGGCCTTCATCGTCTTCACAGAGGCCATCCTGCACATGCCGGGTTCGCCCGTGTGGGCCGTGCTCTTCTTCTCCATGCTGTTCACCTTGGGGCTGTCATCCATGTTTGGGTACATGGAAAGCATCATCACACCGCTCCTGGATGTGGGGGTATTGCCCACATGGGTCCCCAAGGAGGTCCTAACTGGTGAGTGGCCAGATGCCCTCCTCCACGAGGGCTCAGGAGCTGGGCTGCAGCCCCAGTGGAGGGCTGGTCCTCTCGGGGCTTGTCCTGGTGGCCCTGTGCTGACTGGATGTCCCCGAGTATGTCACCGGGGAGCAGAGGGTCAGGGTGCAGGGAGCAGAGAGCCCTCCCGCCCCCACACTGCACGCTCAGGCCAACCCCAGTGTCCTCCTGCCCCTGGGAACAGCGCAGGTGGCGGTGGGGATGAGCAGACGGGAGAGCAGGTGCGAGGAGCTGGGAGGGCCACCGGCGACCTGCCTGCGCGGTGTCGTGTGTGTGCAGGGGCGGCCTGCCTGGCCTGCTTCCTCTCGGCCACCTGCTTCACGCTGCAGTCCGGGAGCTACTGGCTCGAGGTCTTCGACAGCCACGCCGCCTCCCTGAACCTCATCCTTTTCGCCTTCTTCGAGGTGGTCGGCATCGCCTACGTGTACGGGCTGGACCGGTGAGTTTCATGCCCCTCGGCTCCCGCCCCTCTGCTCCCGGCATCCACGTATGCGACGCCTGGGCATCGTGGAGCTGGTCTCCGGGGCAGCTACGGGGATGGGGACGGGGATGAGACGGAGCCACCTGAGGCCCCTCCCTGGGATCCACAGAAGCACCCACACAACCCGCCAGCCTGGCCGTGCCGGCCTCCCAGTCTGTGGGGGGGCGAGTGACAAACGGCCACCAGCCATGCAGGGTGGACTCCTCAAGTCCAAGGACAGGTGGACACTAGGACACTGGGAGATCCACCTTCCTGGATGCCCACCTGGATTCCTGCCTGGAGGCCTGTGAGAAGGCCCAGCACTGATCCTGCCCATCCCCACCTGGCTTGGGCCTGCTACACACTTGTCACTCACACCTGTCACACCTGTACTCACACCTGTCACTCATACATATATTCACACCTGTAGTCACACTTGTCACTCACACCTGTCACACCTGTACTCACACCTGTCACTCATACGTATATTCACACCTGTAGTCACACTTGTCACTCACACCTGTCACACCTGTACTCACACCTGTCACTCATACGTATATTCACACCTGTAGTCACACTTGTCACTCACACCTGTCACACCTGTACTCACACCTGTCACTCATACGTATATTCACACCTGTAGTCACACTTGTCACTCACACCTGTCACATCTGTACTCACATCTGTCACTTGTTACTCACCTGTACTCACACCTACACCACACCTGTCAATCATACTTGTACTCACACCTGCCACACCTGCACTCACACCTGTTGCTCTCACCTGTACTCACACTTGTCACTCACACCTGTCACACCTGTACTCCCACCTGTCACTCACACCCATACTCACACCTGCCACCCCTGACCACAGCTTTGCATGAGTGGCCCTAGAGGTTGTGCTCTCTGTCCTTGGCTCCAAGGGGTCCTGGGAGACAATGAATGTCAGGGCCTTCATCTGTTCTGTGGGCCCAGGGGCCAGTGCGTTTGTCCCGAGGTGGACACTGACCACACGGAGAGATGGAAGAGAGAGGCAGCTGTCTGGTGGGGGCCTGACCTGGTGTGTGGGACGAACAGTGAGCCCTTGACTCCGACCAGCCTTGGGTCTCAGGAGACACTCAGGCACCGTCTGGAGTGGAGCTGGGTGGGGGGGTGGGGGGATCGGGAGGGGAGCAAGCAGGGGAGGGGCCGCGAGGAGGTGCCTGTCTTCCAGTCGGATCCTGGGCATCACTGATGCTGCAGCTGCTGCACTTCCTGGGTCACCTCTGTCCCCACCCTTGCGCCAGAGTGGCTCAAAGGTGGCTTCTCCACCCTGTGCACTGAGGGCACCAGGTCAGGTGCCAGCTTCCCTCCCACAACTGGGCTAGCAGGAGCTTCGCTGCTTCTCACCTGGTCGCTGAGCCTCCTGGGGTGAAACCCACAGGTCCAGTCCATTGGCACCTCACCCAGGTGCTGGGCTGGGGCCGGGCTGACCGCCTCCCTGCTGCCTGGCCGCCCCTGGTCAGCGCTGTCCCTTGGCAGGACTGACCTGCTCACTCAGGCCTTTTTCCCATGTCGGCCAGGGGGTTGAGCCCTCGTCGGGATCTGTGAGTGCTGCCCATTGGCGGCTGCTCAGGAAGGCATGGGGCAAAGGATGGAGTGGAGGTGGGGACAGCCCCACAGGCCATGTCTTGGTGACACTGGATGAAGCTGTAGGCTGAGTGGGTGGGCAGACCGGCAGGGCGCTGGCGGGAGGGCCTGAACCCAGTGTCTGTGTGGCAGGTTCTGTGATGACATAGAATGGATGACCGGGAGGTGGCCGGGCCTCTACTGGCGGGTGACCTGGAAGGTCATCAGTCCCCTGCTCCTGCTGACCATTTTTGTGGCCTACTTCGCGCTCCTGACCCAGACGCCGCTGAGCTACAGAGCCTGGAACCCCCAATACGTAGGTCCTTCAGAGGGACCCAGAATCCCTGAGACCCACTGCGGGTCTGGCCTGGCCTTGGTGCCAACCAGGGCCCAGATGACCCTCATGGTGGACAACTGTACCCTGAGTGACCATGTGGCTGACTCTATGGGAACTCCAGTGGCCTCTGGGGGCATCAGAGGCCACTCTGGCAGCCCAGGGAACCTTGGGCAAGGTCCTTGGCCAGTGGCGGGAGGTCAGGAGAGATTCCAGACTCTGTCAACATCACAGGTCCCAGTAGCCTTACGTACAGGGACATGGCCTCCAGCTGCACGTCCCAAGTGCTGTGGGGACAGGCACTGCACACTGCCCACCCCTGGTCTGAGACAAGAGAAGGGGTACACAGCACGTGTCCTAGAACTGCCACCAAGCCCTGTCAGGGAGGGTGCGCAGGCTGCACTCTGGCCCAGCCCTCGCCCGCCGGGCTGTGCTCAGCCACCTGTCACCCAGCTGTCTGCTCTGAAACTCACTGTGCCCCTTGTCGGGAGCGTGGAAGTAATTCGTTCCAAATTGCCCTTAGAAAGGGATGCTGTCCCAGACACCAAGGCAGGAGCAGCAGGAGTGGCACTGCGCTTCTCAAAGCATTTCCGTGACTGTCATCCTGTTAGAGACACAGCCGTGCCTTGTGGACCTCTCAAGGGGGCCACAAGTCGTGGGAGGTGTTGCCCCCCTCGTAGAGGAGAGAAGGGAGCGTGGGGTCCGACGATGCCCAGGGGATCAGGCTGAGGTGGGGCCCCTCGGGGTGGTCAGGGCACCTTTTCCATCCCTCCACCTGCTGGTTTGTTTCAGGAACAGAGGGAGTGAAGCTGCCCGCACAACCCAGGTCCACGTAGCCAAGGGTCTGCCTCGCTCCGCCCTGGGAGGTGGGGGTGGGGTGGGGGCTGATGCTGTCCACTTCCCGGTGCTCACTGTGGCCTCGCGTCCTTCAGGAGCAGTTCCCCTTGAAGCAGGAGAAGTCCTACCCGGGCTGGGTGTGGGCCATCTGCGTGCTGCTGTCCTTGCTTCCTGCACTGTGGGTCCCAGGGGTGGCGCTGGCCCAGCTGCTCGCCCAGCGCCGGCGGAAGCAGGAGGATATGCGGCAGGACACACGCCTGGAGCTGCAGGACAGTGGGGTGTGCTGAGGGCGGGGGCGGCAGGAGGGCCCAGCTGTGTGCCTCCATTATATTCATCCTGACCCGACACCTGTGCTTGTGCCACGGACACCCACATGCCCTCCAGCCTCGCTCGGGCAGCCCAGCCCCTCATCACAGTCCATGCTGTTTGCCCAGCAGCGGCAGTGTGTGGTCCAGCTCCCTGGGCCCTGCAGTCTGGGGTCCTGCACGGCACCGTCTGGGTGGCCGCAGGCCGTGCTCGGCAAAGCCACTGGCAAGACGGGGAGAGGATCCATTGCCAAACAGGCCACACCCATTGCAGTCCCGGGAACATCTGCGTCATGGGGAGGGTCTGTCATGACTGAGCATGTGAGGGACCCATGCGGGCAGCAGGAGCGTGGGCCTGTCTCAGGGGAGGTGGGCAGCCTGACGCAGAGAACTTTCCCAGGGAACCCATGGCCGCCCACTTGCCCCAGGACCCACGATGGACCCTCCTCAAGGGCCAACTGGTGACTCCTGAGGTCACATCACAGACACTGCCTGTTGTCCTTTTAAACTTTCTCAAAGACCACATGTGTCGAGAAGGTAGAAAAAGGCCGATTATCATTCAGGCTCCTACTGTGTCCACTCACCCCCAGTCACCCCGTGGTGCCCGCCCTGCAGCCGACGCCATGACCTGCCCTTCCGGAGCCCTTGGGACAGCGCCTCTCCCCCAACCCCACTGTGCTCCCGCTCCGCCTGCCTCCCACCAGCACCGCCGGCCAGGGAGCAGGTCTCAGGCTCTGGGCCTCACACAGGCTGGCTACTGACCTGCCACATGGACACCATTGGGTCCGTGGCTCCGCGCTGCTGGGAACAGCCCATGGGAAGACCCAGCACACCCCTCTCTAAGCACCTTTTAAACAAGTCCCTGGGCGGACTAACGCTGTCCAGGGTGCTGAAAAATCCCCAGATGGTGGGTTGTAAATAGCCTGTGTCGGGTGTGCTTCTAGGAGCCATCAGCGCCCACAGCCAGCCCAGACCCGGGCAAACTACTGCTGCCTATGAGCCCCTGGATCTTAAAATGGACAGCACTGCAGGGTGCCCCGAAGTCTGTCCAAAGCCCCCCCGTGGGCGAGTCCTGCCCACTGCCCTCATGCTGCCACCCTTGCCCCACCTCTGCTGAAAAACCAGCAATGGCCGCTGAGTCTGTCATGCAGCATCTGACACCATCGCCTCAGCCTCCTTCTTCCACTTGCACGGACCGTGATGACACTGCTCCTGCCGGGTAATTCAGGTGTGGCTTCCAGTCCAGTCAGCTGAGTAGTTACCTGATTCCCCCTCTGCAATGTCAGGTTTTGGGGTTAGGGCTTGGGCGTCTTTGGGAGTCACTGCTCTGCCTCCCACAAGTGCCTGGGGGGTTCTGAGCCCAGCCAGGTTTGGGAGCCCTTCACAGCCAGGCACCCAGCACGCACGGCGGGCGAGGGGCAGGAACGTGGGACTGGGGGGTAACCACAGCACTTTGAAGGGTGCTGTGGGGGCATTGTCGGCTTTCACTCTTGCTTCCTTTCCACTCCTTTCTGCGTCTTGGTTCCACTCGCTCCATACATGTGTGGGATGAGTGAGCAAATGGGCTTCTGTACATGCAGTTTAGATCTAGGGAAGCCCAAAAATCTGCGTTTTTTTCTTTGCTTTGTAAAATTTTATTATTCCCACGTTTCACCCTGAGGAGATTTGGCTGTCAGCATAGTGCTCTTGACAGGAGATAAATCAGAAAGTTCTTAGTGAAGCCTGGTGAAAACGTGTGCCCTTCTCAAGGGCTTAACACTTGGGTAGTGCACGTGAGAGCCTGAGGAAAACTGCCGCAAAATGCTTCTCCTAGACAAGACTGTGCAGCTTGTAGGAGACACCTGAGCGGTGACCGACCGCCTGGGCTGGCTGTGCCAGAAACGCCAAGGGGCGCCGTGAGCCTGCAGTGGGGTCCGACCTGCCCTGAGCATCCTCCCCCCGGGGCGGTGGGTCAGTTTGCCCGTTTATGATGGCGAGGGCACCGCAGGCCAGCACATGGGGTGGGGCTTGGCCCCTTAGTGCTCAGCTCACTGGTGATTTACGACATGTTCCATGGACTTGGGTCCCCATAAATGCGTCGCCCGGCCATTCGGAGTTCTCTGAAGCAGCAGAGTGAGGCAATATCCATAAAACTCACCACAGCACACACTCATGCCCGGACATCGGGCTGCATTAGCACTGACCCCGTCCAAAGTACTCAGTGGCACCTGTTACATTATGTCCCCACCAAGGACATTGGAAGGAAGCCTCGGAATTGCTCACTGCTGTCCACATGCCATCTCCTGGCTTGGCACCACCCCAGGGCACAGGGCAGAATACCAGCTCCTCTGGTGGGGTCTGTTTCTTCAGATGACACCCCTTTGAGCTGCCCCTCCTGTTCTTTGAGTGACTCTTCCGGCTCTGTTCAAGGTCGTCTGTCCAGAGCTCCGCGCCGCCCACCTGCACACAGCACACCCGCAGACACAGGCAGGCCGGCTCGCCCACCTGATGCCTGCAGCTCTGTGGACAAGGCCTTCCCGCAGTGGGGCTCCTCACAGGGCCCAGGCTGGGGAGCACTCAGAAGGTGGGGTGCTGACCAGGGATGGTGTCTGGGGAGGCTGCAGTGAGGGCTGCCCTTGCCTGTCACCAAGGCCCAGAACCCCTCGTACAAGCCCCTCCACGACCTGTCACTTCTCCCCGGTGGCCTCATCTACATCTCCCGTACCTTGCCCTCCATATACCTCCAAACTTCGGACCCTGAGCCACTGTCTGCTCCGTGGTTGTGTGTGGGCCCCACCCGCCCCCCTCACCAGGCAGCAGCAGCAGGAATTGTTAAAAGTGCAAACTCCCAGGCCTACACAAGACCTGCTGCACTGGAAATTTGGGGGGCAGCCCCCTTAGCTGTGTGGTTTCAGGCCCAGAGGACCCAGAGCTCAGGTTGAAACCTGCTACCTCACCTCACAGGTCACCCCCAAGCTGGCCGGTCAGCTACAGGCAGGGCTGCCCCTGCCCCTTCCCATCTGCCCACCTCCTGCTCAGCCCAGGAAACCCCTCCACTCACCCCAGGCCAGGACCCATGCACACCACACCCCGTCACACCCAGGCTCACGTGCTTATAATTAGAGATAACACCACCTTCGTAGTATTTTAATACAAACATCAGAAACACTCAGCACTTTGAAAACAATACACAGGCCTGGTTTCTTCTTTCTGCGGCTCTCCCCTCCCATCACTGGGGGCGGCTGTGTAGGAGGGGCCATGGGAGGCTGACTGCTGAGCAGGAACCAGCAGAACAGTCCGGAAGTGGGGGTGCTGGACAGATGGGGTGTGCAGGACACTTGGCTCCAGGAGGCCCGGGCAGGGCGCAGGGACGGATGAGATGAGAGGCGTGGGTGTGGCCACACGCAAGGGCTGCAACAGCTGACAGGGTCCTTTGCTTCCAGGAGGCGCCCTGAGGTGCGGACTTTGGATGCACTTTGGAGGTGGCTGGGGGGTCAGCCGGCGGGTGGGGTGCCACTCCAGGTGGGTGTGGGCAGCTTGTTTTGGGCGTTGCACGTGTCAGAGAAGGAGCCACAGCTGCCACACGTGGGCCATGGGCTGTTGCTCTAGACTGGGGTGACCCACAGCAAAGGGGGTGACAAAGGTCACTGATACGCCCCTTCCAGACGCCAACGCCCCGGTCAGGCTCTCCCAGCTGCCTCCTCCTGGCGGCTGGTAGTTGAAGGGTGGAACGTGACCAGAAAGTGGGGCTGGGGCACGGGCCCTGCTTCCCCGCTGGCTAAGCCCCTTCCGGGTGCAGCCATCCAGCAACACATGTCCTGGGGTCTCGGGGGCAGGGGCCAGACGCTCTGGGTGGATACAGCTGGGAAGGGGTCAAGGGCCCAAGCCCAGCCCAACCATCAGTCCAAGATGGTCTTGAAGTCTGTGGTCAGGGCCGGGTCGGCCGCTGTCTGCAGGGTGGCCAGTGTCGCCCGTGGGAGCCGGAGGCAGAGCTGCAATTGGGCTGCGGGGAGATGACCGATATCAGCCTTCCTCTGGGTAGAAACCCGAGCTTGCATGTCATGCCAGCCTCCTGGACCCACTGAGGCGGCAGGTGGGATAGCTGTGCACTGAGCACCTACTGTGTGCAGGCCAGGCTCCAGGTGCTGGGAACCTCAGCAAGAGGCATGTACCCACGAGGCCGGGGAGCAGGCAGGCCCTGGTGTGGGAGGGAGCGGGGACGTGCACGGAAGGGAGGCGCTAAGGACCTCACGTTGCTGTTGGGGGGTCGCCAGGGCAGAACTCAAGCACAGGCCACGGTGCAGGGAAGGGCACGCAGGCCAGCGGGACTGGAGGAGGCGGAGGGACCAGGGTGGAGGCGGAGCAACAGGGTGGGCGTGCACGCAGGTCACCTGGGGGCTCCTGCACCCACCTGCCCGGGACTGAGACACGCAGGCCGACACTCAGGACGAGGACGTGGCTGCACCTGCACAAAGGGGCACCTTGGGGCTGGGCCCGTGTGCCTCGCTTACCTTCCCGGAGTGGCCCCAGGAGACACTTGTAGGTGACGTTGTGACGAGACAACTTCAGCAGGAAAGCGTGCAGGCACAGCCACCTCACGGCTTCGGAAGGAAATGGGCCGGTGGCACCCTTGGCCCCCAGCAACGTCCCTGGGGGACACAGGGGAGGCTGAGGTCCCAGGTCTCCTCCCAGGAGACCATGTGCTCCAGACACCAGGGGTCCTGGTCAGGCTGAGCGCAGGAGCGGGGGACAAATGGGTGACTTAATTTCAGGGGCCCCCCAACAAAAGCACCGTGGAATTCTGACAACTGAAATGTTTTTTCAACCTCTCCAGAGAAACTTCTACGAAATAGAAAGTCTGTTAACCTCAGGGCCACGGAGACACAGCATGGCCTGACCCATGCACGAGGCCTGACCCACGCACGAGGCCGTGGGGAGGGCTGGGCCCTGAGGCAGGGGCGGCTACAGGGGGCTCAGGGCCCCACCTGTTCGTGCAAGCATCCCCAGCACCAGGGAGAGGTCCCGTCGCCCGTTCACAAATGTCCCATCATGTTCCAGTCGTGCAGGTCGCCTGCCCACCCAGCAGGCAGGTGACATGAGGTCAGTACAAGAAGTGACAAGAGCCCCGACTCCATCTCCGGCCTCCGCAACACCAGGGCCTGGTGCTCATGGAACACAACAGCTCCATGTTGGAAGTGTGAAGTCAGCAGCCCACGTTCGCCAGCACCATGGTGACCCCGACACCTGCCAGCCCAGCCCTGGGTCACCTGCACGCACCTGTGTTCTTGGCTTTCAGAAGGGCATAGCAGCGGGACGCCATGTCCGAGATGACACGCAGGAAAAACGAGGGGTTCTTCCAAACTCGCTGATTGAACGGGAGCTGGAGCACACACGCGTGGAACCTGAGGGGCCAAGTTTATCAGGAAAGCCTCCTGGCCGCAATATGCATGCACGCGTGTGCATGTGCTGGCGTGTCTATATGTAGGCGTGCACACACCCACATGTCCACGTTCTGTGTGTGCACGTGGGCACAGGGCACATGACAAGCCCCCGCCAGGGTCCCATACTCCTGCTCTCACCAACTGCCCAGGGCCCTTTCTGGAAGAACGTACATGCATCCATCCAGCCAGCAGTCTGACCTCGCACTCAGTCACCCTCGTGAGGCGGGAGGTGTCGCCCCCACTTACAGCCGAGGGGAGACAGGTCTGGAAACACGCACGTTAGTTACGGGCCTGGTCCCGGGACGGGGCTGCACCGCCCGCCTGGGAGGAGCACGCGACCCGCAGGTGGAGCACCTTCCCCCCAGGGACGGACAGAGCTCGGTGCGGGTGGGCGTTCCATCTCCCAACAGCCCCAGCCCGGAGCCCACACTCGGCCGAGACCAGAGCTGAGCCTGGGGGCCCGAGGCAGACAGTGCCTGGCGTGTCTTGCTCCCCGTGTCAGGCACATGGCCCGGCCTCGCCTGCCGCAATCTCGGCCGCCGTGACCATCATGCTCCAGCTTCATGTCCCCCTCCCGCCGCGGAGGGCACACAGACCTCCTGGGACCCTAACCATCCAAGTCTGGAAGCAGCTCACATTTATGCCAGTGGGTGGGGACACCTGTCCTGAACCCAGGTGTCTACAACGTCCCCTGGCAGGCAGGTGTCCGGGGCCAGGGCCCCACCGAGCAAGGGGACCCACTGGTGGGGACACAGAGCCAGGCTGGGCTGAACACGAGCACAGCTGTCAGCGGGCGAGGTGACGTGGCCTCCAGGGACTGGGGCTGAGGCCCCAAGAACCAAGGTGTGTCACAGCCACTTCGTCCTTAGCCGCAAGTGGCCTGCCTGGCAGCCTGCGCAGGAGTACAGGTCCAGGGAGGATGATGCAGGTCGAGGCAGACACGTGACACGGAAAGCAGGGGGCGCTGAGCACTGGGCCCTGGCCTGAGCCCGCGGACTCTGCACCTTTGGGACACCAATGGGACAACGGAAGGGCACACATGGCCCATGTAGCGGAAGCACAGGGCACGGGCCCCCGGGGCTGAAAGGCGTTTCCTGGTGTGACATGCAACAGGTGTGACCTCCGAGAGCGCCACCCAGCCCCTGAGACATGACCGTGTGTCACATGGGCACCGGGTAACACGGACTCAGAGGCTCCCTGTCACCTGGGCGACGGCCGCGGACCCTTGTCCGCCCACCACTCAGCCACCGCCCGACTTGGACTCTGGGCAGAACACTTTCCCAGGACAGATGGGCAGGTAGCCCCCCACCCCGTGAGCTGCCCGGGGCTGGTCTCCCTGGAAAACACTGAGTGAAGCCTGCTCTGGGTCCTGAGGCCAATGGCTAGGTGACTGGGGTCCTGTCCGTCTTCCCGACAGCACAGCCTGCGGTGGAACTGTCCTCCCCACAGACACAGGCACAACCAGTGAAGCCACCCGCCAGTTCCCGCTCAGCAGGTGGCCGCAGAACCCTGGCACAGGGAATGCTCCAGAAGCACAGCTGGGCCTCAGCATGGGCCAGCGGATGGGGCAGGAGTGCTGGCTGGGCCCGCGCCCCACCACCCCTTCTGGGGACACGGGAGGGATTGGGGCCGCGGACGGCTGTCTGGTCTCTGGGTTCCCTCAGGCGTGTACCTCCCACCCCCGCATGCGGCTGCCCTCCTCATGCTCTGCAGCCCCCTCCCCCTGCAGGACGGGCCAGGACACAGGGACGAGGGGACACCCGGGCCACGCTGGCCTTCCTGGTGACTGGGAAGACACCAGCACAACCAACATGAACGCGCACGAGAAGCAGCTTTGTCACCACCCAGGAGCTGGGGTGTGGGGTATGGGGATGGTCCCCACAGCATGAAGCCCACCTGTAGGCCTGCAGCAGGAATACCTTGTGAACGTTTGTGCAAACCGTCTGAAGGCTATTCACCTGGAGACACAGGAAAGCGAATGCTGGGAACACGTCTGCAGGTTCAATCCCCAGCTTTGCTTTACCCTCTCCAATGGAGTGAGGCCCACTGATGAGCAGCCATTGTCCCTCCAGTGAGGTCCCCTGTGCAGCCCCTCACTGCCTTGGGTAGTCGGGACTCTGCTGGTGCCACCAGAGGGAAGGGAGGCAGGAAGGGAAGAGCAGGTGCGTCCAGCCCAGCCAGGCCGATGTCCTGGGGCCCTGAGGCTCTGGAGCCAGCACCCACCGAGGTCTCGATGCCCACACCCTGTGAGGAGAGCCCCAGGGCGAAGATGGGTCCTGAGGGGCATGAGGGCAGGGGGCCCTGGATGCACATGCATTGCACAGTTGCACACAATACACAACAGAGCTATGACCACGCAGGCCCCACAGGTGGGCTGAGCCACAAGGCGTCCGAGCTCTGAGTTCTGCAGGCCACCTGCTGGCCACATGCTCACCTGCAGGTCCAGGAACAGACTGTGACACTTCAGCCCCAAGACCCTGAAGAGCTTGCGACGCATGCTGTGTCCGGCCTTGAAGCCCGGGCTGAAGGTGAGGCTGGTTCTGATGGAGGTCCGCGCATAACTGTAACACAACAGGGTCCGGTGACGCACCCGTGTCCACCTCACGCCTCCACCTGAGCCCGTGCTGTCTACACGCTCTGATCACACCTCACACGCATGTCCATCCACACAACCTGCGGGCTTCTCCCCGGAGGGGATGCCCCTCAGACACGCTGTCAGCGCAACCCAGCAAACTCCCAAGGAGCCTCTGGGGACAGGACCAGGGCAGACCCAGGGCATCCACGCACAACAGCTGGGACTTCCAACACGAGGAAAAGGGACCCCCGCCTCCGCACTTTGCAGTCTGTGTTTTTCATTCACGAAGCAGCCATGCCTGCTGAGTCTGTCCACATCTGTGCTGAGCCTGGGGCTGGGCTACGAGCTCTTAGGTTCAGAGGAAACAGCCAGCTAGGGCTGAACTGTGCCCCCCAGATTCTCCCCGTGTGACTGTTTGGGGACAGGGCCTTCAAGAAGGTAACTGAGGTTACATGAGGCCATGAGGCCGGGAGCCTGATCCAATGTGACTGGTGTCCTTCTCAGAAGAGACTCACACCAGAGATGCTTGGAAGGCAGCGGGACAGCCGTGCAAGGACACGGGAGGGGACAGCCATCTACAGGCCAAGCAGAGGAGGCCTCAGAAGAACCAGCCCTGCCCACACCTGGATCTCGGATTCCAGCCTCCAGGACGGGAGAGAACGGACGCCTGTGGTTTCAGCTGCCCTGTCTCTGGCGGTCTTCATGGCAGCCCGGCTAGACAGGCACTCACGGAGCCACTGTCCTGCTCCCCGACCGATCAGAGGTGGCCATGAACCCATGACGTCCAGTGAGGCCGCGGACGAGCACTGAGGCGTGAGCCCGTGTAGTAAAGACATCCGAGTCCAGCAGAACCTGAAACCTCTGGGCTGACCTGCGCTGCCTCCCCGTGGGCTGGGCCCTGAGCCCGCACACAGCTTCCTCTCCCCAAATGCCCCCAACAGCTGCTCACCTGGCGAGTCCACCAAGCCTGGCCTTTCGGGGCCGCAGCCGCCTGCACATGGAAGGAAGCAGGCGCAGGCGGACGGGCCGTGTCCCCGCGGGCTTACCTGGAGTAGTCACAGAGCACCTCCAGTGAGCGTGTGTCCAGCAGCAGGCCACACCAGGGGAACAGGCAGTGGGCCGGCAGCTGCAGGGGGCCCTCGCCGCCCGGGCTGCCGTCCTCCACGGGGAAGTTCACCACCGTCTTCCGCAGGTTTGCCACGCAGCCGTACTCGGGCACACCCCTGACCAGGGTCCTGAAGCACAGGCCCACGTCAGTGCCAGGCAGATACACAGATGACGAGGCAACGCTTAGAGACCAGGGTGGTGCCAGGGGAGGGCAGCATGGAACCCCCAGGGACAGGCTGAATCCCGAGGCCGGGTGGACGCTGGTGACCCTGTCCCACAGGTGGGACAGGTGAGCAGTGAGCTCAGGCACCAGGCTGAGAACTGGGACAGGCAGGGCGAGCCCAAGGATGACATCCTGTCTGCAACAGCCAGGTGTGCCCACTTGGCAAGGCCACGGTCCCCAGGCTGGCGGGGTGTTGTGCAGAGGAGGTCGGCTTTAAAAGCTGCCTTCCATAGCAGGGTGGGCGCAGCCGTCGGTGGAAGGGCCCAGACCCCAGAACCCGGTGTCCCGAGCTTGGAGACAGCCTTTCCGGGCACTGCCGCCTCCGCTCCTGCCTACCCGGCTGCTGCCCCACGGGTTGCAGACTTGCCTCGCCAGCCTCCACTGCCACATGGCTGACTCCTTGCGATAACTGTTTACCTGTCCCCAATGGTCCACTCTGAGCCACCTCCCCGCCCAACACCTTCTCAGGAGTGGTGCCCCCAGACTTCGAGACGGGGCCACACTCCCTGTCTGCGCTGTCCCCTCTGGCAATCAGTGGCCACATAGCCTCTGAGGTCTATGAACGCAGCTGGTGCCCGAGGACCCGGGAGGCATTTAACTTTGGTGAACTGACATTTGCACAGTGTCCTGTATCAGGGCCACTGTGTGCCAGCAGGAAGACCGTGTACCCTGTGAGCCCCAAGGACCCCCAGGGGATGTGGGCTCCCGGGATGCCATGTAGATGGGTTCTCCCAAGACAGCCCAGAGACCAAAGCGAATTGTCCCTCGGGTGCCACTACCGAGGCTTCGGTTTTATAACCTTCTCCCTTGGAAAACCAACTTTAAAACAAGCCCGACTCCTGGGGCCCCAGGGGGAGCGGCGCCCCACGGGCCACACTGAGGCAAGGACCCCCGCTGGTCTGCTTTCACCTTGGACAACATGGACGTTACAACCAGAACCCCACAGACACTGTACTTCTTCACGTCCTCGGTCCTCCCTGTGACCCCCGTGACTGGTGACCCGTGACCGCCACAGAGAAAAGTGATGGTGGAGGCACACATGGCGCACTCCTGGGCTCCCCTTTGTGGTCACAGCCTCCTGGGGGTGTCACCGCCCCTCCACTGGCGCCCAGTCACTCGCTCCCTCTGGGCAGCCCGTGTGCTGACGGCTCCATAGAGCTTGGCTGCCCTCCAGGGACCGGAGGCGGGACTGCACTCGGGTTCTCAGCAGCATGACTGCTACGTGCCCTCACCAGAGCACGAACGGAGGTGACAGCTGTTACCCGGGTAACGTCAGTTGTGCGTGGCCACAGAAGAGCCCGCAGACACACGCGCATGGGCCCTCACCTGAGAAAGACCTTCGCATGTGTCAGGTGAGGGGTGACCAGCAAGAAGTCGTCCACCAGACGCAGGAGCAGCCTAGTGTGGAGACACATGGGCGGGGCACTCATACCTGAGGTCACACCTGCACGGCCAGTGCCGACCTCAGTCTCTGTGGGATCCGCACTGGCCGGGGACGGAGGGCAGGGGCCGGCGCTCAGGCAGCGCAGCCACACGCGCCAGGGTGCTGGGCCACTCAGTCCACGCTCAGGGACCTCCCGTGAAGATGGGCCGCCCTGCCCGTGTCGGGGTCCAGAGTGTGAGACGGGGAGGAAGCGGTCACAGCACCAAGGCGGGGGACCCCTACCCGTCCTGCTGGATCCCGGGGAACACCTTGCTCTCCATGTCCCCGTAGCACAGGCTGCACAGCATGGAGGACAGGACGGAGCCCTGGGGGACACCCTGACACTGGACGTAGGACCTGGGGGCAAGACAAGGGCAGAAGGGCGGGGCACATGCTCACATCACACACACACACCACCGCCCACACGCGGCACAGCCCCTTCCCACGGGGGGGCAGCAGGTGGCCCTGACTCACTTGCCCCCAATCCTGATGACGTGGCTGTGCACCAGGCGCTGGAAGAAATCCAAAAGGCTGCTGCCGGCCTCGTTCAGGGAGCAGCTCTGCAACAGCAGCAGGGGTGTGGGGGTGGGGGAGGGGGTGGGGGAGGGGTGGGGAGGGGTGGGGAGGGGTGTGAGGGAGGGGGGCCGTGGGCGAGCAGGGGTGAGCAGGGGGAGCTGCGTGGGGGGTACCACCAGGCGTGTGTATGGGGGCCAGGCACTTCTGTAGCTCTGGCTGGGCTCCCAGGCCCAGACACCTGCACCACACACTGTGACTCTGGCATGTGGGGGCCCCTGGTGGCCAAAGGAAAGGGGTCTGGAGGTCTCAGAGCTTCACTTGGTGGACCAGCCTGACCCTAAAACTAGTTCTGTGAACAGCCATGGACGCAGGACCCGTCTCTGCTCATGAGCGAGAGAAACGGGTTTCACACCGCGGGGTCCATCTGAGGGGGCCCACAAGGTGAATAGCAACGCGTTCTCCTAAAGGACGTTTTTTTGGCCTCAAGATCAAAATTACGGGAGAAGATGTCTCTCACAAACCTCAGTGAAAAGGCTGGACGGCAGCACAGAATTAGATGAGGAGGCAGAGAGAAATGCGGCTGAAGGCAGAAGCAAGTCCCCTGCAGCCTTGGGGGGTGGCCCCACCATGTTCACACCCCCCCAGGTGGTGAGCCGAGCGCCTGTCCACACTGACCTGCTCGATGACCACGGCGTCCCTCAGCGAGCTCGTCTCCTGCAGGTGCCGTACGAACTGTCTCATGTAAGGCTGGAGGTCCGTGAGGGTGGACACCTGCTGACGAGAGGACAGGGCGTGCGGCAGGCAGACGCCACCCTCCCTGTGCCCGGGCTGTGCACCACCAAGCGGAGTCACATCACGGAAGGTGGAGCAAGGGAGGCCCTGCCGTGCAGCATGTTTGGGACAACAGAGGTGCAGGGAGCAGGACAGTGTGACAAAACCACAGGGGACGGCACCTGCCGTCACTTCCCCAATGACTGCTATGCCTGACAAAAGGCAGATGAAACTGCGTGGGGTGCTGGCGAGGCAGGACACAGCCGGACGTGCGGTCCAGCCCGGGGCGCACCCCACATTCAGCCTGACTTCCCCGAGGCCTATCGAGCCCACTGTGGGAGGCGCCGCCTGAGCAGAAATGGGGCTACGACCGAAGACAGTCAGGGTTCAGGGCCACCAAAGCAGCTGGGATTGAGGGGTGGGTCCTGGGGGGACGGGGCGGCACAGAAAGGGCCCAAACTGAGGGATTCCTCCTCTGGTGCTTGTCAGCTACCTGGGGCGAGGGCTGCGGGGAGCCAGGCCCACAGAGGGCACACCTGCCCTCAGGTGAGACGGCAGAGGGCCACAGCCAGGGAAGGGAAAGTGACAGAGACCAGCCCCTGCGCAGTCTAAAGACAACTGTCCTCGGATCAAGGTCACCCACCACTCTAAGTGTCAGAAGAATACTGTCCTCTCTGGAAGCAAACATTGTGCAAAACCTATGCTTTAAATGCTTTTATTTAAAAGCCAGGCAACTCATGAGAAAAACAGCAAGCCATGCTGAAGAACAGGCCTGCATGACCAAACCTCAAGTAAACAGCAAAAGCATGACAGGAACCCACCGTGGCCGAGACGGCTACTGAATTACTGAATTTAAAAATCAATAAAGATGGCAGAACCAATAAAATAATGGAGACGGACAGTTTTACCAGATACCTGGAATCCATGAGAAAACTTACACGGGATTCTAGAACTGAAAAACAGAAGAGCTGGACTTGAGAATTCAGTAAGTGAGTTTAGCAAAGGATTAGAGACAGAAAAAGAGAAGATTAGTGCACTGGAAAGCAGGCTCGCTTGAAATCAGATATAAGCAGACACAGAGCAGGTTAAAAATACCACAAGAAAATTAATTCAGAAAGGACCCAGACCTGAATGCAAAAGCTAAAGCCATAAACATTCTAAAAGAAAACAGGAGAACCGTGTCATGACTTGGGGGCAGGTGTTTTACAAACAACACAGTGTGAGCCATACATTATGGAAAAGTGGACTTCTTTAAAATTAAAAACTGTTCATCAAGAGTCCACTTGCGACTGAAAAGGTGAGACAAACCAAGAAGACATTTGCAAGACACTCCCGATGACTGAGAGCTGGGTGCCTCACACTCCCGATGACTGAGAGCTGGGTGCCTCACACTCCCGATGACTGAGAGCTGGGTGCCTCACACTCCCGATGACTGAGAGCTGGGTGCCTCACACTCCCGATGACTGAGAGCTGGTGCCTCACACTCCCGATGACTGAGAGCTGGTGCCTCACACTCCCGATGACTGAGAGCTGGTGCCTCACACTCCCGATGACTGAGAGCTGGGTGCCTCACACTCCCGATGACTGAGAGCTGGGTGCCTCACACTCCCGATGACTGAGAGCTGGGTGCCTCACACTCCCGATGACTGAGAGCTGGGTGCCTCACACTCCCGATGACTGAGAGCTGGGTGCCTCACACTCCCGATGACTGAGAGCTGGTGCCTCACACTCCCGATGACTGAGAGCTGGTGCCTCACACTCCCGATGACTGAGAGCTGGTGCCTCACACTCCCGATGACTGAGAGCTGGGTGCCTCACACTCCCGATGACTGAGAGCTGGTGCCTCACACTCCCGATGACTGAGAGCTGGTGCCTCACACTCCCGATGACTGAGAGCTGGTGCCTCACACTCCCGATGACTGAGAGCTGGTGCCTCACACTCCCGATGACTGAGAGCTGGTGCCTCACACTCCCGATGACTGCTCGGGGACCCCCACACGCTGACTGGGCCTCAGGCACAACCTGAAGCCCCGGGGTCCTTTCCCAGCATCACTGAGGCCTGAGGCCCCTGGCCACTGTGAGGAGGGGCGGCCAGTGAGGCACCGGCCATCGAGCACGCAGCCCACGGTGCGGCCACCGGCCAGGCGTGCTCCTGGGGGAGCGGCCACTGGGATGCCCCTGAAACACACGCCCGGCTTTGTGGCCACGCGTGTCCCTCCTCTGCCCAAACCCGTGTGCAGTCCCAGGGGCCCTGTGACGGGAGAGCAGGCAGGAGCGGCGTGAAGAGACGCCTGAGTGTGACGTGAGCATAATGAGCACCTGCAGCACAGGAAGCGCCGCTCAGGGCCGTGGGGAGGGGCCAGGCTGAGGGACAGACGCCCCGCCAGGGACGCACCCGCGGGCCTTACGTGTCTCTTGAAGGCCTTGCGCACGCGCCCGCAGGCCGCCCTCTGCACCACGGCGTACTGGCGCATGCAGTAGGTGTGCTCTGGGGACCCCATCACGTTGGCCACGAGCTGCAGCAGCCTGTCCTGAGGGAGGGTGTCGTACGCCCCCGTCACATCCACCTACATGAACGGAGGTGCCGTTTACAGGCTGCTCACGGACTCACCTCGGCCCCCCACGTCCCAGGTCCTACCTGTTCTGCCCTGTCGAGCGAGGCCCCGACCTGCCCTTAGCAAACCTGGGGTGACTAGGCCACAGCAGGACCGGGGCGCCATGCCCACAGCCCACATGCCTGCCCTGCTGTGGGGCTCTCACTGAGATGCACGCATGTCCCCCAGACTGACACCCCATGTCTTCTAGGCTGTGACACCCACCCAGTGTCACCTGGTGCCACCTCATGATCAGCAGGCCCCCTGGTTTGTGACCAGGTTCCAGGGCACCTGGGCTTTGTGAGCTGAGCAGGTGGCAGTGTCACCCTCCCCCACAAAGAGTAGCCCCATGGAGTCAGGGTTCAGAGTCACTGAGGCCACACCAGCCAGGATGGTTCACAGCTTCTGCCCTCGGGAGCCAGGTGCCCCAATGGAGACGGCCCCTCCCTGCTCCCAGGGATGTCACCCAGGTAGACACGTGGCCTGAAGAAGGCAGCCACACCCCAACCAGGGCCCCGAGGTGGGGACACCGAGGTCCCTGTGAGTAGCTGGCTCCCTGGGTGGGGGTGGGAGGGGCGGAGGGACCGGTGCCCACCTTGACGAAGTACAGCTGGGGAGCGGGGTCCTGGGCCCGCACGCGCTGTGCGAAGGCACGCCAGGCCCGGTAGATGTCGTCCAGGCCCATCACAGAGGCGCCCAGGAGCCCAGGCCGCCGCACCCGCTCGTAGTTCAGCATGGCGAACAGCGTCTTGATTTGCGAGGTGACATGCTGTACCTGGAGGGCCGGCCCAGGATGGCACAGCGTCAGGAGATGCTCCCAGCCCAGGGACCTGGGGTCCGACTGCCCGCCCTGGCCTCCGGGGCCAGGGCCAGGCACAGCTCCGCCTCTGCCTCCCACCACCCAGCTCCCCTGACACCAGAAGGGCCAGATGGCTGACCTGCCCACGTCCACCCCAGACTTAGGGGCCCCCAGGGACCCAACATGGAATCCCACGCAACTATCTACACGCAGGACCCATGTCTCCCACCCGGCCCTCACCCCCACCAGAGGGGGGGGGCACTGCCTCCTGGGGACCCCTCCCCCACCAGATGGGGGTTCATCTTTACTCATAGACCACACCAGGTCCCTAATCCACAGCTTCACTTTCTTGTTTGGGGCACCAGTAATGACAAAATCACTCCCAAATGCTAGAGAGACACTCAGAAAGGGTCAGACACAGACGTGTCCTACGAGGGAGGGGTGCTGACCACGGGGTGAGTCCCTACGGGGTCTGGGAACCCAGTGGCTGAACGGCCTGGCTCTTTCTGCCCCCGGATTCTGAGAGCACACCCCCTCCCCACCCTGTGCCACAGCAGGACCCCAGGCACCATGTGGGTCCCTCGGGTCACCAGTCCGTGTCCCTGGGTTCCTGGAGCCTGTTTTGCAGCTTCTAGGGCTGGCCCTCCTGCGAGCACAGCCCGTTCACGGTGCACCGTGGGCCGCCCCACGTGGCCTCCAGGCTGTGTCCAACACACTGCTTAAATAATGAACCAGAGGCGGTGACCTTCTTGTCCCTGCGCGAGGTCCCAGCACCCATGACGTAACGCATGTTCACGATGGGCCGCAGGCCGCTGGGCTTGGGGACGAAGCGGAGCCGGGACTGCAGCAGAGCCGGGCCAGCTGCCCGGAGTCGCTGGACCTCCTTGTCCGATACTTCTCGAAGCCGTACCCTATCGAAGTGCTGTCTGCAACAGAGAACCGCGTGGGACGGGGCTCAGGGCCATGCAGCAACCCAGGCGGGTCACCTGTGAGGGTGGCACTGACATGCAGCCCCGATGCCACTGGGCTGCCCTCCCCGGGGGCCCAGGACACAGGTTCCCTCTGCTACAGAGCCCTGCATAGTGCAGGCTGGGACCGGAAGGGACCCCTGGGCGAAAGGCCCCCCATTCTGACACGTGGAGTGAGCAGGGAACTACTAGGTACAGCCGAGAGGAGGAGAACCATCTCCCCGGGACCCCAGCTCCCTGCCGGCCTTTCCTGAGGCCACCACAGGGAGGGGTCGGGCTGAGGACGCTCCTGGGCCGAGGTCCCAGCAGCAAAGGCAAGTCAGAGTGCCACCCATCGTGGGACACGATCGTCCACCAGGGAGGGTGATGGTCCCCACAGCCCCACAGTGAGTCTGAACGGCAGCTTTGGATCACACACCATGAATTCGGTCATTAGAGCGCACTGGGTATCAACTCAGACACACAAAAAAGGCCTCCAATCCTGTCCTGGACACAGGAGGACACAGGCCCCAGCACCCCGGGCTCAGGTTCGACCCAAGTCTGCAGGAGGTCCTGCCCTGGCCACTTCAGGGTGTCCCCAAGCCGAGGACACAGGGCGCCTCAGCCAGGCCAGCCCGAGAGAGGAAGGCTTGTCTGTTGGCCATCACGTCCCTACCCAGACCGGGTCCCACCCAGCTGACACCCACCAGTCATTCACGACAACCCAAAACAGCAGCTGGGCAGCTGAGACAAATGCACTCGGAAGCAAGTCAACATTCTGGAAGCTTCTGCCTCAGGGTTCCACAGTGAGTGGTCAAGTGGGCGGGTTTCATCGTCTTGTGACACAAGCCTCACTCATTCTGCACAAATTAAAATAGAATCTGACCATTCGACCATGGGCAGGGCCAGACCAGTGGTTTGGTGGCACCACTGTTCCCGCTCTCGAGACCCTAGAGGTCCCCTAGCTCAAACCCGATGCTGCAGGTAAGGAAACGGGGGCTCCAGGAGTGGTGCCAGGGTAGGCCACGGGCAAAGATGGCCGCGTGGTGGGGCGCTGGGCTCTGCAGCCAGGGTGGGAGGCAGGGCGCGTCTAAGGCAGAAGGAACCCAGCGGCGCCAGGCTCCACTGGCCACACCTGATGCCGATGCTTTGCAGCTGGCTCCAGACGCGCTTCCGGAAGAAGAAGAGCCGGTTCTTCTGAAACGTGGTCTCCGTGACGTAAAAGAATGACCTCAGCAGCTCGACAACGTACGTGCCCATCAGCCAGCACAGGAACTTGGCCAGCAGCGACTCCCTCCGACGGTGCTCGGCGGCCGGGACACAGCGACCCCCTGGGAGCAGAGGGGCAGCGCTCAGCTCAGTCCCGCCCAGCCGGCTGCCGCAGGCGCCTGGCACGTGCATGTCGGGACCAGACCGGCTGCTGGCGCCCACGTGCAGCATCTCCGTGACACGCAGGGAGGACGGGTTGTGATGCGTCTGCTGACTGTTCAAGTGGAGAACATCTTGGGTACGTGGGGCTTTAGGAAAATATCCTGTTGATCAGTTTCATTGTTTTTCACTTTTTTATCGTGCCCACTAGAACATTATAAATACACATGTGCCCCTTCTTATACTTCTAGACAGCAATGGCGTGGCCTGTCACCATCTGTCCTGGTTGACACGTAGGACAGAGGGCATAGACATGCTGCACGCCGGGACACACACTGGGTGCTGTTCTCTATGATTTCAGGTCCCCAAACACCTGGGGTTCTCCAGGCTCAACAACCCGGTGAGAGGAGGCGGTGACACAGCAGCTAAGGGACGCCCCATGCTGTGGGCCAAGACTGCTGTCATCCTTGGAGGTCCTCTGCATTTTAATCTTACACTTGGAAACACCATGGCACAAGGTCCACGGGTGTCATGAGGCTGCCACGGGGCCATGGCAGACAGAAGCAGGGAAAGAAGAAAGGGGACCCAGAGGCAGGTCGGGGACAGAAGACAGACTGGGAACAAAGACGACGGGGTAAAGCTAAGTAAGCAATGACCAACAGAAACACACTGGTGTTTAATAGGGACGTGAGCAGGTCAGTGGGGAACAGCACACAGGCCGGAAAGGCAACCAGGTTAAAGCATGCGAAGGGCTTTACGTTATCCAGAAGAAGGGAGCCACTCAGGAAAGAGAGTGGAGAATATAAATTCTAACTGCTGGGAGGCAAAACCAGGGGAATGCACAGTAGGAGCTGCACACAACCAGTCAGGAAACGAGGAATAAGGACATGGCAGAGGCAGGCACACTGGACAGACAGACAGAAGAGAAGCACGCAGACACGTCTATAATCACAGAGCGATGCAGACAAGTCCGTCTCGAGGAAAGTGGCAAAGACTGACACTTGACTGAAAATAAAACGTCAGCTATATGGATAGGAAAAGGTTAAAGATAAAAGTTAAAGGACAAAAAATGGTACAAGAGGTAAACATAACCGCAAGAAAGGCAGTGCGGCCATCCTGTGAGCATCAAACAGGCTTTAAGGTGGAAAGAATCACTAGACACTCGTCAGGAAGCTACAACTTCTAAACCCTGCATGCACCTCATAAAACCATGTAAACATGTCAGGACAGGGGGAGCTGGACGGACACGGAGCGAGACGCCCAGCACTCGGCACCCGGCACCACAACAAGCCTGATGTGGTGACAGAGCCGCCACCCCGGGCCTCCAGGACACAAGGAACGTTGGTGAAGACTCTCCACACAGGAGATCACAGAGCAAGTCTGCATGTTTCAGATGACCACACTACTGAGATGGAAATCAGTAACAAAAAGGTAACTTAAAACATCCATGCATTTGGAAAATGAAAGTCACATGTCCAAGGAACTCACTGATTAAAGAAATGATAGAAGAAACTACAAACACTAAAACGCAGTCCATATCAAACTGTGAGCCACACATCAGAGCACGGGGGTCGCTGAGCAGGACGGAGGACAACGCACAGCCAGAGGTCCACCTGAGAGGTCAGAGGACAGAACAGACAAAGGATACAACCATCAAAGAAACGGCCGGAATTCAAAACAAAGCCCCACTAAAAGACTGCAGGTCCAGGTGGCCTGGGCAGGAGGGACACCGTATGGGATGTGAGGCAGAGCACAGCAAGCGCCAGCGCAGTGCATGCCCAGGTTCGGGGACAGGGGTCGCTACCGGCCCAAGGATGGCCGGGGGGAAGCAGCTCCTGAGTTCCCATCAGGAATCTGGCTTGCCAAGTTTCTAGTGATACTTGCCAGCAGATGCGGTCGGCCCGACAGTCTGGTGTTCAGGATTGGGGACCGGGGAGCCGGCAGGGGTCGATGGGCAGCTTGGTAGGCAGGACAATAGTCAAGGATGGCTAGACAGAGGCAAAGGAGCCCGGATGCTGTGGACGGAGCGCCTGGCAGGGCAGACGGCCTGCACAGAGGAAGGGGCGCCCCAGCAGGACAGGGTGGCGGAGGTGACCATGCACGGCCGTGATCAGAGCAGGTGCCCAAGGCTAAGGCTGTCGCATGCATCATTTATTCAGCCAGGGGGCAACTGGCATGGCCGAAGCCACGGAAACAGCAGATGTCTGGGGTACAAGTGACCGAGGGCACCAGAGGTTCAGCGCCTGGGTCCCAGCCGCCTGGGCTAACAGTGCCGGAAACTGGGGAACACAGCTGCAGCCCGAGCTGCAGGGTAAAGCGAGTCGCATAACTGCTGACTTGACTGAGGCTCACACATTCGAGGGTCACCTGTGCTGTCACTCAGCAGTATCGTCCTGTACATACACACCAACGTTGTTAAGCGAGAGCTCTCACGTTGGGTTTTATCCCCCCACAATTAAAACAAAAACACCAAGTTGCTGAAGGTCACCTTGCTGTCCCCCTCACCTGGCCCTGGGGTCTCTTGGGAGCCTGAAAGGGTCTGCCTCCCTCCTTCCCTCCCCCCACTGCTGCCAGAGGACGCTGCAATGGGGATCTTCTGGGATACGGACGGGCCTTTTAGGGTCCCGACCCCAAGAGCCTTGACGTGCAGCAAAGCCTGGCTGTAACAAAGGGCTCTGAACCATCTTTTTTCTATAAGCGTCTCAGGAGTTGAGGGAGGTCAAACGGCAAAACGTGGGTCTGTCCTTGCCACTGCTCCAGTCGGGGGAGCTGGGAGGGTGGCTGGTCCTTCCACACCTGGCGCCGGTGCGCAGACGAGGACGCCGCCGAGAGGGGCTGAGTGGTGGCTGGACCGGAGGAACGTCATCATCAAGCCCAGAAAAATCACATGGGTGGGGGTGGGGAGCCCCAAAGGCCAGCTTTGCAGAAAACGTCCTGCAGGCACCCGTGGTGGGAGCCCACTCCCTGACACGGGATGGCGTCCGGCTGCTGCCTCTGCTCCCTGGTGACCCTCTCCTTCCTAAAGATGGCTGGGGTCCTTGTGCAGGGCAGTCTTTTCACTCGTCAGTCCACCTGCCCTGGCACAGCAGAGGCTTGCGGATCTGTACGTGGGCTGACCAAATGCTGTCCCAAAGCCAGGAGCTTTATCTCCCACCCCCCACAAAAGTGGGTTTCGCCCCAACCTCCGTTTCTATCAGTGGGGAACCACTTCATGGTGATAAACCTTGAGGTCAGAGGTTATGGATGATGCTCAGGAATGCTCACAAGAGCGCCGCACGATCATCCTGTTGCCACGGCCCACTCCCCACGTCCGTCTGCTCACTGCCCACCTCCAGCGCCCAGAACCTGCCTGAGTCCATGAAAGTAGGTTGATGCAAACGGGGTGGGGGAGCGGCTCAGAGGCAGAGACTGGGAGGGAGCCACGCCAGGCACCCCCGCTGCGGGGCTGTGGGGCCGGGGCTGCAGCGCCAGCCACCCGCCTCCTCACCTGGTTTCTGGCACAGCCAGGCGCAGTGCTGCACTTTCATCTTCCAGGTCAGCTCCTGCAGCGAGAGCTTCGCATGCTTCCCCAGAGAGACGAGCTTCTTCACGTTCTTCAAGAAGCGGCGCTCATTGTGCCTGGATCCCCAGAGGGCTGCGGGCACCACGAGGCCAAGACAGGCCCGCAGGAGCCCATACACGTGCCAGGGGCTGCTGTGCTGGCGGAGCAGCTGGACCAGGCGCCGCGTGCCCGCGTCCTCCTCCGGGGCGCAGGCGCCCGCTCCACCGCGCCCCTGGTCGCCGGACCCCGCTGGGGTGCGCCGCAGCGGGCAGTGTTTCCTGAGGAGCCTGCCGTAGGGGCACCGCGCATGGTTGGCAAGCAGCTCCCGGAACAGGGGCCTCATCTGCCAGTAGCGCGCGGGCAGGCGGCGCGGCCTGCGGGGAGCCCCCGGCTGCAGGGGCCTGGAATCCAGAAAGATGGTCTCCACGAGCCTCCGGGCCCCCGCCAGGCTGGGCCGCAGGGAGCTGAGCAGGAAGGAGGAGCGCAGGCGTTCTCCACCACCGGCGCAGTAGAGGAAATGGCTGGTATCAGCGGACGCTCGGGGACCGAGCGCTTCCCGGGGACGCGACCGCCGAGAGGATGGGCAGCTGGCTTCTCGCTCGCCTCGCAGCTGTGGGAAGGGCCGACCGGTCCTGCGCGGCTCGCCCTCCCCAGACGCGGCTTCCACGGCGACTCTGGTAGGTGTCACCGCGCTGGGCTCTCGGTCACCCGGCCCACGCGCCCTGCCCAGGTGGGCCCGGGACGCCTGCCCGTCAGGTCCTCGGTCTGGTTTCGGCTGAGGGACGGGGACCGGGCCGCGCCTGGGCCTCTTGGCCCGAGGCGGACTTTCCTCCACGCTGGCCGGACGCCGCCTAGCGCCGGGGGCTTGCAGGCCCAGGTGTCTCCCGGCCTCCCCGCCGCCGCCGTTCCAGGCCCGGCGTACTGGTTCGAGGCCCGCCTGTCGCGCGGTGAACAGGTCGTAGAGCGGCGGCCCGCACACCTGGTAGGCGCAGCTCGGGGCCACCAGCACGTAGAGCGCGCAGCGAGCCAGCAGGTGGGTGAGCACGTCGTCGCCCATGCGGCGCAGCAGCAGCCCCCACGCGCCGCTGCCGCGCAGCGAGTCGGTCACTGTGTTGGGCACGTAGCTGTGCACGTTGGTCGTGAAGGCCACGGGCGGGCCGCCACGGAACCCGTCCAGCAGCGCGAAGCCGAAGGCCAGCACGTTCCTCGCGCCCCGCTCGCAGAGCCTCTGCACGACCCTGGCCACCAGCTCCTTCAGGGAGGACACCTGGGGGAGGGGTCCCAAGTCACTGGGGACGGAAGTGTCCGGGATCCGGTGCGCAGCCGCGTCCGGCCTCGTTCCCCGCGGCCCCACGCCCACCCCGCGGGCCCGACCGGTGTACCCGGGCATCCCACCTGGCGGAAGTCCGGGGCGGCTGGAGGCGGCTGCGCGTCCCAGGGCACGCACACCAGGCACTGGGCCACCAGCGAGCGGAAGGCGGCCGGGTCCCCGCGCTGCACGAGACGCCGGCCCTCGGGCCCCAGGCGCCTCGCGAACGCGGCCAGCGGCAGCACCTCGCGGTAGCGGCTCCGCAGCAGGGCGCGCACGGCGCGGCACCGGGGCGCTCGCGGCATCGCGGGAGGTGGGCGGGGCGCCCACGTGCGGGGACCACAGGCGCCAGGGCCACGCGGCGAGTAGGGGTCCCGGCGGAGGGCGGTGCACGTGGAGGAAGGGGCGGGGCTGACGGGGTCCGCGGACAGAGGCGGGGCTGAGGGAGGAAGGGGCGGGGTCGCGGGCAGTAGGTGTTCGGCGCTTTGCCTTCCCTCCCCACCCGGTTGGCAGGTACCAGGTGTTGGTGCCGGATTTCAACATGGACACGGCGTGTCCTCAGCGCGCAGCTGCACCGGGCAGCGTCCCCATCCGTGTGCGAGACCCCTCCCAGGGTGCAGGGCTCGCAGCGACGGTGGCACAGCGGAGAGGCTCTGGGGGTACCCAAGGAAGGGGACCATAACCGGGGGTGGGGGGGCCCTGGGGGACCTGATGCACTCTGCGTCCCCTGGGGAAAGGGTCATCTGGTTTGTCACTGTCTCACGTGGGCCGTGACCCTGGCACAGAGGGTTGCGTTGTGGTCCAGCAGAGGGGTTTGAAAGAAGCAGGACAGCGCAGAGAGGAGAGAACGGACGCCAGCGCTCTGGCCAGACGGGCCTGGGGAAAGGGAGGGCACAGGCGCCTCCGCACTGGACTCCGGAGCTCCTGGAGCTCGTCCCGGTGCTGGCAGCAGGAAATGGGCGGTGGTCACCGGCGGGGCGCTAGGCCCCTCGGGACTAGGTCTGCTTGACCCAGGGCTGTAGTTTTTCTTTGGCTTTTTAGATTTCTTTTGTCCCGACCATAAACAAAAAACTCCACATCAATTTCCTGTTCGTCAGGACCTGGTCAGTCTGCCAACCGGAGGGGAAAACGTGGAGCCACAGGTGCCCTGCCTGGCACCATCTGCACGCTCCTCACTCTTGTCGTGGTCCCTTCATGCCATGGGGTGGAAGGTGAGAGTGGACACGTCGGGGACCTGCCTGCAACCTGGCAGCCCCAGAAAGAACCAGGAGCCCCTGGCTACCCACCACGCAGCAGAGACCCTCCCCAGGCCCAGGGGGACAGCTGTGATAGCGGCTGGTCATGTGAACAAGACAGTTCAGAGGAGTCACCCTAATGAGATTCCACCCAAATGCAGATGCTGTGGGTTGTTCAACTTTGCATTGCTGAGAGGGGAAACTTCCAGGTCTGGGGAGGCTCGTGGAGGAGACATCTGAGTTTGGCAAACACTGCACAGCTGCACAAATGTTAACCTTTCACAGTTAGTGAAAGGTGAGAAATGTGGTCAGGAAATTGCTTCTATTCGTGGCCGTGGCATTTAAACAGGCCTCCGCTTTCCCTCCCTTGACAGACAGATGATGAGTCAGGCTCATGGCGCTCTGCTCTGTGGGGTCTGCCTGCCTGGTAACCCTGGGGAGGGGGTCTGCTGTTCCAGAAGCCCACAGAGTGAGAGCACGTCCTCACTTCTGCCGCTAGAGGATTTGGGCTGCTTCAGGATATTTGTTCTTTTTGAAGTTGCTCTGGTTCACCCGGAGAAACCAGCTCGAAAACATCATCAAAAAAAGAATAAAATAAACTGACACAGAAACTGACAGGCGTGTGGTTAGTACCACGTGCATGTGAGAAAAGCCCCCAGTTGGATGGAACTTGCTCCCATCCAGAGTGCCCTTCCGTATTGCAGGGTCTGCGGGTTTGTCTCTGAGAAGTGAGGGACGGCCTTAAGTCCTTGCATCACATGACGTGAAAAAGCTGCATTGTTGTTTAAGATCAAATACAACCACCAAGCCCCTTGGAAGTCTTCTGCAAGGCACTGTATGGGCTTCACACACCCTGAAGTTTCTAAACAGCGGATTCTGTGCCAGGAGCCAAAGCACGGTGGGGGCCTGTGTGGGGACAGGCTGCAGTGAGGTGCTCTGGTACTGTGTATGCCCACCACGTGGCACGCATTCTGCCCAGTGCGTGCTCCACCCACAGGGTTCAAGTCTCAGATCTGCAGCTGGATGAGGCCTGAAGACGCCAGATCGCAGAATCAGGGCTCAGAGGGTCTGGATGGCAGCCAAACGAGCACAGTGCCAGGTCTCTGAGCGGTGACCACAAGCAGTGTAAACACCAGACCTGGTCAACAGCACCCTTTGCCTGCAGAAGGGCAGGGCCGCGTGAGCCCAGACCCAGTGAGGGCGTGAGGACCAGACGCTGGGAGAGCCTCACTCAACACCGCCTCCTCCGAGCTCTTGTCACATCTCGTCCCCACCCTGACCTGCTGCCTCCCTCTCACAGGGACCACAGGCTGATGCAGGGCACCTCCCCACCTCAGAGCCCACCATATTCTGCCATCCGCGAAGTCCCTTGTGCTGGGGAGGTCACGCTGGCAGGCTGTAGGACTAGGATGTGGCATCTGGGGAGTGTTATGTAGCCCAGGACGCCCAGCGTGGCAGGGAGAACGGGCTCTGCCTCCTGTCCTCTCCGGCACCCATGCTTAGTCTCCCATAACTCAGGCAACAGTAAACCAGAGCCAGGACGCTGGCCCTGGTACAGTGTGTGGCCAATTTGCTGTCATTTGATCACCTGTGCAGACTGTGTGTCCTCGCCTGCATTCGACGATGTCACTAGTTCTTACTGTAGCCCCTCTGATGGGGTGAAATCCAGATGAACTGTCACATGGTCCTGAGGCCTGACAACCTGGGGACTGGTGGGGGGGCCCAGGAGGGACCCAGATGGCACTCCAGGCACAAGGCAGGTTCCAGCTCAAAGAATGTTGGCGATCTAGAAAGACAGACAGTGTCCTTGGAACTAGATTGGGAGTGAAGAGGGGACAGTGGGAGACAGGTTTAGAAAGTGTTTTCTGGAGAGGCAAAGTGGTGGAGGAACCAGGGGACCTGCTGGAAGGGGGACAGAGCAGAGGACAGCAGTGTGGCCACACAGCCAGGGTCCTGGGTCGGGGTGCGGGCTGCACTACAGGACCTCTGCACCCCTCTGTCCTGTCTCCCAGGTTCCCTGAATCCAAGAACCGATTGTGCCAGCTGCTGTTGTTACCCCAACCTGGGGCTCACAGCAACCCCCATCTCATCTTCAGTCGGGGGTCTGGGCAGATCTCTGTGAGCACAATAAAACAGTAATAAAACAGTGGTTGCTGTGCCTGTTTCCTCGTGATTTGTCACGCAGAAGAGGTTACTGGAACATTTAATTCTTAGTGGTAAAGGTAAGTAACATGACTAATGGTCTTCCTTTATCGAGCGCTTTCCAATTCCCATATCATTTCGGGCACATCAGCTCATATCACCGTGCAGCCCTTGGAAGCAGGTGGACAACAGTCAGCGTCCTTTCCTACAGGTTCAGAGATGCAGACTTCCTGAAAATCCCTGACAACTTGGGGCAGAGCCGGAACACAAACCCAGGGTCTCCATGTCCACGGCCAGTGTTCCCTCAGTGCAGGCTAGCATCAGGGATATGGCCCAGCGAGGACAGGGTGGGACTTCAGGGGACATGGCCCCACTGGTTCACGAGGTTCTGTGGGAGCTCGGACGCCTTGGCTGTGCCCCGCTTGGCAGCTCCCGGGAAAACTACCCTGTTTTCCCACTTTCTTAGCCAGAGGAGACCTTTGACCTCCTGGCCTTGGCCGCTTAGCCGCATTAATCCTTCCTGACCCACTTCCATCTCCTTGTGTACTTTCTCTTGCACCTTAAACCCCCTTAAGAAAACCAACAAAAAGTGCTCAGGGCTCAGAACCGCCGACTGCTGGTGTTGACTCCTGCACCTTGGCAAACAGTCAGTTCCCGCTGTACACCTTTGGGTTTCCGCACTCTTGAAAGGCATTTGATGGAATTTAAGAAAGCAGTAAGACAAAATTAGCCGCTGGGATGCTGGAAGGCAGAATTTACTTACAGATTTAAGCCCTTAAATAGCTCCCTTTGTGGACTCCATGTCCAGGCCCAGCCACGTGCTGGTTCCTGGCAAGCCAAGTACAGGACCCGGTGCCTCTGACAGGCCCTCTCCTTGGTCTCAGAGAAATGCAGGACTCGGCAAACCAGTGACCCGGGGTGACCTGCATCTGCAAGAATGAGGGCAAGATGAGGGCAGAGGGAAGAGGTCATGACCACAAAACCAGAGTTTCCAGGTTATTCTTGAGAAGTGGTCTCGTAAAAGGAGGAACTGAACTCTGACTTCCGCACACATACACTCAGTCATTGCTCAAGACTGAAGCCACCGCACTGGGAAGTGTCCTTGGTTTCTCTTTCTGGCACGTGCCATATTTAGCCACCATCATCTCTTCCATTATCGCAACAGGCTTCTAAATCCTTCCATTCCTGCTAGCCATTCTCCAGGGAGCATCTAGAAGGATCTTTGAAAAGCACAGATAAGAGCATGTCACTCCCGCTAATACCCGCTAAGGCCTCTCACTGATCCCAGAATCAAGTGCAGACGTGTGACTCACTCTCAGAGATGTACGGGCCTGATCTCTCCCGCCGCCACCTTGCGTGCATTTTAAGCCAGGACCCTTGAGACAGCTACAGTCGTTCTATGTCCATGCAGCCCCAGGCAGATACAACATGAGTGATTGTTCTGAAGGAATCTCAAAACACACAAGAAAGCAAAGTACAAGTGAGAGTGGGCAGAAACCAACAAAAGAGAGAGCAGATATCCAAATTTTGCAGCTGTCAAAGACATTCATAGTAGAGAGCAAATTTGTTTTCTAAATTTAAAAACACAAGCAGGTGTGGGGGGCGAGGTGTAAGGTACAAATAAAGAGCTTGACTGTTAAAGTTGCCAGGGAGATTTAAATTGTCAAACAGTGTCTAGAGTTGTATATGTGCGTCAGTGAATGCAAATTCAGGAAGACAAACTAAGCACCAAAGCAGAGAAAACCCACAATGTGGGAAATGACCTATCTGAAACAAGCAGAGACAAGGAGATTGAAACATGAGGGGGCTAAGAGGTAAGAACAACATCGCAGAGAGAGAGAGTAGGAAAAGTGTGGAAGAGGCACCGTTCGAGAGAAAATGGCTGAAATTTTTCTGCTGTTGATGGAAGACATGAATACACCATTAAGATAAATACACACTCAAAGACTAGATAGAAGGGACGAGGCAGATGTCAAAAAGAACAGCTTAAATTCAGGCAGGAGAAGACAGATCACCTACCACAGTGACAGTGACTCTAGAAAAACACCTGTAGGCAGCCATCTGTCTGCGAGTGGTCCCCGGAAAAACATCTCTCAAGAATGAGGGTGACATAATGACATTTATCTGAATAAATCTTGAAGGGTTTACCAGGAGCCGAACTTCTAAAGGACGGACTTCCTGAAGGAAGGTCTGTGGCCCAAGAAAAAAAGGTGAGTGAGGAAACAGATGGACATATGTAAAATAAAAGGAAGATTTGATTTTGGTGAGGCTCAGAAAAAGAAAGAAAGCTGAAATACTGACAACTGGTGTGTTTAACCAGTTTTTACTGTAATTTACTGTAATTATTGATAAGGGTGGGGTTAAATCTATTATACTGCTATTGGTTTTCTCCAGAGGGTGCCAAAAAAATGTATACACATTTAAAACGAAGAAAAAGCATATTAAAATTGTAATACTCAATATGTACCGATAACAAAAGATGAATACAAGTCACGTTTGACTTCTGCAATTACAAGAGGTGCTCAGAGTGGTTCCCATCAGTGTAATTTTAATACAGTTTTTTCTTTTTTCAAAATGTGTATATATATATATTTTTGGCACCCTCTGTGTTTGTCCCATATTGTTTCTCTTTTCATATTTTTCTGCCTTCTTTTGCACTGAGTATTTTTTATAATTTGATTTTATCTCTTAGTGGCTTAATAGCTGTAACTTTTATTTCAGTGATTGCCATCGGGTTTATAGCATGTGTTGTTAACCGATCTCAGTCTGCCTTTGGGGGACATCACATCTTCACGTTTATTAGTAGGGGGACCTTCCAGCAGGTACTGCCATGGCACCTGCCTGCATCGGTGCTATTGCCACGGCACATTTCACTTCTGCGCATGTCATGCACCCCAAGAAACATTGTTGCTATTTTAGCTTTAAGGGGCCCATTATCTCTCAAAGTAATAAGACAATCTCTGCATTTACCCACCTATGTTCCCTATTCTGGGATGCCTCGTCCCTTCGTGGGGCAGCCTGCCATGTGGTCCGTCATGGCTGCTAGAAGGACTCAGCTCCTATCAGGCAGATCTGCTGTGATGAATTCTTCCAGTTTTTACGTGTCTGTGAAAGTCCTGAATTTTAAAATATATTTTGAGACATATTTCACTGGGTAAAGAATTCTGAGTCAGCAGACTTTTTTCTCTGAGTGGTTGAGAGCTGTCTTCTAGCTTGCATTGCTTCCCCCGGAAATCTCCTGCGTCATATCCTTTGTTCTTTGCATGTCACGCATGCTTTGCCTTGGGCTGCTTTAAGGATTTTCTCTTTGTTACTGGTTTTCAGCCATTTGTTTATGATGTACCTTTTTTTCCTTACTGTTTCCTGTAGTTGGTTTTGGGTAAACTTCTTGACTCTGTTGTTTTGTGGGTTTTTTCTTTTTTAATGAAATTTGACACGTTTTCAGACATTCTGTCTCCCCTCCCTGCCTGTGCTCTCCCTTGGGTGTTCCATTCACACGTCAGCCACAGCCCCCGGGAGTCCCCCTCAGCTCACCATGCTCTGTTCTCTTTTGATGTTTCTCAGTAGTTTTTGTTTCTTTTCACATCGTAGGTATTGCTGTCTTAAAATTCATTCATCTTTTCTTCTGCAATGTCTCATCTTTCACTGATCACACCCAATGTATTTTTCATCTCAGACGTAATTTCTATCTGCAACACCGCCATCAGTAACCAGCTGGACACCAGGGGACCCTTGCTGGTCTCCAAACTTCTCCGTGTGCAGCTCCCGCCTCCCAGCACCACCTCCTCACCTCAGGGAGACCAGCACGTTCAAAAAAGAAAGGCAGAAACTAATGAGCTCATGAAACCATCTCCAAAAGTAGGATAGATAGGCCCAATAATGTAAAAAGAAAGAAATCAATTTCTCAGAAATTGATGAGAAAAAACAAAATATAAAGAATCAACAACGCTAACCCTTTACTCTTTGAAGAGACCAATGCTAGTAGAACTGACAAAATCAGATTGGTCAGGAAAAAAGAAGACACAAATAGCTATGTGAGGAGTTGTTATGGCTGAATGGCATCTCCCAAGTCATATGCTGAAGCCGTGACCCCTAGGAGCCGTGAAGGTGACCTGATTTGGAACTGGGATCTTTGCATGTGCTCCCATAAAGGTCAGGACATTAGGATGGGCCCTAATCCAGTACAACCGTGTCCCTACAAGAATGGGAAATTGGAGACAGACCCATAGACAGGGAGAGCGCCGGTGAAGATGAAGACAGCCACCCACAAGCCAAGGAGGGGACACAGGACAGGCGCCCCCTCGGGCCTGCCAGAGGGACCACCCTGCCCACACCTTGACTTTTGACCTCTTGCCTCCAGGACTGGGGGACAATAACAGTCTGTTGTTTGAGCCAGGTTTTCTAGAAGGATCCTGACCAGGTCACAGGTTCACCCACCAGTGCCACGCTCTCACCCACACTTGGTACTGCCAACTTTTTGATTCACTTCGTGTTACCTGGTCTGTGGTCCCTTGTTGTATGGCCACAGGAAACTGCAGGGGTCAGAGCAGACATGGCTACAGACATAAGAAACAAGAAGATAGTATGAACAAGATCATGCCAGCAAATGTGCAAATTCAGACCAAATGGAGAAACTGCTTGAGCAAAGGCATGACACTGCACGAGGAAACACCACCAGCAGAGCACGGCCACCACCATTCCAAAGCTCGGTCGGGAGTCAAGACCCTGCAAAGGAGCCTGAGGTCTGGAGGGTCCCACCCGCTGCCTCACAGCCTTGCTGGGAGCGACTTCCAAGGACAGAGGAGGAGGTGCTCCCCGCCTCACACCACGTGGGTAAGGCAGCCGTGGTGACAACGCCAAGAACGGCGTTAGAGACGATGGTTATGGAGAAATAGGAAAAAGTAGGCACTTCACTGTAAGAGGGGTGTCGAGCGCTGAGGACACGAAAGGTGTTTGGCACGTTCGTCATCAGCAACACAAGCCAGGACCTGCAGCAGATGCCAGCACGCCACGCGCACACGCAGGGAGGTGCCAGACGGCAGTGCCCAGGCTGGGGGCATGACGCAGCTGGGACTCGGGCTGCACTGGCAGGCACGAGCTCTGCTAAACCTGTCACACTGTGTGTCCCCAAAAAAATGACTGTGGTGTCCCCCATAAGACACACACACAGACGCTCAGAGTGACTCCTCCAAAAAGCCACAGTGGACGAAACCCTGATGGCGTCTGACTGATAAACTGCGGTTCCTTCGTGCAGGGGGCTAGTGCACGGGAACCAGGCATCCCGTGCCCGTGTGCCACTGGACGAAGGCCAGGCAAGCATTTGGCTGAGGAAGCTCTCCGCGAGCGTCCAGTGCAGGGTTCTGTGTGGGTGCAGGTCAGGCTGACCAACGTGTGCGGTCTGGTGACCATCTCCTCTGTGACACAGACATGCGGACTAGGGCCCGATCGCCGGGTCAGGAGCTACCGTGTGGCTCCGGTCTTGGGCGCTTTCAGGTTTCCACCTTTACCCAATCATCTCTCATAGTCGGCAACTTAACAGCTTCCAAGGGTTCTGGGACATTTTACGAATGACACACACCTGGAAGTCCTACCTAATAATTGTCACGTAAGGCATGGCCTGGCTGCTATGAGGACCAAGGAAGCACGAGAGAAAACTGGTCACCACAGCACTGCACTCCTCAGAACGACACTTCGAGGTGTTTGAGAGGGAAACCGAGTCAGGACGCGGACCGTGTCCAGGCAGTGCCCAAGGGAGGGCGCTCGCAGTCGATTCCCCCTTAAAACCCTGCCACTCACAGGGACATTAGCCCCAAGGGGAGAGTCGTGTGTGGGGAAAAAGGGTCAGTCCTGAAGCTGGAAGGGACTTGGAGGTCTCCTATTATACTCCTTTTATTTAATCTCCTGTTTATCTTTAAAAAATGGAGGCAGGCACTCAAGTAACCTTATGTGAATAATTTATTAACACATAAGACTATGGCTTTTTATAAGGAACACCCTGTAACTTACTATTGATTAAAACATTCCTTTTAAAAGAATGTGACTTCCACATTCACAAGACAAGACTGGTCCACGTGCAATGGCATTTGCAACCTGAAAAAGAATGTCACTGGAGGGCCACTGGAAGCCAGGCTGGGACTGCAGAAACAGAAGCCGGCAGACTAGGGTGTTCCGCCCCCGGGTGCCCGCCCTTAGGATTCCCAAAGGGCCATTTGGAAAGCCCGTGTTCCCACACTGCTGCCCGCTTATCAGGTCCACCTGCATGCAGCCTGTCAGCTACGAGCAGCAGGTGTCACGGAAACACGTGTCCTCCTGACATGTTTTATAAGGACACTGCAAGTGAGAGCAGCAGAGATCTGCAGAGAACTTTCTAAGTCTGCCAAGCCTTGGGCTTCGAACGCAAGGAAGGAAGGTCTGTGTGATGTCAGCCCGTGGCGCCGTTGGAACTGGCACCAGGGCAAGCAGAGCCCCCGGGCCGAGCCAGGTGGTCTGTTCATGAAGCATGTTGGAGCCGTGTCCACATAGCTGATGCATCCTCATGCAGAAGCCGGTGCCTCCCCCAAAAGCAAAACACGTATGTGAAGCTACTGGGCGCAGCCCACTGGGTCGTCCTGAGCGTCATGGTTTCCGGGCAGGTGACAAGCCTCAGAGACTGCCCACAGGGCCCTGGACTCGCCTCAGCATTCTGATGATAAAAGGGTGATTTGAAACCAGGGTCTTCTTTCAGGTCATTGAGTGAGGCTCACGTGCCGTAACTGCAAGTTGCTCCTTCCTGACGGGCTCCTGGACAGCGAGCGTGGATGAGTGGGGGACACGTGCTCGCAAGACGCCAGGTGACGCTGCCCACATGGTTCTACCTTCTAGCCAGGAGGGGCCCATTCCGTGGACTTCTGGGGTGGCCAAAGCACCAAGATGACCCTTGACGGTGAGATGACTGATCTCCAAGCCCACGGTCGTCGGGCCGAGATGCTACTGTCGGTGTCACCAACAGCCAGCCACCCGCTGCGTGCACGCACCCACGCGCTGAGAGCCGATCCTCGGGAGTGATTTCACCGATTCGACTACACCTTGTCCCCAAACCTGGTCTCTCTGCCCACCTGGGCTGCCTGCATTAGCCTACGGTGTTCCTCCAATAGCAGCACGGTCAGCTGGGCAGCCACGGCTGCACAATGAGTGCCTCTAACACCAGACACAATGTGCAAGAACGCCACTGACTCCAAGGCCGGGGAGGGTGCTTCACGTCGTCCTTTCTGCAAACACGAGCCCATGTCATGTGCTCGTTTCCGGGCGGGGTAAGCAGAAGTATCTGAAACACGTCCCGTATTGTACCAGGCCAAGAAAATGTTATAGCCAGAGAAATTTATTTTAAAATACAAACGTACGTACATTAAGCTTTAAAACAGTCAAGTGTTAAACAAAGAGAAAAGCAATTGATCCCGAATCCCACAGCACGGATTAGAGGCACCTGCCACTCACGCAGGAGCCCCTCCCTGCCTCCAAGTCTGCGGGCGACCGTGCAGCCCACCGACCCTGGGCCGTCCTGGGCTGAGTGGGAAGTCTGCACATGGGGGCGTTGTGACTGCTGCCAGCTCCTCAAACCCCATCAGGGACTCAGGAGATGGAGAAACGCCCAGAGGTTTTGGCAATGCAGAAGTAATGCCCAGGCCAGTCACCAGAAGCGTCCCACACGTGCAGTCAGCTGACCGCCTGAGCTGCACTGTGTGGCTGGGAGCGGCCCGGCCGGGGCTCAGTCCGCATGGGGTTTCCGCTGGGGCCGCTCCTCATAGGACTCCCCGAATTCGTTCACTCTGCTCCTGTCCACAGGGTAGAGCCTGCAACAACACCATGTGTGTCCTCCAGCCCCAACAACTAAGAATCGAACCGTCAAGGTTACGGCAGGAGAGTGCTGTGGGGTTTGCCTCCTGCTGGTGGCTCGAGGCCGATCAGAGCAGAGGGGCCACACCCGCCCCCAGGGAAGGCCTGCCCGGGGCCCTGAGCCCGGCTCCTGGGGGAGCACAGCACAGGCTGGGCTGGGTGACCCCTTTGTGCCTGTGGAGAGAAGGGCTTGCAGAGGCTGGTGCAGCCACTCAGCACTCTCTGAATAACATCTTCCGTGGCCTCCCACCGGCAACGGGAACGCACGAGGGCCACCGCGAGTCCTGTCCTCCCCCCAGGACGACAGCTGTGGTGTCAGCGGGACTCACCATCGCTGGTACAGGTAGACAAGGAACACGACGTCATCCCTGAAGCAGGCCAGGCGGTGAGAGGTGGGCATGGTGATGATGAAGGCAAAGACGTCATCGATGAAGGTGTTAAAGGCCTGCGGGCCAGCGAGTATGGTCAGGCAGCAGCCATCAGGGTCCGGCAGAGGCCCAGCTGACTGCCCAGCCCTGTCTGCTCCAGAACCCAAATCAGCCAATCACTTCACAGCGCACTCACCCAAGTGCAAGTGACTCTTGGAATGACAATAAGAGCAGAAAAGGAGGTAGAGGACTCTGGACTGGTGACATGCCAGGACCCAAAGGACAAGGGAAGACGGGACCCACCCTATGCCCCTGCATTCCCATAGCGCCCCCTGTAGGCGAAACACTGACCTTGTAGGTGAAGGCCTTCCAGGGCAGGTGTGCCACCGACTTCATCTGGGAACAAGGACAGATGGTGCGGGTCAGGGGTCAAGGGTCAGGAGCCACCACACAAGCACACAGGGACACCTCTTACCTTGTAGTTGACGAAGAGCTGAGGCAGCATGAAGAGGAAGCCAAAGGCATACACTCCTGGGGAGACAGACACGGCTGTAGAGCACACGCTCCCTCCAACACCCAGGGCCCCAGGGCTGCAGCCAGGTTTGGGAACCAGCCCTAGTGAGCGAGGCAGTCCGAAAGCCCCTCCTGCCTACCCGCAGACCCCCAGTGCCTGTGGAGGCACGGCCACGCCGCGCCCCGTGCTCTCAGGGGTCAGGTGTGGAGATGGTGTTGGTCATGGCTGGCATCACACTGGGGCATGGAGGAAGCTGCTCAGGGCTCACAGCAAACTGGGCAGCCTGGGGCCCAGCCGTGTATAGAGCCGGGCCTGACAAGCTGACCTCACATCACGGGCAGAAAGGGACCTGCCGTAAATGCTGTTACCAGAACAGGGAATCACGGGACTCACCATTGACGAAGCTGTTGATTAACCAAGAATACCAACTGGAAAGAAGAGAGAGCTGTCACCGTGGGAGGCCCGACGTCCCCCACCAGCCACTGTCTGTTACGTGACAACCATGCCTCTTTCCTTTGCAAGGTGAGGAGTCTGCAAACTGGGGGTCTGCTCTGACAGCCATCCTTCAGAGCTGCCAGTCAGACAACCAAGCCCTGGCTGTAGTCCTGCCCTGCACAGCCCCTGGGGCCGTGCCCCTGTTCTCCCCCAGGCCCCCGCAGCGCCCAGGGCACGCCCCCACGCTCCCCCAGCCCACACGCAGCAGCCACACGGCCGCTACTGCATGTTCCCTGGTCAAACTAATTGGCTGTCACCTGGAAGCCGTGCTGTGGGTGCTAGCCTCCCTACGTGGCCACGGCTCAGGACAAAGGGGCAGGGCAGGCCTTGCCCCCCCCGCCCCACAGCGGTGTCTCCAATTCCGGGGCTGCTTTTACGTCGCTCCCAAACCCACGGGACCGATGAAGACCCCAGCTCTCTGCCGAGCACATGGAAGCTGAGCGGGCTGTCCAGGTGAGTGTGGCCCCGTACCTCTTATACTTGACATTCAGCAGCGAGTAGACGGCGCCCCCAATGCACAGAGGGTACAGTATATACGACAGGTACTTCATGGCCTGCAGACAACAGCATTCCCCGTTAGAGCCCCCCTCAAACCTTGACTCACAGGCAGGGCAAGAGACCTCTGCACACGGCAGTTGTGGGACTGGTGGACACTCCAGGCTGCATCTGTCACACCCAGTGTGAGCGCACAGCACCCAGGGTGCAGCTGAGGGGACCATGACGTCAACAACAGCACACCAATGCCGGCTCACCCCAACCAACCAGCCTACGACAGACCCATGAAGAAACAGGATGGAAAGAAATCTGGAGAAACTCCCGGGAACGTGTGAACTGCCGCCCAAGTCCCTGCAGTCGTCCCTGTATTTACTGGGATTTGAACTTCACTGTAACCCCAGTAAAAATCAGACTGCAAGTGGGTACCCGTTAAGCCAATAAATAAAGCCTCCCCGCCTGGGGAAGACTGCATGACCACACAAAAGCCGCAGCTCCCACAGTAGCTGACACACGACAGGGTTAGCCTGCAGCTACCACGGGCCTGAGGACAAGCCCACTTATGAAGATAAACGTTCCCCAGCTGTGTGGCGCCACCTGCAGGGACCAGGAAACAGGGAGAAGTCTCGTGCCCCTCCTCTCCCAGGCGGAATCTACTCGGGACTGTGGCCACCCCTCCAGGGAGACAGCCCCCGCGGTGCAGGTCCCAGCACGGCCATGTCTCCTGGGCGCTCAGCTGTCTGTGTGCCGGGCACGCATGCTCTGCAGGCCCCTGCTGCTCACCTGAGTGTCGTACTCCTCTGTTCTCCTCTCAGATTCACTGTAGGCACCAAACTGTTGTAAAATGCAACACAGTCATGTCAAGTGACTGACGGGAGGCGGGCAAGTGAGCACGAGCCCGCCCTCCACCCGGAAGGACTGGGGGCAGGCAGCCTGCGTCCACTCTGGCCGTGACACTGAAGCCGCGTGCCCGGGCATAGTGCGAGGCCTGCTCTGCACGGAAACAGACGCTGCTCTCTGATCAGTGACGGTGGGTACCTAGGCACCTTTAGGGACTACGGGCTGTATCCCACCTGCCGAGTATCCTGTCCCCGACCTGTCTAGGACCTGCATAACGGGACTTCCCCTCAGCTGAAGTCCCCACAGAGGGCAGAGCGAGCTTCAAGCCCGTAACCCACTGGCTGGCCGGGCAGCCGCTGGAACCACCTGCGGGAGCCCTCAGACCGGCGTCCTCCCGGAGCTACAGGCACTACTCGATCTGCACTTGGGGTCCCCGTGCAAGCCCAGAATGAGCCGTGATCACAGAACCGACGCTGCGTCCGCCGCGGGAGCCGTTCTGGTTATCGGAGGGCAGCGATGCCACTGCGTGACAGTCACCTGCTCCACACCTCAGCAGTGCAGCCAGGAAGTGCCGTGGCACACAAGCTGTGGCACGTGAGAGGATGGGAAGCAGACAGTATCGGACAAGAGGGAACAAGGTGACAACGTCCAGAGCACAGAGCAGCCTCGCTCACCTGCAACGCCGGCCTCAGGCCCCTCCACACAACGCTCATCTTCAGAGCCTTTTTCACTTTCCACAGCTGGGAAGAAACAAACCGACACTGAGGATCCCGACAGCACAAGGCCAGAAGTCAGCACTCAGACCCTGATGGCCCAGCCCCAGCTGCCCACGGGTCCCCTGCTGTTCTTCACGGACCACCGGCCACCCAGCAGGGTCCCCCACACGGCCACCACCCCTCCTCTCAGCGCCAGCAAACCGGCCCTCAGCCTGGCCGTCCTCCTCTGGGCTGAGTTCTCTCCCCTGCTCGTCTGCTCGGCGGGCCCACCCCACCCAGCCTGCCTCCAGTTCACCCAGCAGAGGGCCCAGCCGTTTCCGGTCTTTCCAGGGCCCATGCCCAGCTGCTGCCCCATGGAGTAGGCCAGGCACAGCCACCTTTAAAAGTGGTGTCCACACTGTGGTTATGGGACAGTCCCCAGCCACGGCCCTCCTGCATGGGCGTGGAGAGCACAACCCTACCTGACAGCCGCGTGAGCTGGGTGGCAGGCGGGGACATGGAGGCCACCGCCTCCCTCCACTCTCCCAACCCCACCTTTGTTGTCGAGGCTCGGCCCAAGCCTGCCTGCCCCCCAGGGCTACCCTTCTAAGCCCCACACAGCCAGGGCCGTCACAGGGCCACACCGCACACTGGCGAGCTGCTGGGGACTGCAGACAATGTGTCAGAACACGCCGTGAGGGTGTGATGAGCTGGCACGCTCCAACAGGAACCGCAGGGTCACCCGACGTCACCTTCCAGGCTCCCGCTCTGGCCAAGGACCCACAGCAGCTGCCTGTGGAGGTGGCCGCACGTCCCGACACACAGTCACATGAGTTCTGACTGCGCTGAGCGCCTGGGCCCAATGCTGGCCACATGCACTGGCCACAGCTCACCTCGATGGCGGCTCCGATGCCCGCGGGGACCAGCACCAACAGGCTCGTCTGCTCGTCCAGCAGGAACAGGAAGATGACCACCGTGCTGAAGCAGCGCCAGAGCACTGCGGACAGAGGGCGTGCTGAGGGGGCGCCCAGCACACGCGCACACATGCACTCACATGCACACTCACGCACGCACACACACGTGCACTCACATGCACACTCACACACGCATGCACTCACGCACACACGTGCACTCACATGCACTCACGCATGCGTGCACTCACGCATGCACACACATGCACACTCACGCACGCACACACACGCATGCAGTCACATGCACACACACACACACACACATGCACACTCACGCACGCGGACCTGCAATTTCCTGCCACTTTGTACACTAACTGCACAGTGGGCCACATGCGGCTGGAGAACACAGTGTGAAATGGTTCTGAAAGGCTCCAGAACCAAACACAAAGTAACCCCAACAATGTGTGTGTGTAAGTCACCCTTTAACACACAAACACACAGAAAATGTGCTGAGGAAACAGGCTCCTGAGCAGAATTACAACTTGCTTTCCTGTTCTCCTAGGTCACACCCTCCTGCTTTGTACCAGGTCCCTGATAAACGCATCAAGCTTCCTCTCTTGAAGTCCTACTTATTAAATGCTGCCACCCACTGGAAACGTCCTGCAGAGGAAGTGCGTCTGGGCAGAAGCGGCAGAGCCAGCTCCACGTGGGACTCACGGGGCAAAGATGCCCAGCTACCTTCCGTGGGCAGACTCAAGGACCCACAAACCCTGCTCATGGCCACTGCCATCTATTGCCCCCTCCTTCCGCCCATGAAAAGGCGGGGGGGGGTAGACGGGGGTGGGTAGGCAGGGGGGCAGGGGAGGGAGGTACTCTGAGGAAACCAGACACAGGTGACATGGGGAGAGGGACCCAGGCACCCCAGACCACCCAGTTGGGGGTGTCACTGCCATGGGAGGAAAGACCTGCCTCTCGTCTCGGGCGCTCGCCTGGCCAACACACCGGGTGCTGGGGACCAGCCTCCCTGTCCTCACCAACACGGGCCCCAGCTGTGCATCCCTGTCCTCCTCGGTGACAGCTCCCTCCCAGTTATCACCACACGTGACCTAGAGGCCTCTCCTGAATGGGACCAGGGAGCGGGGCCTGCAACTAGCGTTTGTCACAGAGTCATAACTTTAGGTTTCAAAGTGGACCTTATAATCCGTCTATATAGACGACAGAACATACTCTGGGAATGGGTCAGACATTCTGGTGGCGTCTACCTGCTTTGGTGGACATTCCAATCATGCTCTTCTTTTTTTTCCAGAAGCTGATGTCATTTTTAAATGCCAGGAAATCAAAGAGAAGCTGAAAAGGAGAGGGGACGGCAACGCCATCTGTTAACCGTGAGTCTGCAGGTGTGCACAAGGCACAGTGAGGTGGCCCCACGTGTTTCAGCACCACGCCGTGGTCACCGTGGGCCAGGCCAACGCCTACAACCAGCCTGCAATGGCGGGCTGCCCGCAGGTGCACCTGCCGTTCCCCTCCGGTCACAGCAAGGGCTCATTCTGAGATACGACCTTTTGATAAATGTGCTGCTTCCCAGAGGTTTTGGAAAGTTTTAGCTGAACCGGCTGCTGAGGCCCAGGCACTCAGAGCCCCCCCCCCCCCCCCATGCCGTCGCACCCTCCCACCCTGACCGAGTCTGGCACGGCCAACCCGTGGTGACGGCGTCCCCCCGCCAGCCTGCAGACCCGTATAACCACTGGGGTTGACAGTGAAACACTCATGTTACTGTCATCCCTTCATCTCGGTGATTTCGGATTTCTTTCCCAGCCAAGTCCCAAGTCTTAAGGTGGCCAGTTCCCGAGGTTCAGACACCCTCTTTTGAGCTGGCAGAAAGGTCCTGGCATGGCGGCCTGCAGATCCTCAGGTCTGCTGGCCACCAAGGGGCTGCCGCACAGGACACGGCCACACCACTCCCCCAGCAAAGGACGGCTGGTGCCCTGGGAGCCATCCACACCTGCCAGTGTCATCACCAAGGACTCAGTGACCCACTCACGTGAAATGCTGCGACAAAGAAGGTCAACGCTAAGAAATATAAGTTGGTATCAACAAAGATTCCTTTCACTTCATCAGCGTCTTTCTCTGAAAACCCTGAAAGAAATACAACGCAAAATAGACTGTGTCAACCTCACTTCACTTCACAGACATTCCCGAGGGTTGTGCGCGGTGAGAGGTCCCCTGCCCCAAACTGTGGCATTGCGGACATGATGTCCCGAGAAAAGCAGGCTCTCAGGGAACAGCGAGGGCTCTGCAGAGACAGGGAAACTGGATACTGGTGACCCTTAGGGTTACGTAAGGGAACCCTCAGCACGGGGTTACAGTGCCTCCGAGGGCGGGGACGACAGGGGCCCAGGCCCAGGACGGCCGGCGCGGCGGCCTCACCGAGCTGCTGCAGGGAGAGCACGGCGTCCTGCATGTGGATCCAGAAACGCAGCCGCCCCAGCGAGATCCGGTCGTAGCAGACGGTCAGGGGCAGCTCGGTGCTGGAGCGGTTTATGACCTGACGGAAGGGCACCAGTCAGAGCCTGCCCTGCCGGGAGCACCGCCGCCGGCCAGCATCCTTCCACCTTGGTGGGACCACAGCGCACCTGTCCCCAAGCTCCAGAACTGACACTCCTACGTCTGTGTTATGGCCACACCCTGGCTAAACACCCCTCTTCCTCAGGGAATCCTGAGGGTCCATGGTCCTTCCTGGCTCCCCCATGTGCCAGGACTAGCGACGTGCATGACGCCGAGCCAAGGGCAGGAGACGGAGTAGGAGACCCGTGCAGCCACCTGCACCCACGGGCCTAATGCCCCAGACTGCAGGGCAGGGGCAGTCACTCCACCGAGGGCTGGCCGGAAGCTCCAGGAGGCAGCAGCACTCAGGCTGGGCTCATGAGGACGCACAGAATTGGGGTGGAGGCTGCCTCAGCAAGGAAAGCACGGTCGGTCCCGCGGTCTGGCAGCAGACAGGTCGGCAGGGGCCAGGCCCCAGGAGGGAGGCCTCTGCCAGCACACGGGGCAGTGACACCCCCACCCCGAGGGTGCTGGGCACACCCACAGGGTCACGTTCCACACTCGCCACGACCCCTCAGTGAGCACAGCTGGTATCACAGGCCTGGCCACCAGATGTGCCAGGATCAACGGGACACCAGGCCCAGGCGTCGGGCCACCCCACACAGCACAGTGACCTCAGGACTTGCGGCAGCAAGCCAAGCCCGCGCCAGGAGGTGCCACTGCCTCGGCTCCGGGGGTGGGCAGCACCCGTCACCCCAGCGGGCTTGGCTGTTCTCCAAAGAGGGCACTCCTGCAAAGCAGCCCCAAGTGAGACACAGTGCTGTGGCAGGAGGTGAGCTGGGCAAAGCTGGCTGCCTGTCATGTGCTGTTCTGAGACTATCAGCACTCTCCTGTGTCAGGCCTTTCCTCAGCCGCGTGGCAACCAGGAGCATGTGGGCACTGCAGATGCTGCCCACAGCCGCCAGCGACCCAGCCAGACTTGTCTGCTCGCCGCTTCCCGAGCCCCTTTCCAGGGGCGACCACGGCAGCTGCCAGGGCCACCCAGTACTGTCGTGTGCAGCTCAGATGAGCCTGGTGTGACCGAGGGCTGCGCACACAGCACAGCACACTCCAGAAAAGGCTGAGGAGGAACAACTGCCCGCCCCAGCCTGCAGGCCAGGTGCTGTGGCACCCAGCGAAGTGCAGGACACTGCGTGTTAGGGACGCCTCGCCCCGGGGAACAGTGGAGCGGGGACAGTCATTTCTGAGTGCCTCCACCAGCAGGAGGCGGCAGAACTGGGCAGGGGCCCGAAAGGCCCAGCCTGGTTAGGGGCTGGGTTCCCTGCTGCTACAGCGCACCAAGGGCTCCCTACGCTCTCCTGGCCTCAGCTTCCTCGGCTGTGAGATGGAGCGACTGTCCATTCAGAGCTGCTGGGCGCGTGGCCGGGCTCCTCAGAAAGTCACCAGTGAGCAGTGGCGCTCTGGAACAGTGAGTTATCCGGCTTTGTGCAGACGTGACCTCAGCGGGGCAGCTGTATGACCCTGGGTAGGCCTGGATAAGCATGGAGCACAGGGACACGCCTCCCAACACCTGGGGGGCACTCAGCACGGCGCCTGGCATGCTCAGTTAATCCCAACCACTGCTGTCACTGTTCTTCACCAAAAGCCGGCCTCACTTCTTTCCCCGTGTCCAGCCTGGGGGAGCAGGCGTGTGGCTTCTGCAACATAACACGGGCCCATAGCTGCTGTCCAACTGTCCACGTGCACACCTCGACCCCGGCCCTTGGGACCGGCGGTAACACACAGGGCCAGCTGCTCAGAACACTTCCTGAATTGCCTGCATGTTCGCAGCAGGAACCTCGTTCACTGACCATTTCAGCTGACAAGCGCCTGCCCAGAAGCCCATGCGTCCCCGGTCCGAACACTTACTGAAGCACCTCGCAAGCCCTCCACCGGCCTCGCCAGGGGACCCGCACCACAATGGAGGAAGCACCCCAGGCAAAAGCTGTCACCGCAAGATTGAGGGCCAGCGCTCACCATGAGGTCCTTCACCCGGTTGCTGAGCTGGTCGATGAACAGAATAGGGAGGTAATGCACCGTCTTCCCCAGCTGGACCCTGGGGAGAAGCAGTTCAAAGTCACGGCGAGCCCTCTCACCTTGGAACTGACCACAGCCGAGATGCCGCATCCCTGAGAATCCCAGCCCACACCTCAGCTGCTCCTGGTCATAGCCGTCCCAGCCAGAGAGAGCACCCAGCGGACACCAGGGGGACGGGGGACATAAACGGTAACCTGGCCACACAGCGGATCATCATCGGGGTGTAAAAAAGAGCGAGTGGGGCCCAGCGAGATGGTGACAGCAGAAGTACAAACCCATCTGCTACTCATGCCTGGGAGGGGTGGGGAGCCAGAGGACAGAAGTGGGGGCTTTGCACCTAATGCTGCTGTCACTGAGCTATGTGCATGTATCACGATGCAAAACCACGATTTAAACTTACAAAAGGAAAGGCCCTCCTAACCCCACCACAGGGGCCACCGACAAAGGAAGAACAACTGTGGTCATGGCCACTCCTCGGGGTCCGTGAGGACCTGCTAACAGGTCCTAAGCTCACAGCAGGCTCCCCGAGGCCTGCAGATGCGTGAAGTCTAAGCCGGTCAGTCAATGTTAATAGTTACGCTGACCCAGTGACAGCAAGCGGCAGGCACACCCGGTGGAAAGCTAAGTCCACGCACCAGTCACGATAAGACCGGCCATGGCCCCCTAGTGGACGCAGTCAGGATGCAGCCAGGACAAAAGCAGAGGGACACGCTCTCCTCAATGCTCCTGATTTCTCTCCAAGGGAAGGCTCGAAGGCTCGGCCAAGGGCCAAGGGCAGGGGGGCTCCCTTCGGTTTCATTCATGTCACCACTTGGTCAGCAAGAACTCCCAGAGAGCAGGGACAGGCCTGGTGGTGCCCCGGGCCTCTGAGCTCAGGGATGGCTCAGAGAGGCAGGGGTTTGGTGGGTCACGATCCCGGGGGGGCGGGGGGGGTGCTCCCTCTACCCCCACACCACTGGGGTCGCCACCTGCTGTCAGCGCAGCAGGCAAGGGGGCCGTGCTCAAAGCAGGCGAGTAAGCGTGCCCTGCTCACTCCCACCCGCCCGGGACACACACATCTTCATGTAGCGATGGACGTCGGCGGGCAGGGAGGACCCGTCGAAGACGAAGTTGTCCACCATCACGTTCAGTGTCAGTCTTGGTCTCCAGTGGGAGACGGGCTCCTCCAGGGCGCTCGTCGGCTGCTTCTCGGCTTCGATCTGCTGCTAAATGGAAGGAATGACCATCAGGAAAAGGGGCCAGTGCTGCGTGGGGAACGGGACTGGGATGGACGGTGTGAGGCAGCGGCGTGGGGCAGCCCAACGCTGCCAGCCCCCGACTCCTTCTCTCCCCAGAAGCCACGTTGGTCCTGGATCTCTCACTGGCTGAGGTTTGGGATGCAGCCTAACACAGCCGCTTCTCAGGACCCTGAGGGCAGTGTGGGAGACGCCGGGGGGTACAAGCTGAGCACCCTGCACGTGCAGTGGGCCTGACAAGGAGATCGCTTCTAAGCTGGGGATGTCAGACAGGCTGGAAGGAGCCATGCCAATGAGTAGACATCCATCTTCACTAAATTCAGAAAGAAGCTTATTGACGAGAAAACCTTTGGTAGATCTAATTGGTAAATTCTAGGAAAAACTGTCGTTTCATTTATCTCCCACCTAAAGACAGTTTGTAACAATTTATATTAAAAATGGGCTCCAAAATACAAGCAATAGCTAACATCTGGGATTTGTATGTTCCAAAGACCCTCCACACGCACTGCCTCGACTCTCCAGGAAGGCTCTATGAGGCAGGGCCATACTGTCCCCATGGAGAGGGAGATGGGCGCTCTCCCCAAGCACACAGCAGGGAATGCACACTGGAGGTTGGAGCAGGCTGGCAGCGTTTCTGGCCCCAAACCACGGACAGCCCTGGCCCCGGCAGGAACAAGTCCCACAGACACTTCCTGAAAGCTGCCACGCTCCTAGTTCGTAACTGCGTCACATTCAACACTCGTGTGAACACCAGAACTCCTCCATCTGGGGCTTTGTGAATGGTCACTTATGTGATCCCCAGTGTTTCCTGGTATGTAGTTTTCTACGGACATACGAAACATGACGTGTACGTGGCCTCTTAATCACTTTGAATTACATTCTTAGAATAAACATCCAAGAGCTGTCGTCCTGCACGCAGCAGTGTGAGTCTCTCAACTCTAAGTGATGACTGCAGCTGAGCTCCAAGAAGGGGCGGACTCCCTGCTCCCCACACTCCCAGGGGGCTGAGCGGGCCCACGGCCTGTGAAGGAGCTCGGGTGAAGAACGTCAGTGGATTACTGCAAATGCACGTCACTAATTGGACGTATAGTTTATCCGTAACCCATGGGAAATGCTTCAGCTGAAGACAGTGTGAGCCAGTAACATCACAGTGCCTTACTTTCCCGTCCTGCACACATGTGTGACTTCCAGGGACAGAGGGCCTGTTCGTTTGCCTGGTGCCGCAATGGAGATGCTCACCTGAGCAGCAGACTCCCCAGTGAGCAGGTTGACCTCTTCTGGTTTGGGGACCATGTAGGTGGTCAGAGGGCTGACCAGGTGCACCTGCTTCCCATCATGCCACGGCAGAATGCCAGCATGATGGAGGAAGATATAGGCGTACAGTGTCCCGTTGTTTCTTGTTTTCTTTGGTACAGAAACGTTAACTGTCCTAAAACAAGACAAATTACAATTTTAAACATGTACATTTACATTCCACGTACATACACACAGCGGACACCATGCAAATGTCTTTACAAATTACACTGTTTCAAACCAACTAATTTTAGCTTGGAGTACTAAAAACGAAACCCACTTGTCTGTGACTGTCCTGAGAGGCCTAGGGGCAGAGGTTTACAGATGCGTTCTAGAAGCATGGGTGGCAATGCCTGAAAGCTGAAAAGACTGCCTGTTCTGCCTCCATTTCCCAGCACTCAGAAGCCAGTCACTAGCTGAGGTCACAGGCAGACAGTGGCCAGCCCCAAGTGTGCGCATGCCCACCCTCCACACTGCCTCAGCAACTGTCCCTGGGGCAGGCCAGCCAGAGGATGTTCCTGTCACACAGCGTCACATGTCCCATCACTCTATCTGATCCCTCCCAGACGACGTGGAGGGAAAAGGTAGACTCCTACAAGTACACCAATTTTTAAGTGCACTTGTTGACACTAGATACTACAGCCACAGTTAAACATGACACTCCTTCCACTAGGAAGAGACGAGTCATTTGCTGTCTCTGTTCTCCAGGTCCTCCCCACTGTGACACCCTCTCCTTCGGAAACTCCCCACGGCTGCTGTGACACCACAGCCATTCGATGCTGGTCTCAGCTGCTTCCTAAATGACAGACTCATCTGCTACTTTCAAGTAAAACAAGAGTTTGACTGCTTACATGACACATAGGTCTCCCCTTAAAACGTTCACCATTCACAAGACAGCTGGCACGATAGCTTCTTAAGGTAACCTTGCTCTGCACACAATGCTAACTTTTAAATGACACTTGATGACATGAACCCAATCATTGGTACGTTGTCCCATAACCATACCTTTCGAATTTGGACTCCACGTCAAAGTCTTCCACGTTCAAGACGAGATCCACGTTGTTCTCGGCACCGAGGTTGGACCGGGTGGTGGTGTACACGCTCAGCTGGAAAGGATGGCAAGAAAATCAGCTTGGCAGGGCCCCGGCCAGAGGGCACACACAGCAAACAGCTGCACCGAGGGCGGCCTGATGCTGCAGGTGGGAAGGTTGCACGTTAACTCCCGAAGGGGCTCTGACCTGGGGAGGAACGAGCGTTTCTGATGCGACTGCTGCGAAGGTGCAACAGAACCACCTGCTACACAGCGGGAGGCTGACGGGACCACAGGGCGAGGGACTCGACTCCGGCGCCTGCGGGGCCGCCATGCGGGCAGGTCCTCAGGATGTGCCGGGGGTCGGAGACCGGCTAGCAGCCCCAGCCCGGCCGGCCCGGCGCACTGAGCGGGACCCACGCCGCCGCCCAGCCCGGCTCCCCCGCAGAAGCGAGGCCGCCCCGCCCGGCCCCGCCGGCGCCCCGAGCAGCGCCCCGCGCGGCCGCGCACCTGCAGCTTCGGCCTCCGCGCCAGGTAGGGCTGGATGCAGTTGGCGTCGCCGGCGCACGGGCGCGTGTAGACGATGCCGTACATGACCCAGCAGGTGTGCGCCACGTACACCACGAACACGCCCACCACCAGGCTGGTGAAGGAGCTGCGGCCGCTCCACATGGCGCCGCCGCCCCCGGCCCGGAGCAGCGCCCGCTCGCTCGGTTCGCCGCCCGCTCGGCGCCCTTGCCGGACACTCCGGCCGCCGCTGCTCACACACGAGCAGCCGCGCGCCGCCGCCGCCGCCGCCGGGTAACTAACGCGTCGCCCGCCGCCAGCCGCCGGCCGCCCGGCATGCTCCTGCCGCCGACCTGTCGCCGCGGGATTCGCCGGCCCGCCCGCCGCTTCCGGGTCCTCCGCTGTTCGCCGGAAGTGGACGCGCCGCGGGGCCACCTGGGAAGCGTAGTCTCGCCGCCGCCGCGCGCACGTACGCACGCACGTTTGCGTCCAGGGCGCGGCGGCAGTGACGTCATCGGCCGGCGCCGTCCTCCCGGCGTGCCTCGCGGGTCCAGTCGCTCTGGCTTCCGCCAGTCAGGGTGGGGCTGGGACGCGAGGTTGTCGGGCGCGGCCTCGGCGCGGGCCGGTCCCCCAGGAGCCCCTGCGGAGGACGCGGGGCCCGAGTGGCGGGACCCACACATGGGTGACATGTCTACGTGTGAGGCCCTGGATGGAGGCGACGCAGAGACTCTGTTCTTTCAGCCCCAAGTCTGCAGTGACATCAGAGTAAACATGAACCATTGAATAGTCACCAAAACGAAACACCCGATTCACGTTGGTTTTGTCAGACGGGACGAGGGCCTCAGGGTCCGGGGGTTTCACTGTCCGTGCAGGAAGCGTCCAAGCTGTAGGGGACTTTTCCGAGTTGATTGAGACAAACTGGCCGCGGCTGCGGAGACGCCCGCGAGAACGCGGTTTGCGGGTTTCGTTTCCATGCGACAGAAGAAGAGGAGGAGACAGAAGGGGGTGTCACATGGGTCCCGTCGGGAGACGAAGGGCTTTGGAGAAAGCAGGGGGGTCTCGGATTGGGGGGAAAAGGAACAGACACACTCACAAAGGTGGGTGCAGCGCGGTCACATTGAAGCGCATAGAGATGGTGGGGGACCCGACACCACGAGGGGCTCCGCGGTCGCGGGCTCCGCCGCAGCGGGTGGTGCCCCGAGGCGTCTGGAAAAAGGGGCGACTGGCTGCAAGGGTGTGTGGTCTCAGACGCAGACGGACAGGCTGCCTGAGCTGCAGGCAGGACGCGTCTGCTCACAGTGACCGCTGTCACTTAGGAATCGGTGCGTTCAGACCGTCCTGTGTAGTGACATAGTGACACGTGGGCTCGGGTTTGCATGGCCTGCCCCCCCCCCCAGCTTGCCAGGTTAGTAGTGACCCCACATAGATCATCCTGTGTAGTGACATAGTGACACGTGGTCTCGGGTTTGCATGGCCTGCCCCCCCCCCAGCTTGCCAGGTTAGTAGTGACCCCACATAGACCATCCTGTGTAGTGACACGTGGTCTCGGGTTTGCATGGCCTCCCCCCCCGCCTCAGCTGGCCTGGTTTGTAGTGACCCCACATAGACCATCCAGTGTAGTGACACGTGGTCTCGAGTTTGCATGGCCTGCCACCCCCCCTCAGCTTGCCAGGTTAGTAGTGACCCCACATAGACCATCCTGTGTAGTGACGTGTGGTCTCGGGTTTGCATGGCCTGCCACCCCCCCTCAGCTTGCCAGGTTAGTAGTGACCCCACATAGACCATCCTGTGTAGTGACACGTGGTCTCGGGTTTGCATGGCCTGCCACCCCCCTCAGCTTGCCAGGTTAGTAGTGACCCCACATAGACCATCCTGTGTAGTGACACGTGGTCTCGGGTTTGCATGGCCTGCCACCCCCCCTCAGCTTGCCAGGTTAGTAGTGACCCCACATAGACCATCCTGTGTAGTGACGTGTGGTCTCGGGTTTGCATGGCCTGCCACCCCCCCTCAGCTTGCCAGGTTAGTAGTGACCCCACATAGACCATCCTGTGTAGTGACACGTGGTCTCGGGTTTGCATGGCCTGCCACCCCCCACCCCCAAGCTTGCCAGGTTAGTAGTGACCCCACATAGACCATCCTGTGTAGTGACGTGTGGTCTCGGGTTTGCATGGCCTGCCACCCCCCCCCCTCAGCTTGCCAGGTTAGTAGTGACCCCACATAGACCATCCTGTGTAGTGACATAGTGACACGTGGTCTCGGGTTTGCATGGCCTGCCACCCCCCCTTAGCTTGCCAGGTTAGTAGTGACCCCACATAGACCATCCTGTGTAGTGACGTGTGGTCTCGGGTTTGCATGGCCTGCCACCCCCCCTCAGCTTGCCAGGTTAGTAGTGGCCCCACATAGACCATCCTGTGTAGTGACATGTGGTCTCGGGTTTGCATGGCCTGCCACCCCCCCCAGCTTGCCAGGTTAGTAGTGACCCCACTTGTCCACATTACTATACACTAGTCTGTAAATGCTGAAATGTAGCACAGTATTTCTGCAGATGGATGAGCTTGACAAGACCTCAATCAGGTAAGTGGCGCCAACTGCAAAGAAGAAAACATGTAATCAAGCAAATAGAGTATATAAGCAATGGCTGTGCCTCCTGGGGGAAGACAGAGCTTTCGATGTGAATCCCCATCTCCTTTACTTGCTGAAAGGAAATAAAACTATCTCAAAACAAGCACCTCTGGTTCTTCAAGAGAGCACCCCAAAGGGGGGAACCCCTTGAGTTGGGTAACAGTTTGTTGTTTTTCCAGTATGAACTCCATGGCCGGGGTGGGGGTGGGGGAAGCACTTTCGAAGAAAATACAAAATCACTGGAATGAAACGACTAGGGCCGCTCTCAGCACCGTGAAAGGAGCTGGTGCAGGTGAGGGGCCTCCAAACTCTTGCACCTTCACTGTCTTCCGGTGAAGCCCCCTCTCCCCAGCCCACAACAGTGGCAGAGGTTGGCAGGGGCCCAGGAAGGAGGGAAATGTGTTCCATTTTCCAGTGCTTGGTGGCACTAGACAGACGAAAGCCCCGGGATGGGCACGAGCTCTCCTTTTCCATCAAAGAGCCCGTGGGCCACTCTGTGGGATGACAGTCTCTTGTCTCTCTTGGTCTCTGCCTTGTGCTCTGAACCTGGCTGAGTAGGCGGGACCTCCATGCTGGGCACGACCCTCACAAAAGGGCAACCTGTACTTGGTTTTCAGGTTCTCCTTCATCTGCTATTTTTTAAAATTAATCAGATCAAAATAATCCTTATGCCAAAGAGGCACATTTTGGGGTGGCATATTCTGCTGCCCTTCCCTTGGGGAGCTACACAGAAATCAATGACATTGGACACGATGTATTTTTTCATTTATTAGTTTCAGGTGTACAAAACAATGTACTAGTTAAACATTTACCATTTATATCCCTCACACAGTGACAACCCCCCTCCCCCATCTGCTACCCCTCTGACATCACATACAGCCGTTACATTGACACTGGACACTATCTCACACCACACAGAAACTAAAGCTTCGCTATGCGTTCATTACCGAAGGACAGCCTCATTTCTTTAGTTTCAGCCTTATGAATACACCTGTTGCGCAATTTGCATGCTTGTTTTTATTTGGATGTAGTTTTTCAAAGCAGTTGTGTAAGTGATATGGGAGAGCTCCCTCACTACAAAAGTTTTTAGCCTCCCTCACTATTGAAGTTGTGTCTCCTCCCTAGTTTCTTAGCTCCTTAGCCCCGGGCTTTGATTACTCTTCTAATCAGTGTCTGAACCCTAGACTAAAGATTGCTGTAGCCTGAATCACAGAATGTCGCTCAGATAACTACTAAAAAGCCTGTGACTTCCCAACATCCCCCCAGCCATTCCGACCCCCCAGGCCAGTGTACTTGTTGATTGTAATCGTGGAAGCCTATTGTTCTTTCCAACCCATTCTGGGCCCAGCTTCTGGACAACTGAGGCCACCTAAATGACTGGTTGAATGGCCACAGGCTCTATAAAGCTAACAGATTTATTAATTAAAATCTATTTTTCCTCATTCAGGGGCCTTGGGGATACAGAGGACACCCCAGCAAGATTGCCAGTCCAACATGGTCTTCCAGGTGGATCTCAACACCCTTTCCTCTCATCTGGGATCAGATAGGACGAGAGTTCCGTGAATCCAATAGGTAGGGACAGCTCTACGCCTCTGCCCAGCGGGAAGCAGATACAGAAGAACAGACCTCCTGTCCCTCAACTTCCCATAGAAATTTTGTGGGGATCACGTCTCTCAATGGAAAAACAAGGCAGGCAGTTAGAGATAGGCATCAGGTTTCTGCGTTCCTGCAAGACCCACAGCATGGGACCACCCAAAAGAGACAGGTTAGTTAGCATGTCCTTAGCTAGACAGGGGGGTCCCTGGTGGAATAAACAAAGACAGCCATATCCTAAAACTCCAGGTAACAAGGCCTTGAGATTAATCATAAAATTCCTTTTGGCCTGACAAATGGAGCAGATCTGATAGATAAGAGTGGGTTACTTTGCTAATTGCTTCAGGATGGGCAAGCAGAATAAACCTGGTAGACGAATTTCATTAGAAGGCGCCAGTAGTTCCCTTCTTCAAACAGCTTCCCTTCTCCAAACAGGCAAGGGAAGATATAAAAGTAAGAGCTTTTGCACAGCCACTGGGCACCCCTATTCAGGACCCTCTTCCACTCAGGAGCTCTGACTCTTTGCTTTCAATAAACTATCTTTTTAAAATTCTTTGCCTCTCCTGGGTCCGTGTTTCCATTCTTCGGTCTCATGACACACGGTCCCGGCACTCACTCACTCACTCCAAAGTCCCCTACGTCATTTGGGGGCTCACGGAGACATATTCCTCCTTCACCCTCTCCACCCCAAACTTCCCCTTTTCATTGTAATTACCCCCATGAGAAAGAAATGGGTACAAGATACCCGACTACATCAAACCAGCCACTCCCACCTGCAAAGTTTAACAAAGATGATGTAATAGCCTCTTGTCAATCACAGGTGCCAATCAGGTGGTCCCACGCCCAGAAAGGAGCAGCCCATTCTAGAGAAAAGAGGACAAAAACGCCAAGTCCTCACCACTCAGCCCTTTTTTGAGCCTTGGCCCTTTCGGCCTTTTTGCCTCTGAGCCCCTTCCTTTGCTCCTAACAATGCCACTCTGGGCCCTTGAGCCAGTCTCTACTGCTATTTTTTGAAGTGTACCTTTTCTTCTATAAACTGCTTTGTCACCACTTTACCTCGGTATCTCGTTCAATTCTTTGTTTGAGACGCCAAGAACCGGGCACCGCACTGAGCAGGGTCCACTCTCAGGTGACAAACACTAGAGGTGCGGTTGTTGGAGCCTAAGTGGGGAGTTGTTTAGCTTTGGGAAAAACTGTCAGGCTGTCTTGCAAAGTGGCTGTATATTCTACCAACAGTGAATGAGAGGTCCTGTAGTTTCTCACCCTCCAGCAATTGGTGGTGTCATTTTTTTGGAGTTTAGCAGTTCTAACGTGTTCAGGGCTGTCTCATTGTTTCAGTTTGTAATTCCCTGATGATATATGGTGTGGAGCTCATTTCTGTATGCTTATTTACTATCTGTTGTCGACATAAAAAAGTCCAAACCTGTAGAGGATTTTTTATAAGAGTTTATTGGAGCCAAACTGACAACGTGCTCTTGAGTGAGATCTCAAATGCTCCAGAGAATATCAGTTTTGCAGTTTCTTTCATGCATTTGAAATTAAGGAGGGAAAGTAAGGAATATGACATGAGGGTGAGAGAAAGCCAGCCCAGGATTGGATTACAGGATGGTTATGATTCTGCTCACACAATTTAGGAGGGTCGAAAAGGGGACATTTTAAAGGCGTTGTCTCCTAGATGCATAGAAACACGGGCAGGGCTGCCTACAGCCAAGACAAGCCTTTTACTGAAGTTACAGGCCTGGGTGTGACCGCCCACCCACCTGCCAGTGAGGGGTTTATGACCTGATCACCATTGTTGTGGCTGTGCGCTCGCAGGCCGTGAAAGATTCACGAGTCAGACAGAAACGTAGAAGATCTATTAAAGTAAGAGGTGAGTCGGCAGGGCAGAGTCTGCTGGAAACTACTGCCTGGAGTCTTTGGTCTTAAGGTTTGTTTTCCTGAAGGTGCGGCAAAGCTGATTATCACAACCTTTGCATTTGTTATGTAGATTTAAGTTGGAGCTTGGAGGGTGGATCCCATACAGATGCAAAACCTCTCCCAAGGCTCGGGGTTAGTGCTGGGCCCAAGTAAATAGAAACGTCGAAACTGCACAGTAACTGCACAGGAAGCAGAATCGTTAGGAGGTGAAGAGCTTCCAAAAAGTCCCAAGCTAAATGACACTTTGAATGACACCAGAGAGCCACATCTCAGAAATAGAGGTTTAGTGCCACCATCACCATCCTTCCGTCCCACAGCCATGAGGCTACTTTCTATAGAACCCTTTGTTTTTGCCCAGTGTCCACAGCGATCTTCTTTGGCCAGATGTCTATTCCAATCTTGATCCATTTTTAGTGGGGTTCTTTGTTTTAGAGTCCTTTGCATATTTTGAGTAGAAATCCTTTATTAGAAATGCATTCTGCAAATATTTTCTCCGCGTTTGTGGCTTGTCTTTTTGTTCTCTGAACAAGGTCTTTCACAGAGGAGGAGTTTTGCATTTTATAAAGTGCACGTTGTAAATTTTTTCTTCATTAAACTTCATGTCCACAACTGTACCAGGTTAGTGCCTGTTTTCATTTGAAGGGACCAGTAAAACCTAAACTAATAAGTGAGGGGTGGGCTGGGCAGGAGGTGTGGGACAGGGTCACCCCTGAAGGGTGGGGTGGGATGTGAGTGGCTGGGGCCAGGCCGGGCCGGGCAGGAGCTGAGGTGCCGTGTGGGGAGCGTCCCCGATTTTCGTGAGCACTTCTGGGTTCAATTTGCAGTGAGTACGTCTTCTAGCCCGGCTCCTGTGAGCATTCCCCCTGGACCAGGTTCCTGAGACAGAGACACGACCAGTGGCCCCTTCTGGAAGCGTGCCCGTGTCACTTCTGAGGGAACTTGGTTGACCTCAGTATCTGCCCAGGTGCTGTGGCTTTGGGGACAACGTGGGACGGGGTCTGTGCTCAGTTTACCTCACTACCTGCCCAGGAGGTGCTGCTAAGAAAGGAAAAGGCAGGGAGACGCTTCCTGCCCTCAAACTCTGCTGAGGGGTGGGGGAAGGGAGGGGCATTGGCCACTAGAGGACCCAGCAGAGGAAGGACATAGTGGGGAAAATTGTTGGTTGTTCTTTGCGGCATAAAATAGTGTTCAGTGCTGCTATTTTTCGTACAGCTGTCCAGTGTTTCCAGTGTCATTTCTGCGGCTTCAAATTAGGGCTGGATTCTGCTCCACTGATCTGTGTGTTTGGTTTTTATGCCAATATCACCCTGTTTTGGTTACTATAGTTTTTTGAGGTTGAGTGATCTGGAAAACTGCAACTGGAAACCTTGCTGTGTGTCCCACATCCCAGGTCATCCAAGGCACAGTGGCTAACACAGTCTCCTCACAGTGCCTCCTAATAACATGCAGATGCTCCAAGGCAATTAGATTTTAACTCTTCAGGAGACTGGGTCTGCACAGGGCTTGGCCTCTGTAACAAACTTGGTGTCTTCTCTACTTTTCAGGTCTGATATTGACATGGTTGTTTCAAATAGTTTACTTTCCAGTAATTTCAAAAGTCCAGAAAACTTTCACTAGCAGTACAGATACTCTCTGCACTCCGATGCTGCAGCTGTCACAGCTCTCCCACATTTGCCATTTCACATGCAGTTCTCCAGTGTGTTTCATCCAATACCAGTAAGCTTTCCCAGGATTCACCACACAGCCCACAAACGAGGACGTCGTTATGGTTTCCACGTTACTGTCCAATCCATGGTCCCACTTCAATTTTTGTTTTTTAAGTATTTCTTTCCCCCCATTCTTCCGTCGCCCCCCCCCCCCCTCTGGTTCAAGCCGTTGATTCTCAGTCTAGTTGTGTAGGACACAGCTCCCTGGCCCATGCTGGTATTATGAGTCTTGCGGTCCCCCGGCTGAGGCGGTCAGTCGCTGGTCGGCGGCCACTCACGGCAGCACACGGTAGCCTGCGGCAGCTCACACCAACCTCCGGCTGCTCACGGCAGCCCAGCTCCAGGGAGAGCTGTTGTTCACAATCTTAGCTGTGGGGGGGGAACTCACTGGCCCCTGTGGGAATCGAACGGGCGCATTAGGAGCTCGGCGCTCCAACCACCTGAGCCACCTGGCCAGCCCCCACTTCAACTTTCACCACTTGTCCCACCTGTGTGGAAATGTCTCCATTCTGACCCAACTTTTTCTGAAACTGTTACTGAGACTTTCCCTCATTTTCACAATTTATTAATAGTATTTAAAGCACAGAGATGACTCCTATCTTGGATGCCTTTCCTGCCCAGCTTCTTTCGCTTAGGATGGTTTCAGTGTTCCTCTGAGTTGTGACGTGTATCAGCCCTTCATTTATTTTTTTAGTGTGATTAACTACACGCAGCACAACATTTACCATTTACAACTATTTGAAGTATACAGTTCTATGGCATTAACCGCATTTATGTTGTTCAAAAATCATCAACAACATCCATCTTCAGAGTTTTATTGTTTTCAAATGAAACTGTATCCACAAAACACTAACTCCCAACCTCCGTTCCTCCTACATTCCACCTTCTGTCTCTGAATTTGAGGTTTGTCGATACCTCAGATACAAGTCACAGTCCTGTGACTGCCTTATGTCCCTTAGCGTAATGACTTCAAGGGTCATCCGTGTGGTGCTGTGTCAGAATTTCCCTAGTTCTTAAGGCTGAATAATATTCCACTGTGTATAGACTACGTGTTTTTCCCTCTGTTCCTCCATCCGTGGACACTTGGGTGGCTTCCACCTTTTGGCTCTTGTGAATCATGCTGCTGTGAACACAGGTGTACAAATACCTGTTCCAGTCCCTGCTGTCAAGTCTTTTGGGAATAGAACCTGAAGTGGAATTGCTGGATTGTACATTAATACTGTATTTAAGTTTTTGAGGAACCGCCACACCATTTCCACAGCCACTGCACTTAGTTTATTCCTTATATGGCCAAATAATATTGCAGTTTATGGATTGACCACATATTTTCTCCGTTCATTCACTGAGGTGCATGTGAATTGTTTTACCTTTTGGCTCTAGTGAAAGTGCGACTATGAATATTGGTGGACAAAGTCCTGTCTGAACACCTGTTTTCAGTTCTGTGGGATCTAAATCTAGGAGCAGAGTTGTTGAAACATGTGGTAATTGTTTTTCTTTCTTCTTGAAGAAATGCCTAACTATTATATAGGTAGGATGCGTCATTTTACATTTCCATAAAAATGTTTAAATTTCTCCACATCATTGCCAACTTTGTTCTTTTTAGTTCTCTCAATTACAGCCATTCTAGTATGTGTGAAGGGATATCACACTGTGGTTTTAGTTTGCATTTCCATCATGACTAAGGATGTTTGTCACCTTTTCATGTGCTGTGGACCATTTGTATGTCTTCTCCGGAGAAGTGTCTAGTCAAGTCTTTTATCCATATTTAAATTGGGCTGCCACACTGCTGTCATTTCATGACCTGACTCTGGGTCTGTTCTGAGAAAGCTTGCTTTATAGTGGCAGGAAAAATCATGTGACTGTCCCCTGGAAATCACATATAGCTCACAGGGTAATCACGTGGAATTACAACGCAGTCACGTGGGAATGACATGGGAATCATGAGACGGCCCCGGGGGCATCATGCCAATCATGTGGTTATCACTGGGGGTTCACGTGCCAATCAAGTGCATCTCTTTCCGCTAAGTCACATGAATACTGAGGGAGCCATCGCTGGTGTGGCAGTGGCTGCAGCCATCCTGCTGCCACATCAAGAGGGAGGCTGTGCCTCATCTGAGGGGACTTAGTTTATAGCAGCGGCAGGAAGTGCCACAGTGCTGCAGCCTCTGGCCTAGGCCACGTCTCTTATGAGGGAGCTAGCTTTACAGCAGTGGTCAGGCTGCCACCATATCGGCGCCTGGGGTTGCAGTCCAAATACGTTCTGAAGGAACTCACGTTACATCGGTGGCCCCGGTGGCTGCGATGCTGCTGGCACTTCAGGTGAACCGCTGAGGATTTTCAGAGAAGGGCAGTTCCTTCAGGATGGGGGCCCAGGGTGAATTCACAGAGTACTGGCTCGAGTGAATGGGGAGAGAGGGCAGCCGCCAGGAGCAGGGCACTGAGGCCCAGTACAGGGGCTGCTGTGAGCCACCCACCCCCCAGGGTCTGGGCCACAAATTTTGGGATGTTCCCCGGCCCCTTACCCCCGTATCTACTGAGTTACTCTCCCTGGAGAGTCTACTCATGGCTCTGTGGGGTCAGCCATTGGAGTGGTGCATAGCGACCCCTGTCTCCACCCTTCCCCTGCAGCTGGCGCTCACTGCTTAGCAAACCGGTCCTGTCTGACAACTCTGCTGCCTCCTGTGGCCCTGCGCATAAACGCCGCCCCCCTTAGCTGACTTCCCAGCCCTCTGCAAGGTGGCCCTGCTAATGCTGCCCCCGAGCTGCCGTACCCTGTGCCCTCTGCAAGGTGGCCCTGCCAATGCTGCCCCCGAGCTGCCGTACCCTGTGCCCTCTGCAAGGTGGCCCTGCTAATGCTGCCCCAGCTGCCATTCCCTGTGCTCCTGCCGCACTTGGAGACACCCTCAGAGCCAGGCTGCTCCACATCCTGAAGCTTCGCTCCCACTGTTCTAGTCTGTCAGCGGAGGGAGGGGTGCTGCAAGGGACAAAGACCAAATCCCTCTGATTCAGCAGAAGGGGGATTGGCAGGGAACCCAGGGGAGGGGGGGGCTCATGGCATGCAGAGGCCAGGATGCAGCCTCAGGAAGGGGCGGCAAAGCCCAGGAGTTCAGGGGTGCAGTTTCGTATCCCTCTCGCCCTGTCCTTCAGACTGAGTTTTGACCCATGTTGAATTCTGCCCCAGGTACAGATGTTTATAGTGAGCAGTGACCCGAGCCGTCATGCAAACCTGGGTGTCCTGTTATTTGTGCCTCCGGAACTACAGAAAGGCCTTGCATCACTTTCTGGATGGTCAGATACAAATCTCTGTGACAGTCAGGGACTTGGGACCAACCCTGCTTCTAGAATCCAGGTTGCTGTCAAGAGTGCGGCCGCTGGCCCTGCCGGTATTTGCCGCCCCCCACGGCCCCAGCAAGGACATGTCTCCCTCAGGGCTTTCTTTGCCATCCCAGAAAATGATTTCACTGTTGGAAAGTTAGTTATAACAGCTGTCGTGTTTATGAGCAGCCTCCTGGTTCTGGTTTGTAAGGTGACATTTGGGGAACTTACTTGTGTGTGGGCATCTGGTTAGCGTCAGATGCTGGCCGCCGTCGAGAGAGAGGCTGTGAGTCGTTCTCAGGGCCTCTTGAATGGTAGTCTGTGGGTGCTGGGTGACATCAGAACTTGTGTGCGCATATCCACGGCACAGAATGTTTCACAGAGCCTGGCCAATACCATTTCCTAATGGGGTGGGCGCACCTGGAGGAAGAGGGGAGACTGCTGCCATCCAGGGCCACAGGGAGCCCTGTGAGCCTCCCACCTGCCCGCTCCCCTGGGCCTTTTCCTTACCTCACTAGTGGTAAGCCCCAAGCCGAAGGACACTTGGTATGACCCTGAGTTTCTTACCTTGTTTTTGGGCTCCAAGAACTACCCACCCCCACCTCTGAGGATGAATGACTCCTGGCTGCTCTGAATGAACGCTGTGGGTCTGGGTCTCCAGGGTTTGAGTCCGAGGGGAACAGGAGCCTTGGTTCCCCCTGAGCATGAGGCTTGCAAAGGGCCGGGGGGCCCACGATTGATTCTCCCAATTGTCATTTTATACTCATCTCAAAGGATTCCCGGTGGCCAGCCCTCACCTTTCATTCTTTTTAAATCAAATTTACTGATGTATAATTTACATAAAAAACTCATTCTAAGGATGCATTTCTGTAAGTTCTGACAAATGTCTTCACCAAGTAACCCCTGATACAAGATCGAGACTGTTTCCATCACTTAAAAACCCCCTTCTTGCCCCTGTACGTTCAGTGCCCATCCCCCAGGCAACATGGTCTGTTTTCTGTCCCTGTGGGTTAGTGGAGTCTGTTCCTACATAACTGGACCCATCCAGTCTTTTACATCTCACTTTTGTTCCCTGTACAGTGTTTGTGGAATCCATCACTGATCTTGCATTGCTGAGTAGAGTTCCGTGGTGCAGGCACACCTCAGAGATAGTGTGGGTTCCATTCCAGACCACCACAATAAAGCACGTCATAATCTATCTGATGGTGGAAGTCTGGCCTTCAGTTTGTAAAAAACACACAATAGCTGTGAAACACAGTAAAGCAAGTGCCATGAGACAAGGTGGGACTGCGTGGGCGCACCATGGCTTGGTTACCCGCCTAACTGCTGATGGACATCAGGGATGTTCCCATTTTTGGTTACTATGAACAAGTCTGCTGTGAGATTGGACTACGGGCCTTTCATGGCCATATCTTATTAGTTCTCTTGCTTAAATACTTAGCAATAGAATTTCTGGGTCCTATGGGCAGTGTGTGTTTAAGATCTTAAGAAACTACCAATTCTCCAATGTAGTTGCATCATTTTACTTTGCTGCCCACAGATTTTGAGAGTTTCAGTTGCTTTAAAACCAACGCTTGGTATCTTCTGTCTTTTAAAATGTGTTCCTTGTAGTAGGTATATAGTCATATCCCCTTGCCATTTTAATTTGCATTTTTCTGATTTTGAGTGAGGTTGAGCATTTCTATGTGCTTATTGGTCATTCATGTCTTCTTTTCTAAGGTATCTTTTTAAATCTTTTGCCCATTTAAAAAATTGAGTTGCATGTTCTCATGTTACTAGGTTGTGAGAGTTCACTATCATCTCCATATTCCTATACTCTGAATATGAATATTTTGTTAGGTATAGGTATTGTTAGATATATGTATTGTGAATAGTTTCTCCCAAAGTGTGCTTATCTTTTCATGTCCTTAATGGTGTCTAGCAAACAGCAGGAATGTGAAATGTTTATGAGCCAATGTGACTGCATCGTTACGATGAATGCTTTCTGGTTCTCCTTCCTTTCTCTCAGGTTTTGCTGTACGTGTTTGGAAGCTCTGTTATTAGGTGCATACAAATTTAGGATGGATACGTCCTCTTGATGACTTGACCTTTGGTCGTTCTGAGCTGTTCTTCCTCCCTGGTGATACTCTTCTCTCAAGCCAACTTTGTCTCAGTAACAAACTATGTCAGCTTTCTTTTGCTAGTATCTCCCTGGCATATCCTTTTCCATCCTTTTACTTCTAATCTCTCTGCGTTTTTATGCTTGAAATAGGTTTCTTGTAGGCAGTTTAGAGTTAGTTCTTTAAAAAAAAATTCTGGTTGAAAATCTCTGCCATTTAGTTAGGAATTACATCGTTTAAATTTAATGTAATTATCAATATGTTTTTCTGTTTGTCCCACCAGTGCTTTGTTCTTTTTCCTATTTTTTTCTGCCACATTTTATTATTATTATCTTTGCATTTTTAAGGCTTTAAATATATCCCCTTTATTGGCCTCTCAGCGTGGCCTTTTTTGGTTTTAGTGGTCTTCCTACAGCTGTCAATATGCAGCTTTACCTTAAGACAATCTACCTTCAAATCATATTATACCTGATGTAGGTTGTAACAACTTTAAACAGTAAAGTTCCATTTCTGATGTCTCATTCCTTTTTTTATCATCATACATTTCACTTCTATTATGACATCAGCTCCATATGTCATTTTTGCTTTAAACAATTATCTTTTAAATAAATTTAAAATAAGCAAAGATATATTTTATATCTATACGTATATTTACCTGCTCTTGGCTCCTTTGTATGTATCCTGGTTTCTAGCTGGTTTTTATTCTTTCAGCCTTAATTACTTCCTTTCACATTTCCTGTTATGCAGATCTACTGTAGTGATTTCTGTCAACTATTGCTTGTATGACAATGTCTTTAATTTGTCTTCACATTTTTGAAAGCTATTTTCCCTAATTATGGAATTCTAATTTGATGGGCATTTTTCTTCTAGCACGTTAAAGCATATTGTTTTATTGTCTTCTGGCTTGCGTTGTTTATGATGAAAAGTTAGCAGTTATCCCGAGCTTGGTCTATCTGTCTGTAGCGTGTCTGTACTCCGGCTGCTTTTAGAATGTTTTTAAAAAGTGGTTGGTTTTCAGCAATTTGTGGATCACAAGCTGCAGTCTGGTCCCCTTGTCTGTCCTGCTTGAAGCTTATTGAACTTATTCAATGTGTGGTTTCATCAAATTTGAAAATTTAGCAGCAATCGTATTTCTTCAAATATATTTTTTCTGCCTCCACTCTTTGGGCTCCAGTGGTGTGTATGTTACACAGCTTGACGCTGTTCTAATGTCAGGGAACTTGTTTATTCTTTCAACTTTCCCCTCTCCACTCTCAGGTGTGAATACTTTTTAATGCTATGTGTTCAAGTTTACCAATATTTTTCTGCGGTTTCTGCTGTTAAGCTCATCCTGTGCATTTTTTCATTTCAGATGTTATATTTTTCAATTCCAGGCATTCCATTGAGATTTTTCTTCTTTTCTTTTTTTCTATATCCTGGAGAAAGGGCCATATGGTAGAGACATTCCTTATATCTTTGTACAGCTGCACATTTCTGTTTTGCAGACGTAGCACAGTTTATCCAACTATCTCCATATAGTAGACATTTAGGTTGTCTCCAGCCTTTAGCAATTAAAACTAGGGGTCTGAAGGATCGTAATTTTTTTCTTTTTCATATTTTTAAACAGTGTGTCTGTGAGATAGTTTCTTAGCAGTGGTATCGTTGATCCGAATGATAAGTGCATATGTACTTTTATCAGACGTCACCAATTCCTCCCTTTAGGGGGCGTACAGCCTGTCTCCCACCAGCCAAGTCAGAATGCCGGTTTCCAACCTTCAGGGCGGCCATCAGAGTGCAGCGTCCAAGTTTGAGGGTTTTGCCGATTTGATAGGTGGAATATTGTAACTCTTCGTAGTTTTCGTTTATGTTTCTCTGGTTATGAAAAGTACGTGGCCTTGTGGAGCAGGGCTGTGGTTCTTTGCACCTCCTTGCACTGCACCGAGGAATAACCACCATAATTCATCATCTCGGTGCCTCCGTCCTACGCAAGCTCAGCTGGGTTCGCTCAGCGAAATGAAATCCTGTTAAGTGCTTTTGCAGGTTTGGGAAACTGTGAAAAATGCAGTTCAGGCTCCACCTAGTGACAAATATTAGAAAAACAAGAATTTCCAGAGACATTTGGGGTGAGCACCCCACCTGAGCACCTTCTCTGGTACCAAGTCGGCTTTGTGTTTCTGCATGTTGTCACAGAACAGCAAAGGGGGCCATGATGGTTGGTCGCGGACACCAAAGTCCATTTTCAGAGGGATGCGTGACCTCTCCTGCTGTCATCTTCTTTCTGAAATCAGGGTAACTCACCTATGCGTTGAGTGGTCAGGAAAAATAATGAGTAGTGACCACAGAGGAACAGCCACGTCATGTGAGCTGTCACATCCCACCTGTTAGGATGGCGGTGTGTCTGAGGAGGTGTGTGTGTGGGGGGCCTCAGGGTGGACAGTAAGGAAGGGCTGGCACTTGGCCCTGCATGAGTTTCCCGTGGTGGATGTAAGGCAATCCCGCAGACTGGGGGCTGAAACAGCAGTGACATGCTGTGTGTCCCCTGGAGCTGGAGTCCAAGTCATGGTGTGGGCAGGGCTGGTTCCTCCCGAGGGCCATCTACGCCCCATGTCCCCACATGGTCGTCTTCTGTCCACATCTGTGTCCTGCTCTTTTCTTAGAAGGACACCAGTCAGATGAGATTAGAGCCCACCCCAGTGACCTCATTCAGCTTCATTACCTCTTTAAGACAGTATGTCTGAGGTCCTGGGGCTTAGGACTTCACATATATCTTTGGAGGGACATAGTTCATCCCATCACAGCACCTTCATTCCATTGCAAATCCTCCCCAAAGTGACACTGTAATCACGGTTGTTTTGACGATTAGATGGAGGAGAGCAGGGGTGTGAGGCCGTGGTGAGGGAGGTGAGGACCCAGCCAGATGCTCCTCTGCCTCTCCCACTGCTGGCTCCGTGCTGGGCCCAGGAGGTGTTCCCCAGGGGGCGGGGGTCAGCTCGCACCATCTTTGTCTGAACCGGGGGCTGACATGGGGTGGTGGGCACTAGGAGAGGCTGTCATGAGGGGGCTCAGGAAGTGGCTTCTCCAGGTGCCAGAGCAGCCGAGCTGATGGTCCACCAGTCCCGACCCCAATGGACCTCTGAGTTCCCAGAGGAGAATCAATGAGATTCCAAGTTCCAGCCTTAGAACACACGAGCCCTACTATTAGCTTACAAAAAGCCAGCCTGGGAAGATTGGGGTTTGAAGTTTCCTCAGGAAATCTGTTTTTGAACAAATAATAGATTCTATTCTCTAGGACACATGGGAAACCAAACTAGGTTTGAAAGCCAACAAGCTTATGGGAACAGCTCTTTTTGTGGTAGGTAGATGTCACTCTGAGGTGTCTGTCCTGTGCTGACACTTCCCCTGAGTTCCAGCTCTGAGCGCTCTAATTGTTGATATAATTGTATCCTTGACCGAATGCAATCACGACAGCTCTGCATCGACCACCTGGAAACCCACGTGCAAGGGCACAGAGCCCCCCCAGGAGTGTGGACATGGGCCACTGGGGGAACCATGGGATCCTCAGACGTGCTGAGGTGCGGACAACACCCACCACAGGTGCACACAGGCAGCAGGAGACTGAGTCAGAGATTCTGCCCCAGGTCGAGGTGCAGCCCAGGGCCACGCTGCCAGGTTGTGTCAGGTGACTTAAAAGAAGAAACACCTATGATGGCTGTCCTCAGATCTTCCACCCTCTTTTCGTTTCCATCTCAGTGTCACAAGTCAAAGTCGGATCTGCAAGTAGGGATTCTGTGGAAAGTGATGACGAACTTTGGCTCAGATAATGGAATGAGGCGTGAAAAGAAGCAGCCTGGGAATTGCACAGAGACTCCCTGAGACAGCCAGTTAAATCCACCGTGCCTGTCACTTCTTCCCTCCTGCTGTCACCTACAGCCTAGGGTGGGACCAGGTGGAAGGGCTGCTTTGGACATTGGTGGGCCTTTGACAGGTCATCCTGTTGACGTGCAGGGCTGTTGGGGCGTGTGGATGCTGGACACCCTGAAATCAAACAAAGGACTGCCCCTCACCTGAGCACCATGGGGCAGTTCTCTCTCTTTCTCTCTCTCTCTCTCTCTCTCTCTCTCTCTCTCTCTCTCTCTCTCTCTCTCTCTCTCTCTCTCTCTCTCTCTCTCTCTCTCTCTCTCTCTCTCTCTCTCTCTCTCTCTCTCACGGTGAAAACCTTGAGCCTAGACTCCAACTTGTTTAAATGTAAACCCACGTAATTTTTGCATGATTTTAACATACTCTGATTTTTCTAGGCATTTGCAATAAGGTAATTGGGGGTGGTTTGTACTTGCTCTTGCTGAGAACATCCGGTAGTGGGTCATCATTCTGGATGGCAGTTATGCACGTGTCACCTGTGCTCACCCATGTCTCCCGCACAGGTGTGCTGTGCATTCAGACACAAGGTCCACGGTGTGTACCAGCCACCTAACACCCATTACTTCTCCTTTTATGGCAGGTCATCACATTGACTGTTATGAAATGATATGTAGGCAATATTGTCCCTGCATTTCATTCTAGCAGAGCGAGAGGGCATTCTAAAATGTTTGTCATACAGAGAAAGACAAATACCATAGGATTGCACTTGTATGTGGAATCTAGAAAATCAAAACAAATGAATAAACAAAGAAAAACAGGAGTAGACCCATAGATACAGAGAACAAGCTGATAGTTGCCAGATGGATAAAAAGAAAAAAAGTTTGTTATAAAAGGTGGAACATAGAGTTTGATGAGGCCGAGAATCACTGACACCAGTAAATAGTCTCTGGTGACCAGACCCGCTGGAAGAAAGAGTGGAATTACTCTACTGATGACAAGCACGGGCCACCTGGGAAGTGGCGGCAGGCCCGGGAGGCCCCAAAGGCGACTCTGCTTCCTTCTCACCAAATTCTTTAACTCAAGGAAACTGGAAAGAAGAGATGTCTGTCAGAAGCCAGGCAATGAATTGAATCCTTGTCTCCTGCAGGGAGCAGGTGTTGCATCTCCCCTGGAATTAAGGGGTGTGTGTGCTAGTCCTAAGCTTCTGTCAGAGGGCCAATAAATCCTGGTGGCATGGGGTTGTCGGTTACACGGACCGTCTACTTGGAGAAGATAAGTGTTGGCCTTGTCACACTTTGCCGACATCACAAATCTGAAATAATGACTTGGAAGAAAGACTGGGCCCTGGTTAATGTCAATTCCGTGTAAAATACGCACCCCTCGATTCATTGATGAGATTTGCAGGGTGGGCTTAGGAAGGGATGGGCTTCCTATTTGCTAAATGGTTTGCATGATGAGGGACATATCCATCCCAGTGGGAGGACGTGACTGTGCCTATTTCTGCGTTTGTTGTTCCCTGGAGGAAAATGGTGACCTGGTGACCCGGTGACACAGTCGGCATCACAGGGCATTTAACTCCGAACTGAGTGAAATAAGAAGATAGAAAGTTTTCTCCATTAGTTCTTTTGAAAGTTCATCTATTGGTCTAAATTTCAGTGCTGAAACAGTCAGACCAATGGACACAGAACAGAAAATCCAGAAATAGAATAGAATACATGTAGAGCTTTAACAATAGATGGACTTCTGACAATAATATTCTTGGGACAATTGGCTGGCCATCTAGAAAAGGATGAAACTGAATCCTTAGCTCACACTTGATGCCAGAATAACCCGCAAAGTGCAGTCATGGTCACATAACCGGAGCCTGCAGCTGGGAGAGCAGCCTTGCCCCCGAGCCCAGCCAACAAGCACCAAGCAGTGGACAGAACCGGAACGGCAGGAGAGAAGTGGCTGGGAGAGTCCCTAAAGTCGCACATTCGCATTAGCTAGAAAAGTGGTCCTCTTGATACCTTTTCCTCATTATGATAGTAAAAACATTCCCCTAGGTGGAGAATTAAGGTGCTAATGAGACGTATAGAGTAGCACCGTAGGCACAGGGAAAGACCCTTCTCCATGTACTTTGGGGGGAGAAGCGAAAGGGGAAAGGGTGCCCCCAACCCCAAGAGCCCAGAAAACTGCAGTGTCTGAAGCCTTGGGGAGCTGCATCCATTCTCCTCCAGGGTGTGTCCCTTGGTGCATCAAGCTCCTGCTTTAATAAACCTTTCCCTCTGCAAACTAGCTCCCATTCTCTTGATTTCTATCCTGAGAGGGGCAAGGACGCCTGCACCGGGAACAAAAGGACCCGAGAGCTAGATGTACCAATGAAACGTGAACTTGCGAAGAGAGCAAGGTGAAGGCCTGGGGGTTCCAGGAGAGTAAAAGCCTTTCTTTTCCGCCCCCCTTTCTTCCGCCTCCCCGGCCCTCTCCGGTTCAAGCCATTGTTTCTCAGCCTAGTTGTGTAGGACGCAGCTCCCTGGCCCCCGCTGGTGTTATGAGCCTTGTGCTCCCCCGGCTGAGGCAGTTGGTCGGCCGCTCACAGCAGCTCTCGCTGGCTGCCGGCCACTCATGGTGGCGGCACACAGTAGCCTGTGGCAGCTCGCGCCAACCTCCAGCTGTTCACAGCAGCCCAGCTCCAGGGAGAGCTGTTGTTCACAATCTTAGCTGCAGAGGGCACATCCCACTGGCCCAGGTGGGAATCGAACTGGCCACTTTGGCATTAGGAGCACGGCGCTCCAACCACCTGAGCCACCGGCCCGGCCCAGAAAAAGCCTTTCTAAATGCAATTTATAATTCAGAACAACAAGGAGAAGATCAATACATTCAACCATTTGAAAACCCCAGCAGGTTATTTTGTGGATACGGACTAACTGATTCTAAGCTCCTGTGGAGGCAAGAGACCCCAACAGCCAGCACAACACTAAAGGAGAAAACACAGTTGGAGGCGACACCACCTGACTTCAAGACTTGCTATAAAGACATAGGAATGAGGCCACTATGGTGTCATTGAGGGAGGGATCCTGTCATCTCACAGAGTGTCCTCAGAATAGACAAAGGGAGGAAGAGACACACAGAGCAATGGGACAGAACAGAGTCCTGAATGGACCCCCATAAATATCATCACTGGAGCAAAGACAACCCTGGAGCACAGACAGTCTCGTTCACCAACGGTGCTGGAACAAACGGAGTCCAGGTGCCAAAGAGTGAACATAGACACACCCCTCACAACCTTCATAGAATTCACTCAAAATGGATCAAGGGCCTAGACATAAAACACGAAACTATAAAACTCCCACAAGATAGCACAGGAGAAACCCTAGGTGACCGTGGGTATGCAGGTGGCTCTTTGATACAATGCTAAAGGCACAATCCATGAAAGAAATCATTGTAAAGTGAGCTTCATTAAAATGACAAACGTCTGCTCTGTGAAAGACAATGTCAGGAGAGTGAGAAGACACCCCCTACAGCAGGAGACACACAGGCATGTGTGCCCTTGTCCGTGGGGATATATTCCGAGACCCCCAGTGGATGCCTGAGCCCACATGTAGTACTGAGCCCCGTAAGTTTTTCCTGTATTTACCCACCTTTTCACTTACAGAAGTGCTTTACGGCTTCTCTGAGGTAGTGGAACTACCAGCACGCTCTCAAGCTTGGGGCCATCACTCAGGACAGGGAGGGTGACGTGAGACACCACTGCCACACCATAGCAGTTGGTCTGATAACCAGATGGCCACTAAGTGACTAATGGGCAGACACACAGTGTGGACAAATGGACAGCTCACCTGCCAGGTAGGATGGAGTAGGGCGGTGTGAGATTTCATCATGCTACTCAGAACAGCTCACAGTTTACACTTATGAATTGTTTCTGCAATTTTCCAGTGAATATTTTCAGACCATGGTTGACTGCAGGTAACTGGAACTGCATAAAGTGAAACCACAGATAAGAGGGGATCACTTTATTTGCAGAAGACACATCTGATAAAGACAGTTATCCAAAATATACAGCGAAGCCTTAAAACTCAACAATAAAACACACAATAAACAAAAATGGGCCAAAGACCTTGACAAACACCTCACCAACGAGGATGTACCGATGTCACATAAGCAGATAGAGATGCCCCACATCACGTGTCACCAGAGAAATGTGAATTCAAACCACGAGACACCACCACACACCTGTCAGAAAGGCCTGAATCCAGGACCCTGACATCACCAAATGCTGGCAGGGACAGGGGGCAGCAGGAGGTCTCAGTCACTGCTGGTGGGGACACACAGTGTGACAGCCACTTTGGGAGACAGTGTGGCGGTTTCTTACAAAACCAAACACTGCCACCACAGGATCCAGTAATCACACACCTTGGAATTTACCCAAATGACTTAAAAACTTACACCCACAGAAACACCTGCCCGTGGCTGTTTAAAGCAGCTTCATTCGTGTTATGAATTGCCAAAACTTGGAAGTGACCACAGTGTCCCTCAGTGGGTGATGGATAAACAAACTGTACATCCAGACAATGGATATTATTCAGCGTTAAAAAGAAATGAGCCGTCAAGCCATGAAGAGACACGGAGGAAACTTAGATGCATATGCCTGAGTGAGAGAAGCCAGTCTGAAAATGCTACACGCTGTATGATTGCAACTGTGACATTCCAGAAAAGACAAAACTGCGAGGCAAAAAGCTCAGGGGCTGACAGGGCAGGGGAGGCGGAACACAGAGACCTTTCAGAGCAGTAAAACTGCTCTGTGTGACACCGTCATGCTGGCCACGGTCACTACCCACCTGCCCAGACACACAGCATGTATGACACCAAGGCTGTCAACTGTGGACTCTGAGAGGTGCCGTGTCTATGTAACAAATGCACCGCCTGGTGGGGGTGTTGGCCACGAGGGGCTGACCGTGTGGGGGGCACGGTGTGTGGTGGGCGGGCTCTCTGTACCTTGTGAGCAATTTTGCTGTGAACCTAAATCGGCTCCAAAAAGTAAAGTTTATTAAAAATGAAACATAAACTCTTGTGTGAACAAAACCAGAGACAACTAGTACACAGTGTGTGGGGGAGTGTTTGCCTCCGTGAATTATGATAAACTAAAATGTGCTTCTGCAACGAAGACGACAAAGCCCAGGCGTCTAAGGCGAGTGCGTGGCAGTGAGCACTCCTGGGGGAGAGGGGCCGCGGGCTCCTGCAGTCGGCCGCGGGCAAGGGCCAGCCTCACCTGCCAACGGAGAGATGCGTCCTGGCTGCACCCGCCTCTGTGGGCTGGGCGGCAGTGCAGAGCCCTGACCACATGCCACTGGGGCATCTTGTGAGGAAGCGGGTGGGTCATGTGACAAGCTGCCACCCTGGGGCGGGGACCGTGGCTGCAGCCACAACACCATGTCCACATGTACCCGTGGCTGGCAGTGCGGGAACATGTCCTGGAAACAGACGCAAAGACACATGCCGCGGCTGCTGCCTGTGCCGGTGCTCACAGGAGCATATGCCTACAATGGCCCCACAGCGAAGCACGGGATTCACTGGGTAAACTGAGGCACATCTGTACAAGGCAGCCCCATAGCGAGTAAAAAGTCATGTCTGGGCTGACCTGCAGCTGTCTCCCTGATGTGTCTGTATGTGAAACCAGAAAAGGGGGTAAAGCATCTAACCGTTGATCAGTTCAGGGGCAGCAAAGATGACCCAGGAGGAAGTAGGATGTTACTGCGTCTGGAGGACAGGGGCCAGGGGGCAGCCCTGCCAGTGAATCCCGCTGTGTCTGCTCACTTTGGTGCAGGATGATGTGATCCCAGCAGGAAGAAAGTGGCAGGGGCCACTCAGGCAGAGCCTGTTCCCTGGGGCTGCACAGAAAATGCACAAACTGGCTTAAACACAGAAATCAGTTCCCTTTCTGGAGGTAGAGGTCAACGATGATTTCGATCAATCCACAGAAATCAGTGATTTCAGTTAAGGTGTTGGCAGGGCTGTGCCTTCCAGGCTCATGGAGGATCCTGCCCACGCCTCTGCCGCTCGGTGGTTCTGGTGGTTCTGGTGGTTCTTGGTGGCCCTGGGCTTGTGACCACATCACTCCACTCTCTGCGTCATCTTCACGTGGCTGCTCCTCTGTGTCCGTCTCCTCGTCTTACGAGGATACTAGTCATTTGATTTACCTTCCCCAGTATGTCCTCATCTTAGCTAATTACATCTACAGAGGTTTATTTCCACGTAAGGCCACATTCTGAGGTTCTAAGTGAATGTGAGCTTGGGGGGAGGCACTGTTCACCCCAGTACAAGTGTGTGTCAAAGTGGCAGTGACACCACACAGATGCAAGAATGACTCCAAATGACTTGAACACAGCATGCATGGTGTGTATCCTTAGTGGGCTGTACTCAAAGGACAAAAGAAAACCTTGTTTTCTAATTTTTGTTGGGGAATATTGGGGAACAGTGTGTTTTTCCAGGACCCATCAATCATTGTCTTCAATCTAGTTGTGGAGGGCGCAGCTCACTGGCCCACGTGGGAATTGAACCGGCAACCCTGTTGTTCAGAGCTCACGCTCTAACCAACTGAACCATCCAGCCGTCCCCCAAAGAAAACCTTTTGTGTTAATATTTTTATGTTCTAACTTTTCATTTTGAAATGATTTCAGACTTATAAAAAAAGTTACCAAAACCATACAGAGAATTCCCAGCCTGTCCTGCAGCAGCTTTCCCCAAAGTCCTGCTCATGTGACCATGACATGCTGTGCACACTAGGGACAGACTCCAGCAATATGACGGACCCACTTCTCCTGGGCCAGGGCCCACATTACGTGTGGTTGTCATGTATCCTGTGCCTCCTCCAAGGGGAAGTCCCTCAGTCTTGACACGTTTGGGGGGCACTGGCCATTGCTAAGTACAGTCTCCCAGCATCGGCTCGTCTGCTGTTTCGTCATGGCCACAATGAGACGTGCCCTTGGGCAGGAGGCCGCAGACGATGCCGGGCTTCTTGGGGTCCCCCCTCGGTGTGTCCACTCTGGCTGTGGCACCCAGGAGTGCTTGGTGACAGGTGTCAGCCAACCTTCTCCACTGCAAAGGCACCACTCTCTCTGTAATTGTCTTGTGGGGGACCAAGTAAACACCCTACTTCTCTTCCCGGTTCCGTCTTCTGATGTTAACAGCCCTTGACGACTCTTGCCGAATCGGCCGTTCTGTCTCTGTTATTCCTTCTGCATTTTTTGTGTTCCTACCAGCGATATATGAGTTCCGGTTTCCTGCAATATTGTCAGCACTTTATATTATCGACGCCTCAAATTTTATTATTTAGTTTAAGTTTGAGTGGCTTTATTTTCCTCCTTTCAGTTTTATTGGCATAACTGACATCAAGTTCCAGGTGTGCAGCATAATGACGTGACTGGCCCAACCTGCGAAATGACCACAGTGTTTAGTTAACGTCCGTCACCTCACGCAGACACACGGAATGTGGGTTTCCTTCCGCTGAGAGCTCTTAGGACCTACTGTTAGCGACTTTCCCGTGTGCCCCACAGCAGGTCCCTGAGGTCACTTGCCATACATGACGCCCCAGGGCTCATCTACCTTGTAACTAGAAGTTGGTGCCTTTTGACCTCCTTCCTCCAAGTCCCTCTGCTTCGCCCCCACCTCTGGTACCCACCAATCTCTCTTATTCTATGAGTTGAGGTTGTTTTAGATCAGGTGGTATGTGCGATCATACGGCATTTGTCGTTCTGCGTCTGACCAGGACTCTCCCAGGGATGAGCATTTGCCGTCTCCAGCGGTGTTGCCCATCACCCACAGGGCCTCAGGCTCAGAGAGGCTGAACGCCCTGCTGTCGCCACCCTGAGACACCTAATGAGTTCTGAATGAGGGCCCTGCTTTCTCATTTTGTACAGGGCCCGGAAATTATGTAAAATTACGTACCCAGTTCTGATTACCCACGATATGTGTGCTCGCTCGCTTGGTCCTACAAAGCACACAGAGTAATTCCAGGATTGCTAACACACAGCTTTGTGCAAAACAAACTTCCTAACTGGGGCACAGCACCTGCACAGAGTTCTATTTGTCTTACCGTATATGGTCAAAATACTGTTGTCAGGATAATGGGGTGGGTAGATAGATGGAAGTGAACAGCAGGAGGAGAGACCTGGCCCCGGTTAGAAAGCCCCTCCTACATGGGTCAAGACCCCTGGCAGCTGCCCAGCAGAATTCCAGGCTCACACATCCCTCTAAGTCAAAGACATGCGTTGCTAAGAGCCAGGGAAAGGAGGAAGGCATCCTGCTTGTCAGGACCACTAATACCTTACTGGCCAGGACTCCAGGTTTACACAGGCCCCTAAGAGATGGGTTTACATAGCCCCCTAAATCAGAGAAATGCATTGCTAAATGCCAGAGTGGGGAGGACCAGGCACCTCAGGGGGAGAAAGAGAGATAAGAGAAGGGAGGGGGGAGGCAATTCTACCCATAGAAATAACAACGTTCATACAATGTGAGGCGAGGCTGCTTCCCTCCCTTGAGTCAGCCCGTCAGTGTCTCGGAGAGCACTCGCTTTCACTGCCAGACTTCTGGCTGTCCTGTGCTGCACAAACTGTCCCTTGACTGAATTCTTTCCTTCAAGAAGACAAAGAGCTGAGGTACAACGTTATTCCCAGGAACACAGAGACCCGGCCGGACTGGGTTCCGGTGTCCCTCCGTCTCACGCCTGGCCCAGTGGACGCCACCGGCCAGCCTGGTGGGAAGGGACAATGCAGGGCTGGGGGGGAGGGGCACACTGGGGGCTTGGCAAGGGGTTAGGCGCCCAGGTGCCAAGGAGATGGCAGTGCTGGTCCCTGTGGGGATCTGCCGGGATGGGAGCAGGGGCCAGCGCTGGGCAGGGGGCTAGGCCTGGCGTGCGCATTGTGCTTTATCAGCACCTGGCCACCCAGGTCATCTGGCCTTAACTCAATTAACCTCACAGAGGTCAGTGGACTGGCATCACTGCCTAGAAGCCAGATGGAAGATGGTGGGGAAGGCGTGGGTACAGGCTCCCCCGTACTAGTGGCAGAGAGCACGCGCACACACACACGTACAACAGTCACTTGGCTGTGTGACAGGGTCTCCCAACCACAACAGTAGTGACCGCAGTTGATGCTTGTCTTTGCAGTGGCCATCCTGTGGGCTCCAAGATGCAAACTCAGGAGGTAGAGGCCAGTCTGAGGGTCCCGTGGGGATGTGGTCTGGACGCCAGCAGAGGACATGCACAGAGTAGGCCTTCCATCAGTGTGAGCGTCTGGAAGCTGGCCCTCCCCGTCGGGGGGGGTCACAGGTGGCGACTGCTCAGGCAGCAACTGAGGGCACTGGCTCTGAACCCTGGATGAACACGGCAGCTGGGCAGAAGCCCTGGGAACGTCCGAGGGCACAGGCGCAGCCATCGTCCTAGGAATGGGGAGTTGGCCATGCAGATCAGTCACTTCCATCTGGTTCCTGCGGACACTTGCCTCCCCTCCTCTGCCCGGAGCCTCAGACAGGAAGCCCAGTCTACTTCTCAGCCCAGCACACCTGTAACTTGCATGGAATGCGTTAACAGAACTTAACGTCTCCTGAAGCACGTCTTACCCTGCTGCGTGCAGCCCACGGTGGTGCTTTCTGATTTATTTAAAGACTCAGTTGCTGCTCACCATTGATTTCCACCCCACTTCTTCCACCCCCCCCCCACACTCCAGTTCAAGCATTGTTTTCTCAGTCTAGTTGTAGGACGCAGCTCCCCGGCCCACGCTGGTATTAAGAGCCTTGTGTTCCCCGCCGGCTGAGGCAGTCGGTTGCCAGTCGTCGGTTGGCCGCTCACAGCAGCTCATGGTAGCTCTTGCCAGCTGCCGGCCACTCACAGCAGCCCACGGCAGCCCACAGCAGCTCACGCCAACCTCCGGCCGCTCATGGCAGCCCAGCTCCAGGGAGAGCTGTTGTTCACAATCTTAGCTGTAGAGGGCGCAGCTCACTGGCCCATGTGGGAATTGAACTGGCGACCTCGGTGTTAGGAGCACGGTGCTCCAACCACCTGAGCCACCAGGCTGACTGATTTTTTTTCTTTTAATTTTATTGGGGAATATTGGGGGACAGTGTGTTTCTCCAGGGCCCATCAGCTCCAAGTCATTGTCCTTCAATCTAGTTGTGCAGGGCACAGCTCAGCTCCAAGTCCAGTCGCTGTTTTCAATCTTAGTTGCAGGGGGCACAGCCCACTATCCCATGTGGGAATTGAACCTTGTTGTTGAGAGCTTGCGCTCTAACCAACTGGGCCATCCGGCTGCCCCACTGGCAGCTCAGCGGCAGCTAGTTGTCTTAGTCTAGTTGTGGCGGGCACAGCTCACTGACCCATGTGGGACTCGAACCAGCAATTCTGTTGTTCAGAGCTTGCACTCTAACCAACTGAGCCATCTGGATGCCCCTCACCATTGATTCTTGATGCATGGCTGGCATGGCCTGCCCTTGGGGGAACAGTGCCTTCGCTGCTGCTGGTTGCAGGAAGGCTGTGGTCAGCACATTCAGGCAGGGCCCCGCGCAGGGCAGTGAGGTGCTACTCCTGCACACCGGCCGCACTGCCCAGTCCGGTGGTGGGTTGCCAGGCCTTGGCACATGCTGGCCCTTTCGCCCTTCTTGACCATGTCTCCCATGAGCTGCTCCACCGTTATAACCTCAGCTGAAGCATCTCGCCTACACCCCACCTGCTGTGCTCAGATGGGGCCGTGGGAGCTTCACACAGTGGCACCTGTGTGTTTGCTGGGGCAGTACTCGAGTTGGAGTCTCCTTGGATAAGCTGCAAGCCCCCTAGGGCATGGCCAGGTGCGTCTGGGGCCTGTTGTCTCCACACAGGTGCCTGGAAGCTCGTAGGATGTCATGTGTGTTCACTGAATGGAAAAGATGGGGAGAGGTATATGAGTATCCGGGGGCTTCCGTCTCCACAGGCTGGAGCAGAAGTCTGAGATCGGGGTGCCTCAGGGCTGGTTCCTCCTGAGGCCGCGAGGGAATCCCAGCTTCTGGTGTTGCAGCCGTCGGCCGTCAGTGCTGCTCTGTGGCTTATAGCGTCCTTCCCGTCTCTGCCTTGGTGTTTACACGGAGTGTCCTTGTGAGTCTCTGTCCGAACTTCCTGTTTTCCTGAGGACACCAGTCCTATTGGCCCACCTCCCAGCATGACCTCATCTTCACTAGTTATATTTACAACGACTCCATCTCCAAATCAGATCACACTCACAAGCACTGGGGTCAGGACTGCAGCACATGAATTTGGGGCAAATGCATCCCTGACAGGAGTGAAGAAGGGGGTGGGGGCGTGGAAACTGCGAGGTGCTGCCCAGGGTGCCTGTGCCTCCTGCCCCTCGGGCCTCTTGGCCGAGCTCCGTCGTGCCTCAACCCCAGCTCCACGCACCCACACTGATACCTGCCGATGAAGGACTCAGTGCACGTGGGCCCAGCCAGCTCCCGGACCTGAACACAGAAGGGCAGCATCACCCCAGGGCCCTTTGAACCCTCGGACCTCCGGCCAGGGGGCTGCTCCTCTGGGGGACATGGAACACTCTGGCCTGTGGGGCGTATGCGTCACTCCCGCCCTCTTGCTCCGGCCTGCTCAGCTGTGGTCCCCAGTTTGTGCACCACCATTGTGATGGTCACTGGGACCCACAGTGCTGCAACCCGCTAGGAAGTCTGGGGGGACAAGGGCGGGAGAGGCCTGGAATCCGAGGAGTGGCCGGTCAATTGGCCCCCCCAGCTAAGGAGGGTTGGGGAGCATTTTGACACCAGTCTGAACAGCCAAAAGGAAACCAGTCTGCGCTGGGATCAGGCATTGGGTGTGGGGCTCAGGGCAAATCACCTTCTGCTGGGGGTGTCAGCACTAATGTGTGCCCCTGGGCCCAGCCGGTCACCCTGCTGAGATGCCCACAGCTGTGGCCGGTCCAGCTTCCAATCTCCCCCCGCCCCCTCCCCCACTGGGCAATCCGCTTTAACAGGCGTCTGATGGATGCTGACCAGTGGAAGGTAGTCTTGGTTCACACTGAAGGAGTCCTGGTCACTGCTGTGGACAATTATATGACAGGACAGAACTGTCCCCAGCAAAGCCCCGGCCCAAAGGTCCATTTCTCAGTGCCCACGATGCCTGTGGGAACACGGCACTCAGCCAGGACAGAAGGAAACGAGTCGGAAGCACCGTCGTCGTGGGACACTGACCACAAAGCAACGACGGTGCTGTGGTCAGAAACGCAAACACCGGCCAACTCACCCTTTCAGATAACTCTGCATTTCTAGTTAGAAATCAGAGAGAAGCTGTAAAGAAACGATTAGCTGGGTTAAAAATGCCCTCCCTCCACTAGCAGCTACCAGTAAGCGTGGTGGAGAACGTGGTCCCACGAGTCAACACACAGCAGCATGCCAACTGTCCCATAACCCTCGGTACCGGACACACTTGAATTTGTTTCAAAACCTGGAGCTGCGCCTGGTGGGCCCATGTTCACAGATGAGGCACAGACAATCGGGACGCTGGGGTGGGGGTAGAGCCACAGGGCAGCTTCCCCTCCACCCCTGGGAGGACAGAGCACAGGGTAGAACATGGGGGCCCAACCCTCACACTGAGACAAAACCCAGAGGACCGACTGGCACAGGGGCATATTCCCATTGCCAACATTCTGTTTGCCACCGTGGGGAATGGACCTATAGGTGACTTTTCCCCTTTTCCTCCTAAGCTTGGAAAGTGATCGTTTTGTGGCAAAGTAGAACATTTTAGAGTTTTAGATTTAGTTTCTCTGTGTGAAAAAGGCTTAAAGGATATTAGAACATTTAATAGCCGATGGGTGGTAATACCATCTTCGAATATGTTTAAGGCAAAGCTACTCAAATATGAACCTTTGATCCAGACGTCCCGTGAGGACCGCAGGGCTTGGCGCTGGGACGCAGGGCTGCGGCTGGGCGCACCGTTTAAAAGTGGATACGTTTACCATTCAAATTTTAACCCAATAAATATTCCGTCTGACACAACACTTCATCTACACAACAAATAACTTTAAGGCAAGACGATCTTGGCTCCCGGAATAAGTAAAATTATTTAAATTCTAGATAAATATGATCAGTGCGCTAGCGGCTTGACTTTTAAAGTTCAGTTATATAAACGGAAGCTTTTTACATTCAATTTGGGAGAGCAACTTTTCCAAGCAAATAGGGTCTGCAGTACTTTCTCCCTGCCACCTGTTTGCTCTGGATGCTTGAGGACCCCCCAGCCCCTAGGCTGCTGTCCCCAATGGGCAGTCCCCCCAGAGAACGAATGCCATCTCTGCTGAGGGAGGGATGGGGGGCTACTGCTTGGGGCAGAATTTCCCAGTGGCTGCACTGCTGCCTGGGACCTGGGACCCTGGCCTCCCTGGAGCCCCGGGTCCCCACCACAGACAGTGGTACACGTTAGCGTACTAGGGGTTGTGAGGCATCCTGCACAGGGAAATGGGCATCACTCAGCACCCCCAGTTCACTGGACACCATTGCCCTGTGTCACATGTCAGCTGCCACCTTCTGTAGCTGCCCCAGGACCGACTGGGACAAGCGAGGTCCCCCTCTGCCACCTTGCCCTTGGGGACACAGTGGCTCCTTTTCAAACTTACCTGTCCTGGGCCTCACTCTTCCCGAACTCAGGGCTCCACCCACAGGCCTGTGCAGAGGGCCGAGTGGGGGCCCGTGGGGCTGTGGACTGGGGTGACCACCCATCCCAGGCAGGGCTAGGAAGGTTGGCGCGGAGCTCACCACACCCAGGGCAGGGCGGCCCAGTCTGACCCGGCCTGCAAGGGCCGCTCTCTCTTTCTCCCCCTCACACACACACAGCTGAAACACGTTTCACAAAACAGAACTTGCCCTTCTCAGGTGAACTGACTGGTATTTTCTATTTTGTTAAGTTTTTAAAATTGTCGAGCCGGACTCACTCAATTGAAGTGCTCTGGCATTTTCCATTCCAGGTGCTGACACCAAAACTGCGGCCCTGCTTGGCTCCTGCATCACCTGGGGAGCTGCTGCCATTACCTGAGGGGCTGGTGGCGGGAGGTGAGCAGGTGACCTGCCTGCTCTCGTTGGTTCTCCCAGCCCCAGCCCCGCGCTGGGTTGGTTTGTGGCCCCTGGTCTGTGATTTGTGAGGAGGGTGCGATGCCTGAGCCTCCTCCATTGGGAATCTGTGGGTCCTGGCATGGAGGTGGCGTTGGTGACCTCAGGGTTCTCGGGAGGAGGAGGGAGCAGTGAAACCCTAGCCCCAGGTGTGGCGTCATCTTCCATAGACCATGGAGCATGGGACTGGCTAATTGTCTTAAAAAGGTGACCTTTTCTGCGCTGCCAGTAATCAAGTTCAGGTACAGAAACCATGAACATGGGCTGGTCAGACGCCTCTACAGAGATTAAAGGAGGATAGTGGAGTAAACAGCAAAAAAGCCAAAATGCAGGAATCTGTTTACCCTTTAAATCACCGATTTCACTGTTGCTGAACCTTTATGAAAATGCTTTTCTCAAAGGAAACACCGCACGGCTTTCCTGGGCTTTAACTCGCAGACTTTGTCTAAAGGTCACTCGGTAAACAGCGTGAATGTGATGGTGCAGTGCGGTAGACCGCGGGCTGAGACCTCCTACTCGACAGACGGGCACAGGCGGGCTTGCCCGCCCAGGAGCGTGGTCTCTGCTCGGGTTCGCGTGAGAAGAAAACACCTGGTCAGGAATTCTGAGATTGTATTAAAGAGCCTGACCGCTCCTTGGAGAAGAAACAGCAGATACGGCTTTCGTACATCTAGCCCCACCGGGGCTCTGACGTTGGACCCGAATGACTGACTTTTAGAGGCAATACAGGACCGTCCACCTATCCACCATCTATGCTTCCATCCATCTGCTACCTGTGCATCCATCCACATACCCCTCTATCTACCCATCCACCACCCACCCCTCCATTATCCCTCCATCCATCCCTCCATCCATCCCTCCATCCATCCCTCCATCCATCCCTCCATCCATCCTCCATCCATCCTCCATCCCTCCCTCCATAATCTATCCATTAATCACCCACCCACCATTCTTCTACTCCTACCCTCCCTCCCTTCTTTCCGCTTCCTTATATCCACTCGCTTATCCATTTATCTACCCATCAACCCCCCACCAAACATCCACCTCCCCATTCACCTACTCTATGTAAATACCCTGCCATTAACTCATCCATCTGTAAATATATGTGACACTGTCTACCAGGTGCCAGGACTATTATTTAAGTCACTGGCAGAATGGGACCGATGCAGTCCCTGCTCCCAGCCAACTGTGATGAGAGCCGAGAAGCACCTTCTGGGAGACCTGGGAAGAGGCTGCTCAGGGATCATTGACCAGGGCCAGATCCCAAGAGCAGAGGTGGGAGCGGGCTTCCAGAGGGGACGTCCAAGAGAAGGTGGGATGGTGTGAGGAGTCAGTGATTGGAAAGTGGTTGATGAGAGTTGAAAGGAGATTGTTCCAAACGGAACAAGTGGGAGGCACAGGAATTTGGAGACGTGTCCGATACCGCTCTCGCGCACCCTCTCACACTGCACCCCAACACTCTCGTGTACCCTCCAATCCTCTCCTCCAACGCTCTTGTACACCCTCCAATACTACACTCCAACGCTCTCGTGTACCCTGTGATACTTGGCTAACATAACAGTAACAATGCATTTCCAACGAGGTACTGGGGCTTAGGGTTCACCATCTTTTTCTGGGGAACACAAGCTTTAGTGCCCCCCTGTAAGTCAATGCCGTCTGCTGAAAGGTCCTTCCTTATTGGCTGAAATATACTCACCTGGGTTCACCAGCGATCCTGGTGTTTCCTGTGTTTCATTCAAGAACTCGCGCACATGTTGCGACACACACACGTATGTGTGTTCTGCTGGGCACATAGTTGGAGGCGGAATTGTTTGGGGACATACTGCTCCTTAGGCTGGTACTCCTAAGCAGAGCCTGAAAGGGGGGTTCCCTTGATTCCCTAGTGGGGGCTCTCAGGAGAAAATGGGAAGGAGACGGAGTAAAGGGCAGGGCTAAGAGCAGGCGTGGTTCCAGGAGCAGTGGGACACCTTCCCCCAGGAGCTCTGGAACACAGACCTATGTCAGACCCAGGTGGCCTTTCGCACACTCAGGCAGTGCTGGGCCATCGATGTCCGAGGGCCTAGGCCCCGGGCATCTTCGTGAGGGGCCCAGTCCCCAGGCTGCTTCAGGTGTGAGCTGTTTGCACCTATAGCAGGTGGGGAATGGCCACATCTGATGGCAAAAGGAATCTGTATGCCGGGCAGGGAGCCTGAAGCCTCTTCAACCTCAGCACCTTCTAAACCTGCTCCCCAGAATCCTGGGGCATCTGTCCCACTCCAAGGCCTCTCTACCCTAGAACGGGACACCTGGAAGTCTCTGTGTGGGGGCTGTGGCCACAATTAGGACTTTTCCCAGGGGCCTGCAGGCGCTCATGCTGCACCTGGAACAGAACAAGCCAGGTTCCTGCCCACACTGGGGAGGCCACGAACGGTGGACCACGCCTACTCCCGAGGCACCTCGGTGACCAGGAAGAAGAGGGGATCTGAAGGCACTGAGGTCAGCTTGCTTTGTCCCCTTGGAGCAGGTTCTATGTCCAGCCCTGGGTCTGTTGTAACGGCTGACAGAAGTGGAGACACCCCGAGGGGGAGGGAGTGGGCCATAGCCACGGGGCAGCCAGGACCCCAGGGAAGTAGTAGCCAGAAGTGCTGGACATTTGAGGCGTGGCTTGCCGGCTTGTTGGAGACGGCAGGAGGACTCTGTGTCCCATGGTCCCTGGGAAAGCGAGACCCAAGGAAGTGAGGGTGTTCTCTGGGGGACCTGGGACGAGAATGATCACCTGGGGGTGGGGTACGAAGGCCCCAATGTGGGTCCCCTGGCTGGGCAGGGCTGAGGGGTCTGGCGAGAGTGACCAGTGTCCTATCATGTGGCCACAGGCTGGTGGGAGTGACCAGTGTCCCATCACGTGGCCACAGGCTGGTGGGAGTGACCAATGTCCCATCACATGGCCACAGGCTGGTGGGAGTGACCAGTGTCCCATCACGTGGCCACAGGCTGGTGGGAGTGACCAGTGTCCCATCACGTGGCCACAGGCTGGTGGGCATGACCAGCTGCCTGACCACACAGATCACAGCATTGCTGTTTATTCCAAGTATTGTGATAAAGCACAGAGGTCTCCTCTGGGCTGTGGCCTGAGCTGACCAGTGTCTAGAAGGACCCCTTCAGCTGCAGAGGGGACGGCAGACCCTCTGGGACCAAGGGCAGGGAGCCACTCAGGACTCTGGTGGCACGTTCCCAGGAGAAGTGCTTGGCCAGCGCAACGGTGGTGGTCAGACTGTAGGGCTGGAGTCTGGCTACACAGGGAGCCCACAGGGGAGCTCACAGGGCAAATGAAGGCTCGAGAGAGGCAGGGAGGACGGTGCCAGGTTGGCCTGGGCTGGCAGCCACCAAGGGGGTGTGGCTGGGGCCCAGGTTAAGCCCAGCAGGCCTGGGGGCCCCGCGGTGCTCCCTCTGGGCTGGGGAAGGGGTATTCCAGAGGGCGTGGAGCTGCGAGCGGAGCCAGTGGCCAGAACAACAACAGTGTCGAGCAAAATGTGGGCGGGTCCTTTCCCACATAGATTTTTATTGTTGGTGATGCTGAGCATGGACAGACAGACACTGAGAACACTGTGTTCTATGAGGAGCAGCGACGCTCCTCGGGGCCACACTGCAGACCGCCTCCAGCCTCCCCTGGGGCCACGGTCCACAGCGGGCTGGCCCACAGCCCCGTGCATTCCAGCGGCGACCGAGGCCAGCTGCGGGACGGCCACGCTTTGACTTAGTTTCTCGTAACAGCAACGGGGACAGCAGCAGACAGGTTTTCAGAACCAGCCCTGCATTCTGACAATTAGTTCTGATTCACTGTTAAATACGGTTTTAAAAAGCCATTCCCTAACATAGAAAGTGTGGTTATGGATGTGATGTGTGCCTGAGAGAAAGAAAATTCTGGCTGGTCTTGCTCCCAGGATCACAGCCAGGCTGAGCCTGGCAGGGTCTCCTGGATGCCTGCCTGCCTTGGGGTGCTGCCTGGTCAGGGCCCAGGGTGGGGATGCACTCCTGCTCACGAGAAGCACTTTCTCCCGTGGCCGTGGGTCAACGTCCAGGTGACAATGAGCTGACCGGGACCCACATCGGGCAGGAGTAGTGGCAGTCACACGGGTCCCATGGAGTCTGTTTCTCTCAGCTACAAGGAAATCGACAGCGTCCCCATCACACTCACCAGACCCCCACCCTGGGGGCTCTGAACAGACTGCTTGGGGGACGTGGCGACACAAGGCCCCCCACTCCATCGCCTTTTGCACGGTTTCTTCCATTTTGCCTTCTGTACAATTAGGCAAAATGTGACATTTAGCTTTTGTAATGAGAGCAAACTAATGACCCAGGAAGTGACTGAGCATGAGGCTCACAGTCACCTACAATCACGGTGCTTCTCGGCACACGGAGGGAGTGTGACCCGAGCCCTGGGCGGGGGCGGGGGCTGGGGCTGTACACAAACAGAACACGACGTTTTCTACTACGTTATACAGGACACAGGACAATGGCAGGTGCTGTCCCCACAGCGCATCACTGGTGTAAACATGGGAAGGCAGAGCCCCCGTGGGTCCCAGCAGTACAGGCACCGGGAGCAGCCGCCTCTCTCAGGCTCAGGTTTTTCATCGTGGTTGGCGTCTCTCCCTCGGCGAGCATGACGGCCGCCCAGGGCCTTCCTCCTCTGCTCCCCTCTACACCATGAGCCAGTGGCGCAGCTGCAAAGAAAAAGGGTTTTCAGAACTCAGAAGCCACCCCGGCTGGTAGCTGAGAGGGGCCTCAGCTGAGAGGACAGTGAGGTCGTGGCCGGGACGCTTAGGGGAATGGCCAGTGCCACGCCGGGGACCACAGACCTGGTGCCTGTGTAACCTCAGCTAAATGAGTCACCGCTTGACTAAGAGAAGTCGGGGACATGCGTGCAGTGAGGGGCCAGCACACAGTGGCATGACATCCGCTGCTGGCCTGACATACCCAGGGCTGGTCTCAGATCGCACTCCTGCCAGCACGCATGTCACCTGAGGCCCCCACCCCAGGCCCCGAAGGCCACTTTCCTGGGTCCTCTGATTTGTCCCAGTCACACACTGTGCCCTATAGTTCCCTCTCGCTTACGAGACCCAATGTGTGGGGAGCAGCCCTCATTCACCACTCAGGATGAACGAGACCGACAGGACGCCATTCAGTCTTTGGCAAATGTCACCACCTGTTATTATGCAGCTGGGAGCTCAGCCTATTTTTTATCACAAACCCTTTGTGACACTGAATGGCAAGAACTGTATTCTTTAAACATTTTCAGAACTAGAGCGGCAGGGCTGACTTCTGATCCAGCCACAGTGGGCTGGGGTCGCTCAGTGTACGGCTGCCTGGCACGGCTCAGACTCCCACCGACTAAAACCAGCTCAGCAGCAAGGAGCCCAGGAACACGGCACAACCTGCCCCAGTGATGCTGCGACTGGCAGGTTATGAGCCACTATGGCAGAAGTGTTAAAAGTGACAGACACAATGTACAATGATGCACATTTCACAAGAAACAGGCAGAGCAAATGCAACTTCCAGGGACAGAGCAAACGTGTAGCTGTCAGCCGAGTGGGGTGCAGTCAGGGAGCCACGCGATGGGGGTGGACGACAGCCTGTGGGAGGTTTACAGTCAGTGTCCTGCAGCCGTCAGAGCCCATGAGCCTCACAGGCTTCTGGTCAAGATGGAGGGTAAGGACCAAATCTGTTTTGCCGTCTGAAATAGCCCCAATGAACACACCTGCTCGTACATAGTAATGGGCTTTAAGACCCAGAACATCGGACGACACAGGAGAGTGACCCAGAGAGAGACAAACACAGGAGCCACCCCTGGCGGCCTCCAGGGAATCTCTAGGCTGCAGCGTTGGGGAGGGGAGCCGACTGGGGCCATGAACCCCAGGGCGGAGGGGATAAGTGCTGGGGAGACCAGGCACTGGAGTTTGCAAAGTGTCTGAGAGGACAGAACTGCATAGGGAGCCCAGGGGCCCCCGAGGTTCAGCTGAGGACACAGTGTGCACAAGACTATCAGGTGGGAGACAGAACCACCTGACAGGATTGGCGGGGACAGCCCTTGAAACGCACATGGTGGGCACCAAGCCTGTTCCCGACAGCCCGACTGGAGACTCCCTGGTTCGTGGGTGCAGGACTCACGAAGGTGTCGCTTCAGTAGTGGGAAATAGTAAGCTCGACACTAAATGCTGCTCTGCTGCAACCTAATGAATCTTAAAAAGCAAGTCCCCCAAAGGTCACACTGTCCCCAAGGAACTTAACAACGTCCCAGGAACAGAGCTCTAGAGTATTTTAAGGGATGCAAAGGTACCAGCGTCTAACAAGGCAAAACTCACAATGTGTGGAACCCAGTTAAACATCACCAGACATGCAAAAGAGCAGCAAAATTCAGCCCTAAAGAGAAGAGTCATCCAATGGAAACTGATCCAGAGCTGCCATCAATGAGCCAGTAAGGACGTTAAAACCATGATTATAACTGCACGCTATACACTCATGAAGTGGAGACAGGACAGCTTTAAAAAGACCCAAATTGAACTTCCAGAAATGAAAACTGCAATGTGTGAGACGATAAATATGCTGGATTATCAGATCGCACAATGTGGAGGAAAAAAATTAGTGAATGAAAATACAAAGCAACAGAAAGCACTCGAAATAGAACAAACACACAGAGGAAAGAATTAAAGTGGCCTAATAATACATGTGTAATCGGAGTCCTTGAAGGAGGTGGAGCAGAAAAACACTGAAGAAATGATAGCCCAGGGTGGCCAGATGGCTCAGTTGGTTGTAGCACGAGCTCTGAACAACACGGGTGCCGGTTCGATTCCCACATGGGCCAGTGAGCTGTGATCTCTGCAACTAGATTGAAGACAAAGAGCTGCCGCTGAGTTGCCAGAGGGGCAGTCAGATTGTTCAGCTGGTGAGAGTGTGAGCTCTCAACAAGGTTACTGGTTCAATTCCCGCATGGGATGGTGGGCTGCGTCCCCTGGACAATGACTTGGAGCTGATGGGCCCTGGAGAAACACTGTTCCCCAGTATTCCCCAATTAAAAACTATATATATATATATATATAATCATTAAATTTGAGGAATGTGAGGAACGGTTGCAATATAATTCTGAGGTTACCACTGTAGTTAAAAAAAAAAAAGAAATGACAGCCCACATTTGCTGAAAACGATACACTCGGAGCTCCAAGAGGCTTGATGAATGGTGGGTGTGAGAAGCAGGAAGAGGGGGAGGCGCACCAATTACACACGTGGAAAAGCACCCCCCAAGGATCTAGTCGCCAGTTTTTGTGCTGACAATGCCCTTTACAGAGCTAAACACAACTGAAACCAATGAGATGCAACAGAAATGACACTAAACAGGACAGGGACAGCTCCGACTGCTCACGACAGCGCTTACTTCAGGGGGCAGACAGGTGGGTGCATGCGAGTTACTGTCAAGGTGTGGTTTTCCCGAGGGAGTTCACAAGGCTTCATTTTGTTAGGTAAACAAACAACTAAGAAGTCGCTGTACCAAGGACGACAGTGTCGTCGTACAGCCGTGCGCCTCTCGTCTCCTGCCCTGTCCTTCCGTGACCGGCCTGAACTGCTCCAGGTCCCCCCGCCCACACTCGTCCCCCAGGGAGGTGTGCCAGCCCACCCATCAGGGCCTGTCCAGGTGCGGTGGCCCCGCCCACCGGCCCCGCCCTCACAGGGGCTCCGCCCACATGTCCCGCCCTCACAGGCCCCGCCCCGGTCCCGCCCTCACAGGGGCTCCGCCCACCTGTCCCGCCCCCGCACAGGGCCGCGCCCACAGGCCCCCCCCGCCCACCGGTCCCGCCCCCGCACAGGGCCCCGCCCAGAGGTCCCGTCCTCACACAGGGTCTGCTCACATGTCGTCGTCATACCCCCCCACCCCCCCCCAGGGCCCAGCAGGGCGGTCCGGCCCCCCCGCCTTGTCCTTCTCTCCGACTGGCTGCACCTGACACAGGTCGTCTGCTGCCCACCCTGCTCAGGACAGGGGTTCCCAGAAGGTGGTCCCAGGGAGTGTTTGCTGAATTAATAAAGGAGCCCCCCAGCTTTCCGAGGGCTGTGGTGCTCGCTCATTCTCCAGATCCGGCTGCATCCGCGCAGAGGGGCGGCGGGGACAGTGGCACATACTCACCGTGAACTGGCGCACCTCCCCACTGTCCACCAGCTCGCGCTCCTTCTCGGGCGTGATGGCGTAGGCCACTTTCTAGGAAAGGAGGAGAGTGTGGGCACCAGTGACCAGCCCCAAATCAGCACATGGTCCGCTGGGGGAGCTGACAGCCGGGTCCTCTGAGACCCTGGAGCAGAGTCCACGCAGGCTGAAAAGGCAGATGCTGGAGGGTCGTCTCCACATCAGCTTGCCGTGGACTCCAAGTGAAGGTGGGCAGCATGCAGGACCCCACCAGGCCCAGCCGGGCCGAGGGCCCCTGGAGCTCACACACCACGTGGGAGAGGAGGCCCTGGCTTTGTCACATTGAGTGCTGCAAGCCAGCCTTCCATCCACCACCTGCCTGAATGGCCCACGCCCCGGAGCCTGGACAAAGGGTGCTGCTGCCCTTGCTTGTCCCCCAGGCCCATCTCTCAGCAGCTGTTTGTCTGACTCTGAAGCCAGGTTTCCTTTCCAGTGTCACAGCCGAGGGGACCATCCCACAGCCCCACCTGTCTCAGCCACTGCGAGTTTATGTGGTTTCTGTACAGAGTTTGGGTGGCGGAGGTGAAAGGCCACTGGACCTGGCTGGTGGCCTGACGATTGGGCAGTGGGGCAGGGTGAGGGGCCCGTCTACACACGTACCTCCCGCAGGGACCCGGGCAAGCTGCAGAACTTGTAGGCTGCGTAGATAGGCACCATGGACATGGAGGACATGGCGATGGCCCAGCCCAGCGCGTTGGCCCACTCAGGGAAGACGTAGTCTCCGTAGTGCGGGGGCCTGAAGGTCACGACACTGACCACCACCACAAACTAAAACCGAGGGCACAGGTCAGGCGCGTGTAGAGAGGATGGAGTGGGCGTGTTAGGCTGGAGGGTCTGGAACTACAGCTCCAGACCCCCGGGGCCCACAAACGAGGGAACCGGGCAGCTGTCACGGGCGGCACTGGACAGGTGCACGTCCTCTCGGTTCTCAGTTTGACTAGCGGGAACTCCCTGAGCTGTCCTCGTCCCATCTGGGACACCTCACCTGTCTAGAGGTCACACACCCACAGCTGCAACATCTAGATGTAGTGAGATGGACATGTTGGGGACAGGCCTCAGGCTGCCAGATGGGGTGACACAAGTAGCCTCTGAGTGTTTGGGGGGCTCCGTGTGAAGCACCGTTTACGCAGGCGCCCACTCCTGCCCCCTCTGTCTCACTAGCCACCGGGCTGGCCCATGGCGTGGTCTGTGTGGCTGCCTGCCTGTCCCAGGCTGGCCCCACATGACCTCTGGGCCGACTGGGCAGGAAGAGGGCCGGGCATCAGGGGTCTGGTTCCTGCACAGCTCATGGGCTCTCTGCTTGGACCTGGACTTGGCCTTGATCAGCCACCTGGGCCACCTGTCCAGAGCCATGGGGTGTCAGGTACAGCCACCCAGCCCTGCTGCTGCAGCGTGGAGGAGACATGCACAGCCTGCAAATAGGCTGCGTGTCTATGTTCTAACAAAGCTGGAGCTGGTGGGCTTGGCCCGGATGGTAAAAGCCAGGCAGCTACTGGACATGCCTGGGGAGGACCCCCAAGGGCAGAGAGGTGACAGAATCCAGGTCACTCTGCCCTCGAGATTGAGTACTTGTCGCCCCTGAAAGTCCTCATAGCAGAAAGTCCACAATCTCCCTCCCTTGCTACCCCTCCTCCCAGGATGCACAGGGGCCTCAGGCTGAGGAGGGCACCTGGGATCCCAGGTGAGGTTTCTCAGTGGGGTTGGGGATGTCCCCAGGAGACTAGAGAGCACAGCAGGGACCAGCTTGCCCTCCCGGAGTCCTGCCGCCTGCCGACTCCACCTTGGAGACCCTGGTGCTAGGCAGCATGGAGCCCCCTCCCCCACCTCAAGCACCTTCACTCGCTTAAGTGGAAACCTGGCCACTGCTGGACCAGAGTGGGCGTGAGCGCTGGGGCACAGCAGGGACATGTGGCCAGCAGCCTTACCAGGAGGAAGCAGGGGCTGACAAACTTCCAGCACAGCCGCCAGTAGAGGCTGGGCCGCTGCCCGGTCATCTGCTTGATGTCGTCACTGAACTGCCGCACACCTGGGTGGGGGCAGCCGGGCAGGATGGTCAGCACAGCGCATTCCCGTACGAGCAGCAGCGAGGTCCTCTTGACACCCATGGCTGCCCAGGGGACCTCACGCTTGGCTGCCTCCTGCAGGGGGCAGCCCCACTCCAGACCACCCAGTGGTCTTATGACCAGGGGGTCCCCACACGTCCCCTGTGGTGACAGTGGGTGACGTTTGCTCCTACCCTGTTGATCGCTCAGGGAGATGTGTGGGGTCCCAGAAACTCTGCCTGACCGCCCTCCACCCTCCTCCCGCCTCAGCCCTCCTCCCCGTGTCCCACAGCTGCCCCTGCTTCCCCTCTGCAATCATTTTTTTCCAGTTAAAAAAACTGTGACAAAATGTATATAACATAAAATTTACCATCTTACCCATTGTAAGTGTCCAGTTCAGCAGCCTTAGGTGCATTCATACTGTTGTACACCATCACCTCCATCATCTCCAGAACTTTCTCATTTTCCCCGCTGTCCCCATTAGATACTGAGTCCCAACTCCGCCCCCAGTCCCTGGCACCCATCCTTCTATTTCCTGTCGTTATGAATTTGACAGCTCTAGGGACCTCACATAAGTGAACTCATACAGGATTGATCCTTTTGTGACTGGCTTATCTCACTGAGCACATGTTCTCAAGGTTCATCCATGTTGTAGAGGTGTCAGAATTTCTTCTTTTAAATACTCCATTATGCATACAATCATGATACTTGAAGGATGTGCAGAGTGACGTCCAGAGCTTCCACGGCCAGCCCTGAAGGACACCTGGCCCAGCGAGCTGAGTCAGCACCGTGACCCATTTCACAGAAGAGAAAACTGAGGAAGCAAGGTGGGTGGCTTGCCCTGCCAGTACGTGGGAAGGGATAAGGCTTCCTCCAGCTTTTTCTGTTGCTGACAAACGATACTCAGTCACTAGCCCAGGATGGGCAGGGGCTGTAGCTGCAGTTCAGTGCCAAGCCCCGTCTGGGGGCTGCCTGCTGACCAGCAGGTCCCCAGCCTCATGGGGCTCACAGCACTAACTTATGAACAAGCAGCTGGACGTGGGTGGGTCTGGGGCAGATCAGCAGTGACGTCCTTGAGGGCTCAGTTCTGTACCATTAGGAGCCTGACACATGAACCGGGTCACGTTGAAACATGATGGTTGGAGACAGCATTTGCTGGTCACACTCCCAAGGAGGGACAGGCTCAGCTCATTTCTCTGGTGTCTCGGTGCGGTGCTGGTCACCTGTTAGCTGGACCTCATGTCCACCAGCGTTCGTGTCCCCACATCCCATGATCCCATGAAACCATTCTTTCTCAAGAACCAATTAGGATATATGCACAGCATAACTGTGGCCACACTGGACGCCTCCAACCACAGTAAGGATCTGGGGTGCCATCCAGGCCAAATGTCTTCATTGGTCCAATGGAGTGATGGTTGCCAACCCCCCATCCTCTGTGATGCTGTGGTCATCACAATTTAAGCTTCCTGGAGCTCACGTGTCCCTTTTCAAGCCAGTGTTACCCAAATAAAGCCGCACAGCCATAAAGCGACAGGCTGCCAGCCCCGCTGGTCGCAGCCTCCCGCCTGCCAAAGCACACCAGCCCCCAGGGAGGTTTTGTTCTTACCGTAGAACCAGGCCACCCCGATGGCCTCGATGAGCACTCCAAAGAGGATGGACGTGCCGGCCGCGAAATGGTCCAGCAGCGTGAAGACATAGATGCCACCCTGGAATAGGAGGGGCCTGCTGAACTCAGGGTGCGCAGTGTGGCACGCCTGGCCCACGAAACCTGGCCCATGAAAGTGCTTCTCCCAAAACATAAACCTGGCCTGTGGATTCACTTTACAGACAGATACTGTTTCACTCCCTATAAAGTTCAGTTTGAGTCACTAAAATTCAGTCCACACACAGCTTCTTAGGGAGACGTCTAGTAAATGAAAATGACTTCTCTTCTCCTTTCCCAGGGCTCCTGATGTTATCAGAAATGAAAGCCACCAAATGGCAAGCTTGGCAGAGCCTCTGTGGGGAGGGGAGGTGACCCGGGCCCCCTGCACAGACCGGCCTCGCTCCAGCCCCACAAGTCCAGCAGGCAGGTGGCTGAGCCAAGGGCACGTCCCAGGGAGCTGTCCAGGTGCTGAAGTAACTGGAGGCAAAGTTCCATATGTGCCAAGGCCAGTACATGTGACCACAGCTTCCCTGAGTGTGACCACGGCTACCCTGAGTATGACCACAGCTACCCTAAGTGTGACCACAGCTTCCCTGAGTGTGACCACAGCTACTCTGTGTGACAGTGGCTACCCCGAGTGGGACTACAGTTTTGCTCGTATGGTCACAAGTCGAGGGTTGTTTGGGGGGTACCACCAACCCTCTTAGAAAGGCTGTGGCTGTGCAGCCTGACAGCACCGGCCACGCTGCCCAGCGCCGAGGACGCAGGACAGCCTCTGGCAAAGCTGAGCCTGTACGTACGTTGGTGACGCAGAAGAGGGAGAGCAGGAAGGTGGCCAGGACGATGAAGAGGGTGAAGAGCTCCCGGTGTCTGTGCAGCAGCTGGAACTCGTCGATGAGCCCGGTGATCACAGACTCCATGCCGCCCATCTGCAGCCAACACAGCAGGGGACACGCTGCAGGGAGCGCGGCGCACGCCCGACTGCCGCCTACACGTAAGTCCATGGATGTACACCCGGAAAATGGGCACGGAGTGAGAACCACATGGTGCCGAGGGTGCGAACGCCCTAAAGACAGGGCCGCCCTGGCGAGGGCTCCTCTCGTGACATGTCCATCGCTGAGAGACGACTGGGGTGGATGCTCTGTCCACCGGTGGTGATTTGCTCAGTCACCTTGAAGTCCTGGGTGGGCAGAAGTGCTATATGGCCAACACAATGCCATGTACTGCGTTGCCACAAAGGGCAGGTCTGCTGGACTTTTCTAAGCAAATCTCTCCCACAAGCACAGCTTAAGTCTATTCCCAGGGCGGACAGGCCTGGCCACTGGCTATGTCCTCACTGATGAAGGCTACCTGACTGGGTCTCGTCATGATGGGGTGTCGCCCACACAGCCCTGATTGCTTGGGGACCCTCTTAGTCCTGCTCTGTCGAGACCACCTCCCCCAGGAAGTGCTGTCATGGCTCCATCTACCCCAGACTGCCAGCCGAGGGCGTGACCTGGCTGGTGGGAGATGGAGGTGGAGGGTTATGGAGCATGGCCAGAGTTACGGGGAGGGACTCGTGGTTCTCTGCACTTCCCAGGAAACTCAGGTGAACAAGATGCCCATGGACAGTCATGGGACCCTGAGGTCTCAGCTGATGGTCACCAGCAGGCAAAGGGGAAGGAGGCTGAGGAAGGCCAGCAGGCCCAGGGCCTACCCTTCACCCCCAGAGCATAGCACACACATGTACACACCCACGCACAAGCACACACCCACATATACACACGCACACACCATGTACACACACACACCCACGCACATGCATGCACACCCACACCCACATATACATATGCACAGATCCAAGCACACACACACACGTACACACACCCACACATATATGCACGCACACACCCATGTACACACATGCCCACGCACATGCACGCACACACATGCACACACACCCACATATACGCACACACACACGTACACACACCCACGCACATGCATGCACACCCGCATATACACATGCACAATCCATGTACACACACACCCACATATACACACACACACACCCATGTACACACATGCATGCACACACAAACAGGCACACATGCATGTGCATGCACACACACACACATATGCACACCCATGCACATGTTGCAGGGTTGCACAAGACATTCAGTGGGCCCGGCCCGGGCTGCACTGGAGCTGTCTGTCACCTCACCCTGCATATGCATCCATTCCTCCCGGGGGCTAAGGGTCAGGGACAGTGACAAGTCATGAAGGGCCTGCCTTGATTCTGCATGGTCATATGGCCCGGTTTTCCTGTGCTGCTCTCTTGCTGTGTGTGTGTTTAGGGTCCATGGTGGCTCGGGCAGAGGGTGCAGCTGGTGCCCCCAAGTAAAAGAAGGGGTGAGCTGGTAGAAACACCCCATCCAGGAAGGGTCTCATGTAATCGTGGGGTCCCTCCCTGCCACCCACGTGGGGCTCTGTGCAAGTACAGACTTTGGGGGAGGACCCCACTGTCCGGCGGGGCCCCGGCACATGACGTGCTGTGGTCACTCACGGCGCTGTCGATCCCCAGGGCAAGCAGCATGGTGAAGAAAACCACGGCCCAGACCGAGGACAGTGGGAGTGTGGCGAGCGCCTCGGGGTAGATGATGAAAATCAGCCCAGGCCCTGAAAGCAGACCCCGGGTTGGCACCGAGCAGCTACTTCTTGCACCCTCACCGCACCCCCCAAGGCCAACTCAGCCCCTCAAGTGCCTCCAGACAGTGACAAAGCCTTTCCATAGCCAACTCATCTGTCCCCCTCCTGTGAATTCAGGGGACACCTGGCCCGGGACTCTAAAGAATGGGAACCCAGCATCAATGGGACACGGATTTGCCTGTACAATCCCCAGTGGTGCCACAGCCGTGCTCTTCCAATCGCTCCTGTCCCTGGCTGTGGGGATGCTGGGATAGGAGTGGGGAGGGGCTCTGGGGTCCTGCCTGGTCCCTAGACACACCTCAAGCCTCCGGGTTTGTTATTCCTGAGCAGGTTGCATACACGGTTCACGAGCAAGACATTGTAAATGTTTCTCTGTGCTGTGAATTATTCTAAGTACAACCTTTAAAAGCACATTTGCGAATGTTCTCTGGTGTGCGGCTAGAAAGAGTGTTACCTGCTCACAGGTGAGCACTCGTTGATCAGCCCCTTGCAACACCCGCAGGATGGGACTGCTGGGTCAGCACAGGCGCACGTGGGCAGCTGCACCTGCTCCTTATGCCCCCCAGGTGGGATCTAGGGGCACGCAACGGCTGGGGCTGGACCACGGGGCCCAACCAAGATGAGATGCAGTTGGGCCTCGAATAATCTCAAAGTAAAAATATTCCCACAGGATATTGGTAACTGACCATTTTCACGGTCAGCTTTAGTAGATGGGCACCTGTCGCTGACCGCAGAGCCTCTGCTTCCGGACAGAGAGGTGACTTACAGCTCTTCTGCTTCTGCTTGTCCGGGGCCGATGGGAAGGGGCAGTTACAATGTTTCTAGAGGATCAAAGCCAGAGCCTGGCCACCTCCCAGAGGCCACCTTCCGGCTCGCTGGCCCTGAGGCAGGCTGGGCTCTCTGAGTCCCGCCCTAAGGCAAGGGGCACCATGTCCGGTGTGGGGAGAGGGGCGGACCTTTGAGACACTGAAGTCTAAATGCTGTAAGCTAAGCCATTAACCTGGGGAGCGGTTCGTCAGATGGGTGGAACATAATGTCAACACCCTCACCTTCCGTTTCTGTACCTGAGTTAATATCTCACCCTGTTTCCTTGAGAATCAGAGTCATGAGTGACATTTACTTGGCTTGTCAGGCGAAGCACAGCAGACGCAGTGTTACTCTCAGGGGTTAACAACCTACTGGCGTTTATCACAAGAAGGACAGAAGGACGGGCTGCACAAATGCACGGGGCCGGCTGCACTGTGCCCCCCGCGCTTCACCTTTATTAGTCTTTCTCCGTGAGGAAAGGATATGGACTCGGAAACAGACGGAGGTTTTGCCCCGGCCCCTGCTGTGTCATCTCAGAGGGGTCCTTCGGGGCCTGTGGGCCTCTGCTTCCTACTTTCAAAGTGGGGGTCTGATGGGATGATGACGGCTGCCCCTGGCTGAGAGCTCAGGGCCCAGAAGGAGTTGGTCCTCTGCTCCCTCCTGACCCTCCCTGAAGAACCTCTCTGACTCAAGAGTAAAACACCCAGGAAAACTGGTCCGTAGACCCACGGGGCTCAGCAGCCTCCAGCAGAGCAGGCACTTCCAGCCACAGGAGAAGAGGAGTGAGGTCTGTGAACTGAGCCAGGGGACCTCCGGGGGAACCCTCACCGCTCAGGGGAGGGGTGCAGCCATCTTGGGAGACCCTGGAGCCTGGACTGACCCCATTCAGGGCTGCTTGGGCCCCGGTTTCCACCATGAACTAGAACCGAATAGACCCCCAAGTGCCCAGGGGCCTCAGCGATCAGATTCCCCCAAGGCACCCGCATCTGTGCCCAGCCACCGACTTCCCCTGCCTGGCACACTTCCTGCTGGGGACGAACCTGCTCCCGTCACCTGTGCCCACCCATCAACCCGCCAGCTCCCAGTGGGGGAGGGGCTGATGCAGATGTCACCTGGGCTGCAGCGGGCTCCCACGGGGACGCCTGCAGCCACTCAGGCCAGCCACTCACAGCAGCACAGATGCCTGCATCCTCCCATTTTACAGGAAACATGTCTTGAGAACTGGCCCGGGATAGGCAGAAGTGTGGGCCCACAGGCCTGCTGCAGACTCACCGTCCTTGGCCACGTCCCCGATGGGCACGCTGTGCTTCTGGGCCATGTACCCCAGGAAGGAGAAGACCACGAAGCCGGAGGAGAAGCTTGTCAGGGAGTTGACCGAGGTGGTGATAATGGCGTCTCTGTGACAACAAGACACCCGTCCCCACACTGGTGCAGCTGCAGTTCCCGTCATTATCCTCAATTAGTGCATCTGGGGGTGCCTTCCTGAGGATCAGGCCAGTCCCCCCCGCGGCCGCAGAACCTGTCCTCCGACTGCCCTGCCTGTGGGGATGGGACTTCCACCTGGGACCTCCCGGCTGCAGGGTCCAGGCTCTGGGCATGTCCCCACAGTGACCAACTGTCCATGTCTGCCCGGGACCCAGTGGCTCGAGACACACACCCAGTGCTGAAGCTGAGACAGACCCACTAGCAATGCAGGGGTTCTGGGGGGACAGAACAGACAGCCACGGGGTCCCCACATACGCTGGGGGTGGCTGTCAGGCAGGCAGCCCTTGTTCTGACAGGGTGGGTCTAGTGGGCCCCAGACGACACATTTCCCAGCTACTCCCAGGGGTCTGGTGCTGCTGGTCTGGGGTGGAGGAGGGGGCAGGGGAGGAGGGACGGGGTAGGGGAGGGAGGAGGGCGGTAGGGGTGGAGGCGGGAGGGAAGCAGGGGTGGAGGCGGGCATGGGCGGGGCCTCAAAGGAGTCTTGCCCTGCAGTCTAGAAGGCTTCCTTGCAGGGAGGTGATACACATCTTCATGAGTTTTAATACCTTCCTTAAAGCAACGCTCAACATTTGCCTGTCGCTTCCCCATTTTATTTTCCACTAAAAGGCCATTTGGCTCAGAGGTCTGGCACACACAGCTGATTTCTCCTGCCTTCATCCAGGACACATCATGACGCCCTTGACCCTATAGACCCTCATCTGGACAGGGGCTCAGGACTTACCTGTAGCAGTTGTTGGTGAATTGATTGTAACTGGAGAAGGCTATCAGCACCCCAAACCCAACGCCCAGGGAGAAGCATATCTGCGTCGCAGCGTCTATCCAAACCTGCGGCCAGAGGGGACAGACAGGGCTGTGAGCGACAACTGCGGGAAGCCACAGCCCAGCTGTCACAAGGCAATTGTGCGAAGACTGTGACCTCAGCTCCCTGTGCTCCCTGATGGTGTCTCCAGCTGAAATGCCACCTGCTCCGTGGAACGGAGTCGAACCTAAACTCAGCATCGTTACCGATGAGCACCTGGCACCCGGACGTGATCAGAGGAAATGCCGTCTGGGGAAAAACCTCCCCATGTCGCTTGCCCGAAGGAGCATGGTGAGAAGGGGGCCACGTCTTTGCGTGGTCTTCATTCTTCGATTCTCCGTGGACCATCAGTACGTTACCCCACATGACCAGAGTTGACTGGTTATTAATTAACGCTGGCATCTGCTCTGCTTCCTCTTTGTGCTGCGCGGAGCTGAGGACTAGGACCTCAGCTGCACTTCCTGCACGTTTACACCTGGCTCGCTCCTTCGTGCTCCCGGAACACAAGTCTGCTCTCGCGGCCTCACCGCCAGTCTTCCCGCGGGCTCCCAGTCAGTGTCCCACCGAGGTCGCTCACCGCTGCCTGGCCTTGTGGGCTTGAAGGTGTCCTGTGGGAGGCACCTTCCCACCGGGCTTCTCCCCTCCCGGGGTTTCCTGGGGGCCTGGAGCCATGCCTGCCCTACCTGCTACCCCATTCCATCCTTTTCTGCCTCAGCGCTGCTCCTTCCCGAGTCTCTAACGAGCCCCACACCTGCTGTTCATTGTGACCTAGCAGCATGGGTGGCCACCTTCCAACGGCCCCCTGACTCCAGCTGGCCTCCCACCCAGCTGAGGCCTGCCCTTCCCGTCTTGCCAGTGGACTCCCCTTGGGTAGCTGTTGAGGCCCCACCACCTGCCCCAACCTAGTCCTTCTGAATTTCTGACCATTTCCTTTCAAAAGCTGCTATGCCTTCACCCCCACCCCACCCACAAACCACCCCGAGGCCACTGCCATTTCTGGATGGTTTCCCTCAATGCTGCCCCTGTCTTTAGAGACCCCTCTCCCACGGCCTGGCCATGCCTCCTCTCTCCAGGAGTGGGTGGTGGCCATGGTCGGTGATGGAGTGGATGGGGGCTCCAGTGGGTTGGGGAGAGGACAGGTGACGGTGGTGGTTGGAGAGCTGATTGGGGACTGCGGTTGGATTTTTAACCCGGAACAATCTCTTCCTTTGCTGAAGAAATCTATGGCTGGCTCTGGCCTTCATTTCTGATACGATTTAGGTCACTGTCTTGCACTGTGGGGCACCAAGAGTGTCCACCATCGAGGTACAGCTTCCTGAGGAGCGTGTTCTGGTTCCTGCAATGCGGACCATTCGCAGCCTTGCTGGGCCAATTCACAGGGGGCTGGAGCTCAGGACCGCGTCCTGGGTGAGACGCAAAGCTCTCTGGCACAGACTGGGCAGCCCACAGTGCTCTTCCAGGAAGCCCAGATCATTCCTCCAGGAAGTAATGGACCAGGGGGAGAGGTTGTTCCTCCAGGAAGCAGATGGGCCAGGGGAAGAGGTCGATGGGCAGCAATGGTCCATTCTATTCCTAGGGTCCCAGCACATAGACTGTTCCCCTAACTCCCTCATTCTGGTCATCAGCTCCCCACCGTGCCCACACATCCCTGTCACTTGGCCCGTGAGCTGCTGCAGGTGAGGGTGCTGTTTAGCAGAGCCCGGCCTGCAGCAGGATTTACAGGGTGAGTGAGACATTCTGGCCAAACTGCTAAGTTTGGGGTCGCCTGTGCCCAACACGGAGCCCTGCACAGCACCTGCCCACCCATGCAGGCTGCAGGACATGAGTGGTGGCCGTACTCACGGACGCCTCGCAGAGCCGACGGAAGTCCACGCTCAGGTACGCTTTGATGCCGTCAAGGGCTCCGGGGAGGGTGATCCCTCGTAGAAGCAGGGCAAAGAGGACCACATAGGGCATGGTGGCTGTGATCCACACGACCTGGGGAGAGCACAGCGTCACCAGGCTTCACAGGCCACCCACTGTGGGGAGAGGGCACAGAGAGAGGTGGCCCAACATCCCCAACATCCCCAGGACGCCAGCTCAGCAGATGCTCACTGGGGTGAGGCTGCCCATGCCTTCTGTCCTGTGCATCTTTCCCAAGGATTAAAATAGGACAAACAACTTGGCAAGGAAGGGACATTCCTGCTCGTGTTTGGTCTGTCACAGTAGGAGTGGGCAGGAGTGGCTGAATTTTTGATGAGTGAGATGTGAGCGGATTTCACCTGGCTTACATGTAAAAGATGGATTCTGGGCTGCGGGGGGTGGGGGTGGGGGAAGGCACCATCATTGAAAAGTTCCCATGTGTCAGCATTTCACTACATGTATTATCACAAGTGACAGGCACATTTTGATCAAAATTGCTTTGGGTGTCCATAATAACCAAAATATTTTCATCAGCAAAAAGCTATTTATGCTGTGCTTGTCTTTATGCTGAAAACACTCTGCTGTGGGTGCTTTCCCCTGGAGGCCACGCCAACCACAGCCATGTGCCGACTTCCCAGCCAGGCCTTGGCCCCCTGTCCACACTCCAAGCCAACCATGGCCACGTGTCCACTCCCCAGCAGTGGCCATGTGTCCACTCCCATTGGTGGCACTGCAGCCTCACCTTCCCAGAAGTCTTCACTCCCTTCCACAAGCTGAAGTAAAGCAGGACAATGACCAGCAGCAGGCAGGACGTGAGCTGCCACCGGGGGGGGCCCAGGTCGTCGATGCCACGGCTCTCGTGGAGGTGCAGCACCCCACGCCTGCACGGGGGGGGGGGGGAGAAGGGGTGCTGGAGGGATATGCGTACCCCAGGGCTGTAACTGCACAGCTGTGCTCGCCCAGGGACCCACCTCCCAACCCAGCCTGGTCGGGCCAGAGACCGCCGAAGGGCCAGGCCCACCAGCCCCAACCGAGATGCAGGTGTTCCTCGAGTAGAGCGGAGAGGTCAGCTGTGGCAGCTGGGAGCCCATGGCACCTGCGTTTGGAGCTGGGGACAAGAGGGGCACCTGGGTCTGTGAAGGAAGGGACCACAGAAAGCAGAGGAAGGCCCGGGCGCTGCAGGGGTCACTGATGCCCACAGAAGGTCAGGGCCCCTTTGCAGGCGAGTCTGAGAGGACTCAGAACAACATGGTAGGACACACAGGCACCTGCACTTAGGGTTTCCAGGCAGGAATTCCAGCCCATTCTCAGGAATTTTTTTCTCTTCCCTGTTCCCAAATCTCGAGATATAAACTGTTTTCTGTTCTCCACAATGAATCGTTTCCACAAAGTGATGGCCGATACTACCAACCACCTGGGTTCAAGGAGCCAATTTTCCCGATTTCCTGACCAACTTTTCTCAGGATTTGGGACCGGGAAAGTGAAAAAAATGGAAACCCTCCCTGCGCTGTTCCCTGAGGTGACCGCTGAACAGTCTGCCTCGAGGAGGAGCCTCAGGTTTGTTCAAGAATCCCTCATAAGGGCAGAGCATGAGGCTGCGGAAACGGGACGGAAGGCATGGCCGGGAGCTCTCCCTGTGGGCAGGTGGGGTCAGGCACTTTCCACAGTGTCCTTAGACCCTCGTTCGAACCTGCCTCGCTGTCCCAGGTGGAAGCTGGCCTGTGGCTGTGTGGCTGCTGGGCAGTGGGGAGGCCACATTGTGAAAGGGGACAGTCCTGACCCCCTTGGGAGAATGCCACATGCCCAGCTTCCAGAGCTTTCCACCAGCTGCAGGCTCACGGTGCCATGTGGGATTTTGGGTCTTCCAACTCCAGGACCACAGTCTAATGACAGGACAGGCCCTGAGGGCACACAGAGCCCAGCACAGCACTCCTGGCCCACCCAGCACCCAGGCACAGCCAGGTTGGCTTAGGGACAGATACTGCACTGTCTTAACTGTCAGCACGATCTTTACGGAGCCCAAACCACTCACTGAAGTGAAAGGATCCTCCCACGCTGTCCGCTGAACACACAGCGCGAGGTCTGGGAGCCGGAGCTCCAGTGGGCGGGAGGAGGAGGCCATTGCTGGCACAGTGCTCACCTGCTGTGCCCACCTGCCCTCACAGGGCGGCCTCACCTGGGCAGAATTCCCAGCGTCTCCCTCTCCTGTTCTCCCCACCGCAGCCCTGGCTTTATGGCTGCTGTCCATGCCCCCAGCTAGGCCTTATCACCTGGAATCTCTTTTCACCACCCAGAGACATCTACTTGGGCCAATACCACTGCGGAGTGGTATTCAAAAGACGATGCGATTCGGTGAGGCCCTGCCCAACTCTGTGCAGTGCAGCCACACCTCAGCAGCCTCACACACACACACGGGTCACACATCCCAACCAGGTGGCAGGTGGCCGTTGACCCCCACCTGGAAAGGAGCACAGTGACCCACAGGAGTCTGCAGCCTCTGGGGCCTCAGAGGAAGTGGCTCTGGAGAAAGCATGTCACTCTACTCATAAAGCTGTTTCTAGGACACGCCACACTCTGTTTCACCTTAAACATGTCAAGTCACTTGTGGAACAGCACCTCGTCTGTACCAGTCAATTCCTTTCCCAAAGATTAAAATGTCCTCTTGTTTGAAATTCCACAGACAATTCAGAGGGCAGGACACTGCCTGCTGGGGAGAAGAGACGGCACGCACCAGCGCTGTGTGGGACAGTCACACAGTCACGACAGGATGCTGTGGGGCACGGGGAGGGCTGTGCTTCCTGAGAGCAGGCGCAGGCCCATAGAAATAGAGTATCTGGGGAAGGTGGTTGGAGACTGAAATGCAGAGATTTCCAGAGCCGTCAGTGGTCTGGAAGACCAAACAGTGATGGCCTGGGATGTCACCAGCCTTGGCAAAGGTAACACTTTCACTTGACCTCTGCAGGTCCCAGAGCTCATGCAGGGCTGATGACCGCTGAGCTCCTACCAGCAGGGCAGGGGACTTGATCACATGGGGAGTCCAGTGGATCCTGGAAGGGCCACTGCAGTCAAGCGACAACCATTCCTGAAGCAAAAGCTTCTCCAGAAGCATTTTAACAAAAAGCTGCAAAAGGTAGAACTGTACCAAAAGCAAATTAACTTCCTATCAGCGTAAATCCAATACCTCTTAAAGAAGGACCTCAAAATCTAAATACCCACGAATGTAAAACTCACCAAGTTTAGCATGTGAAAAAAATTACTAGACACAAGAAGCAAAAAAATGTGACCTACCACCAGGAGAGAACTCATCAATAGTTTCCTCACACTAAATACAAAAATTCACTCAAATGGGTAAAACACTAAATGTAAGAACTGAAATTACAAAACTCTTGGAAGAAAACAGGAATAAATGTTCAAGATCTTGGGTTTGGCAACAGATTTTTTAATAAAAATATTCAATTTATTTAAACAAACAAAAAACCAGTTCACCCATTTCTCCCAACCCCCACCTCCCGCCTCTGGCAACCACCAGTAAGTTCTTTGTATCTATGAGCTTAGTGTTTTTTCTTTCTTTTTCTTTTTGTTTTTTCTTTTTAGCAATGGATTTTTTGATATGACACCAAAAGCAAAAGCAATGAAAGAAAAAATAGATAAACTGACTTAAGCAAAATTAAAAACTTTTGAGCATCACAGGACACTATCAACAGAGTAAAAAGGCAACCCACAGAATGGGAGACAATATTTTCAAATCACATATCTGATAAGGGATTAATATCCAGAATATATGAAGAACTCCTAAAAGTCAACAACAAAAAAGCCCCAAACAACTCGATTCAAAAATGGGCAAAGGACTTGAATAAATATTTCTCCAAAGAAACACTACAGATGACCAATAAACTCATGAAATCACGCTCAACTGATCATTAGAGAAATGCCAATCAAACCACAGTGAGAGTCCACCTCACACCCGTTAGCGTGGCTGCTATAAAAAAAACAAACAAAAAACAAAACAAAATGAAAAACCTAGAAAACAAGTGTTGTCCAAGATACAATCAAACAGGAAGCCTGTGCACTGCTGATGGGAACTTCAAACAGTGCAGACACGGGAAAACTGTGGCGGCTCCTCAAAAATTAAACAGAATTCTCACATGATCCTGCAATTCTGCATCTGGGTATATACCCAAAATACTGAAAGCAGGGACCCAAACAGATATCTGTACACCACTTTTCACAGCAGCATTATTTCCAGCAGCCAAAAGGTGGAAGCCACCCAGGGGTCCCCTGACAAACACAAGTGGTCCATCCGTCCAATGGAATGTGATTCTGACACTTTGACACTGGCCACAGCATGGATGGACCTTGAGGAAACTGCTGAGAGAGATAAACCAGACACAAAGGACAAATACTGCGTGATTCCTCTTACATGAGTCCCTGGAGTGGTCAGACTCAGACAGGAAGTGGACGGTGGTGCCAGGGGCTGGGGGAGGGGACGGGAGTGAGGGTCTAATGGGGACAGAGGTTCGGTCTGAGACGATGAGCAAGGTCTGCAGATGGTGGTGGGGGTGGTTACACAGCAGCATGAATGTGCCTAATGCTGTGGAACTAGGTGCTTACGATGGGTCAAGTGGTGTATTTTATGTTATGTATAGTTAGTTTACCACATAGAAAAAAGTCCCCCCTCCCCACAAAAAGAAAAAAAAAGTCCTCCCACAAGAAGGCAAAATTATTTTGGGAAAGGCTGATGCTGTGGGAACTCAATGCCAGTAGGTCTGCACAATAACAAATGCTCAGTGAAGTTCTTCAGGTGGCAGAAGGGCACCTGAAATGGTGAGTATGCAGATAAATAGAAAAGGTATTTTCTGTTTTAAGCTTAAACATTTCATAATGAAAAGGGGGTCAATTCAAAGAGTTGATATTCACAAACATACGTGCACTTCATTACAGAGCTTCAAAATACATGAATGAAGCAAAACCTGACAGAACTGTGAAGAGAGATAGGCATATCCACAATCGTGGTTGAGATTCAACACCCTTCTCAGTAACTGACAGAACAAGTAGACAGAATGATCAGTGAGGGTGTGGGAGACCTGCACAGGACCTTGAGCTGGCACACAACTGTCTACCCAACAACTGCAGGACACATGTTCTTTTTAGGTGTACACAGAACACTCATTGGGGTCAACCATATCCTGAGCCATAGAACAAATCTCAGTATATTTTGAAATAATGCAGCTTTATAAGTATGTTAGCTTGCCAAATCATAATTAAACTGGAAATCAATGACAGAAACATATCTAGAAAGCCTCTAAATATTTCAAAATTAAACAACAAACCTCCAAAAACCTCCCATGAATCAAAGAAATCACAAGGCAGCTCAGGGAATACTTTGGACTGAATGAAAATGAAAACAACATATGGAACTTACAAGAGGCAGCTAAAGCAGTCTCTTAGAGGCAAACTTATAGCTTTAAACTTGAAGCTTCTGAATTTATATTAGAAAGGTAACAGTGGTACTGATGAGTGTTTATGGAACTGGGGGACACGTTAAACTGGTTGGAACTGCATGGGCCTATTTTGGGGCTTCCAAAGCCCACATGCCTTTTCCTGGTCCAGACTCCATGTCTGTCAAGTGTGTTCACTGCATCATTTCACAGCCATAAACTCCTGGTTTGTCTGAGCCCATTTCTCATGTGCACCCACCAGGTGCTGCAGCTGGAGGAGGGTCAGCAAGTATGGGGCTGATGAGGAAAGAAGTTCTGCGTGAGAACTGGGACTGTGAAAGGGAGGATGGAAACTACAGGGTTTCTTTCTCTCAGGGAAGACGAGCAAAAGCAAAAGGGACTTCAAGGGCTGGCCATTTTTCACCATCCAGTCTCCAGGCTGAGTCGTCACATCAGTGGAGTCAACCCCCCACCCTCATGACTGCTTCCTTTCCTTTGTCTGCAGAAGCCACTTCCGGCGCCCCATCCCATGGGTTGCCGCCCAGAGGAAGCTGCAGCAGCAGGAAGGAGTCTGGAGCCACTGGGACCTGGGGGACTTTCTCCTCTGTCCAGAGCCTGCACAGCTCAGCCCAGGAAGCCGTGAGCACTCCTCATGGACCAGCCCAGCCTGAGAGTTATCTGAGGTCCTTTCAGATCTTCCCTGCCAGCAGGCCAGCTGTCAAGCTCACGATATGTCATACCTGCACCTATTATGCTGGCATTGGAGTCCCCTGACAGCTAGTGAGAGAGCTGCACGTGGCTCCGTTGCTGGACATAGAGCTTCACGAGTCTAATGGTACAGTTATCTCCACCCTTACGGCCTTTCACGGTGGGCCACGAGCTCCCTAAGAATGTGTGCCTGTCGGAACATGCCATCCTTTCTACAATGATGTACTTCCTAGAGTGGGTTCAAGTTCCAGAAAATACCTGACCTGCAGGCCTGGCAGTCACAGCCTCTGCCGCAGGGAAACCCTGTCGGCACCACTGGGAAAGTCACCTGCAGAGTGCCTGGGGCTTCAGTGTCACCAGTAACCTGTGACATCCTCGTAAAACTTCCAACACCCCCATGTCCCCACGTCCCATCCAGCTGTTGTGGTTTCTGCTCCTGCTAATGGGCCCTTCAAGAAGAAGGCATCTGGGCACCCTCCCCTGGCCTCTCTCCTCCAGACTGCGGATTCTTAGATTTCACTAGCCTGATTTTTAAAAATCACATATCATGTGTATTCTTCCCTTCTAGTATCCTTAGTCATAAATCACTAGAGTAATCCATTTTTTCCCTCTCATTTTCTTATCTGAAAATCCCTTAGATAAATCAACTCTTTCCACACCTGCCAAAGATAAGCGGTCCCAAAATGGTGTCACTCAGCACCTTCCTGCACCTCTGCTACTGTTCCAAATGTCCTAAGTTGCACCGAAATCCATCTTGAAATTGTAAAACACATGCTGGCCTGAAAACTTAGTTGCCATTTTGTTGGCAAAATGATCAGTGACACCCACGTGCAGCACAAGCTGTCCCTAACTGCTCTTTTGCGTGGTGGGACTTGTCCATGGTGCTCCCAGGCCCTTGCCACAGCCATCTCCACATGGCTGCTTTCTGTGCAGAGGGGAGGCCACCGGGTGAGAGCACACACACCCAGCCTCGGCCTCGAAATGAGACAGCACTGCATTTGGGAAATGTAGGGATAACCAGGCCAGGGACAAGCGCTGTTTTTTCGTTTTTCTGTTTGTCCCTAAGAACAGCAAATCAGCTTTGTCCAATGCTCGGCTTATCTGTGTTTGGACACTTCTATCATTCTTGGTTGCCTGTCACTCTGAGTTCTGGGCACATACACACCCTTGCCTGTGTCTCCATTTCTCGGCCACATGCCCACCCCAGCACCATTCAAGCAACTCAAATGGGACAGGTCCCAGGCAGATTCTCTTGTCAGCCCCATCCTCTGAAACCAGCTGTGCATCCCCACCTCCCACGAGGTCTGTGAGCCAAAGGCACGAGTCTCCCTCCTACTGGCAGGCGGCTTCTCAGCAGGCCCCTCCCTCCACATCAGGGGGTTTCCGCCCGTCCTCCTCACTTTCCACTCAGTCCAATCCCAACCACAATCCCCACACTCCAACTGCACTCTTCCTTTGATGCTCTATCCTTCTTCCCGTCTCTCCAAACCCTGCATCATGCCGTGAGGAAGGGAGGGGCAGGAGCTGATGCAGTGCCAGGAAGGATTCAAAAAACAGACTCGAGGAGAGGGATGGGCTTGCAGGTGGTGGGGGCCATGTGGCAAATGCTGAGGGCCAGGCCTGGCACGGGAGGAACAGGACACCAGGAAGGCCACTGGACATGGGGACTGAGGAGCAACCCGTGAAAAAACCAGCATTGTGTTTATAAGAAGAAAAGAGCATTTTGGGGGAAGTGGGCAGTTGGTGCACCTGTAGACAGTGTTTGGTGAGGCAGGTTTTCTGCAGAGAGTGGTGCTGGGTCTATGCGCCAGGCCAAACAGAGCACGGAGCCAGCCCATTCTGGAGGCGACACCGCAGCCCCCAGTGCCCAGGCCCAGCCACCGCCGCTACCCCAAACTGCCGCTGGGAGAGGATGGAGCAGCCCTGGCCAGCCCAGCACACGTGACAAGGGCTTTGCCAAGCCTTTAGAAGTGTGATTCGAAAATATGCCCCACAAGAACCCAATGAGATGGAACACAGCACAGGACAAGGACAGGGCCCTTTCACAGCCCTGGGAGGCAGCAGGGGCAGGTGGCTGGCCCCCGGGGTGCCATGGGTGCCTACCTCTGTGCCCTACCTTCCAGAAGCAGACACAGCAAGTGGGGAGTCACTGACCCCTGGGAAGCAGACCCCCACTTACTCAAAGTACTCAGCAGCGGGCGTGGTTCTGAAGCTGTCATTGAGGCCCAAGCTGTCGCTGGCGTTGCCGGAGAGGGTGTCGGAGCAGTTGGGGCTGTTCCAGGTGTTGTTGCAGTGGGTCCAGGGCAGCTCCATGGTGAAGGAGGAGAAGAAGTAGTGCAGCGCCCAGGCGATGATGACGTTGTAGAAGAAGCCCACATACAGCGAGATGAGGATGACCGTGAAGCCCACGCCTGGGGCGGTGAGAACAGCCACCATCAGCAGAACACCCCTCCCCACCTCCTCCAACAGGAGGCATCGCCTCGCTGTGCCAGAGGTTCACCTCCATCCCAAACCAGGCGATGAGAAGTGAGAGGGCAGATACCAGACTTTAGGCTGGCATCTCGGAGAGGGCTTCCTACTCCAAAATCATGTGTCCATCTACATCCACTCAGAGACTCAGAGTGCCTCTGAGGGATATTCAGGAACTGAAAGGCTATCCAGGGCCATTGAAACGCATCCAGGACAATTCAGGTATACCTGGGAATATGCAGGGTCACCCAGGGACATGTAGGGTGATCTAGGGCCACCCTGAATCAAACAGGATCCACCAGGCTCACTTAAGGTTATCTAGGGCCACTCTGAGTCACCCTGGGAAACCCAACCCAGATTTGTCCAGGGCCACCAGGTCATGCAAAACCATCAGAATCATCCACTGTCAACTGTGGCCACCCATGGCCATCTAGGGACACCTCGAGATACAATGGACCAACAGGTGTCAACATAGACCAACCCAAACCTTCAGGGTCACCCAGGAACATTTAGGGCCACCCATGCCAATAGGGTCATTGAAGACCATCCAGGGTAACCCAAGAATACCCAGTGATTCCCAGAGCCATCCATGGATACCTAGTTACTAATAGTCACTAACAGACAACAAGGGTCCTCCACAGCCATCCATGGCCACTGAGGCTCATCCAGGACCACCAAGGGCATCCAAGACCATCCATGCCCACCAGGGCTAATCCAGGGCCATCCATGGCCATCCATGGCTTCCAGGGCCACCTAGAGCTATCCAGGTCCATTCATGGCTCCCCATATCTACTCATATCCCCCCCCCCCCAAGATGACCCAGGGCAAACAGAGTCATCTGGGTTCACTCACAGCTACTTAGAGCCACTCAAGGTAACCCAGGACCGTGCACGACCATTTAAGGTCTCCCAGGGCGTCCAGAGTGCCCTTTTCAGGCTCACAAAACCTGCAATTTGGGTGGTGAGCAGTTTTTGGACTTGTGTCATCCTGACTGGCAGGCAGATGGGTCTGGCGGTTAGAAGGCCCCTTCCATTGGTCAAGGAACTAAGTCCTCCTTATTCAATGCTAGACAAGCATTGTTCCTGCTACGTGGTTCATTTCATTAAGCTCCATGCAGAGTTCTTTTCATTTCAACATTCCTTCTCAGCTTTGCTGATTAACTTGGGCTATAACTTTAATTTTCTTTATCGAAATCTGGTTAGGTGCCATGCTCTGTCTTGCCTGCTTGTGGCTGGAGCAGGAGCATGCCTTCAAGGTGACTTTTGTAGGGAGTGGCTTGGGTTGTTTTTATGGGCATAAACCTTAGGGAAAGCTATTTTTATGTTCAGGGTACTACATTAAAGTTCTCTTCCCATCTTGAAAGCAAAAATGGAGGCACTAATATTTATCTGGGTTTAAATATTAAAGAAATCCAGTATCAAGAGGGGCCTAAAAGAAAATAGACCCTGGTATGTAATCCCTCAGTAGCAGTGATAATTAAACAAAAATTGTTTCCTTCAGAAGAGCTTCTCCAATGTAAAATTAGTCAACATTAAATAATCCTTATTGTAATTTTGCTCACTGAGTTCCTTTAAGTCAGAGGCTGGACTGTGATTTACAGTGAACTTGCCCAGGCAGCCATGTTGTTGGGAAGCCATGTGGTCATGAGGCCATGTTGTCGGGAAACCATGTTGTTGGGAAGCACATCACAGAAGGTTTGCTCTGACGGTGGGCTGACTTTGGATGCCTGACTTGAAATCTTTTTAAGGTTAAAACTTAGTGTATCAAATCCTCAGCTCGAAACTTTGGGAACTCAAAGAAGCCTTTGATCAAACACAAGTGCAGATCCAAATCTAGTATCTGAAAGGCAGACTTTGCCTCTGGTCCTTCTGGAACCCACTTCTGTGTGGCCAGCCCTCCATCTGGGCAGGCCAGGTTTCTCAGCCTTCACAACAGAGTGACAAGGTCACCACAGGACGATGTGGCTCTGAGAGCACAGGGGCTGCCCATGAACAACACAGCACACCAGCTCCAGAGCTCTTTTTTATCCAAGAGCACCCCCCCCTCCACCTTGCTCCACGCTGCTGTCTAGCTGCCCTAAATGCCTGAGTGAAGGAAACAATTCTCTAGGAAGGTGGTTGTGAGTGTCAGCTGTTTGCTTGGTCACTCCAAGTCCCAGTTTTCAGGACAGCAGAGCCTTAGAGAGCCAGGGGCTTGGGCCACTAAAGTATAGCTCCTCACTGACTCTACCTTCACCAAGTTCCTCCTTAGTGTCACTTAGGGCCCAACCATATGAAATCTACTTTTCGTTTGCTATAGGAATGCTCCATAATCATTGTTCATTACGTCATCATATATTCTAAATAAAGCTCCACTTGATACATTTCTTTCACCACTTATTGCCACTAGAAACTGTGCCAAGGAGGTGGCAGGCTTAGTCTCCCCTAATATTTCCAATGAAAATATTAATGAAAATGTGTTCCTCTATTGTCTGATTCTCAGGAAGCTCAGGGCTAAATGTGAATTTCAAGCACAGCTCTTAATGTCAATTTTCTTAAATTTCTATTTTTAAAAATATTTTTATATTAACCTTGTGTGCATTTTGTTTTGCTTTATTTTAAGCCACATTAGGTTCTTTTCAGAAAGAGGGAGAGTTTGATAAATCACACTAAAATATTATTGACCACAAAATATCATAAATTTGTTATATTCAACAAAATAGAACGTTCCCATGGAATACATAAAGTGGGGGTGTCTTTGGCAATTCCCCAGACAGCCTTAAAAGGAGCATCCTTAGGCCTCAAGAGAGCATGACAGTCACCCCTCTCTATCATCCCCAAAGCCAGCTCACTCCAGAACATCCACAGAAGCTGGCTTAGGAGAGCGTGTCAAAAACAAATACTAATCTCAGGAACACCAGCTGGAGAAAAGGCTCCCTACAGCTTTCAATTCCTTGCAAGACTCATCAGCAGGTCTCATTGAAGAAAACTGGAGAGCATTCCCCCCCTGTCGGTTTGCGGGTCTTTGGTATCTGGTTGGTGCGTGTGTGCATGTGGACAGATCAGAGAGGAAGGGGGAAGAGAAAGATAGTCCTGAGACTCCTCCCCAAGGACCCCGTGATGTCATATCTGAAGGCCACCTGCAGCCTCTCCTGCCTCGCGCCCACCCTCAGGGGCTCTGGACAGACAGCGCAGGGAACTGAGGATGAGGCCCAGCCTCTGCAGTAGCTCACCCTCACAGGGGACTTCACCACCTGGCTTTCTCGGGTGGAGCTCAGTGCCAGTCTGGTGCAGGGAGAGGCTCCCAGGTCAAGAGAAGGGAAGCAAGCTTTCCAGAGAGTTTGGCTCCAAATGCAGGCAAAGCTTCTACAGGGGCCCGGACGTGCCATGAAGGCTGGATGACCTTTTTAGCTTATTTGATTACTTAATGATTATTTTGGGCATTTTAACTGATGTCTTCATTTGGCATGTGTTACCCCTATTTCATGACACATGACAATACAGGCAATTACTTTTTTTAAAGACAAAGAAAGAGATGGCACATGTGTCAGGGTATCCAGAGAAACATGGTTTGCCTCACCTAATTTTAGGGGCACCTGGGCACCCTATACATAAAACAGAACTTGAATGTGCAGGAAATCACCTGCTAGGAATCACAGTTTATCGACATTAATGATTAAAGGTATATTTTCTTGAAACATAAAATCTCGTGTTCTTGCCCTGGTTCGTTTCTCCTGGACAAGCATGGCCCTGTGTTGATGGTACACAGTCCAAGCTCAACAGCTGATTCTGTGCTTCTCATGCCCTCGGTCCCGGGGCACAAGCTAGGTGACCAGTCTCTGACCAAGATCCCACCCACAGGGGCCACATGGTGCTTCTTCCTGTGGCCTCACTCAGACCTAGCTCAGCCCTCCACACGGATGAGCTTCCAGGACTGGATAAAAGCTGACGTGCTGCAAGAACGCGACCATGGGGCTGGGAAGTGGATTAAAGAGAGGAAAAGAACCACGGCCCCATGGGGCTGGGGCCAGCCAGTGACAGCTGATCTCCAGCTCTGTGCCTGCCACAGTTTTCTCCAACAAAGCTTCAGAGTGATTTGTTATCGTGCAGCTTATAAACTGTCAGGAAACGCTTTCCAAGGATTTCAAGGTGCTACTTAATCCTAATGAATTTGGATCAATACAGGAAATCTAACTGTTAGCACCCCATTCTAGAGATGCTCAATCCATGCACGGAGGCATTTCACCACCTCCCAGCAACTTCGCAACCTGGAGGAAAAGTCGGCAGACATCGCTCAGCTCAGCAACTGAATCCACTTCCCAGCCCCACGGTCACAGGTGCTCAGGAAAGAGGTGGGTTTACTTTGATTTGGCATTAGACTCCCTGGTGGGGGTGGGGGCACAGGGTCCTGTCACATAAGAAACTGACAGACATTCTCTGGGCAAGAAGGACATGCTTCTGGAAATCCAGAGATGCAAACTGGTGTCACCACAGTCTGTGCGGCATCGTTTCTCAAGATTCCCCCCAGATGGTCACTTGAGGATGGACAGGCTTAATTTCCGACTTGGCACTTTAATGCTATAAATACTGACCACAGTGTAAGCTCATCACAGCACATGACCATGGGACACGTTAGCATTGCCCAGCAGAGCCTGAGGTACACGATTAACTCATTTGCATCTTGGACAATTAGTTTGGATTCATTGTCCTCGATGGTACCAATACTGTGCCAGTACATAGATGCTGAAACGTCTAAGTTGACAGCTGTACCCATCACTAAGAGGTCCCTGGTGCTTTCAGGTACATGCCCAGTCCTCCACTGAGAATTAATGATGGCACCAGAGATGAGTCTCAGGCAACTCATTTGAGCTTTGATATCTGTGCAAATCACACAAGGGGACAGCTAGCACCTGGCACCTGAACCCAGAGGCGTCCAAGTCTCCCTCTGTAATCCCACTTTAGCGTGGGCCCATGAATCATTTAGCCTCGGAAAAAATCACTAGTGCCTTCAGATTCACCAAGCAGGCCATTAAGCAGGAATAACAGACAGCGCCTGCAGGAGCCATCACGCCTGGCCAGTCTCAGCGCTTCCGTTGCTGCGAGGGTGATTTTCTCCCAATGGAGACCGACCGCAGCAGCTGTGTGATGTTCTCACCCCTAAGGCCGGATCAGTTGCTGTCTGAGCACACACCCACTGACCCACCATACAGCATCCTCGGAGACCTACCAGGGCTTCTGCTCTCCTCAAAACACCAACTTTTCAAGAACTTCTGAGAAAATCCAAAGCCTGATCTTTTAATAGCCACTTTCTTAATGAAACCAGCAGTCTGAACCAGCCACCTTGCCTGGCCTCTTTGAGGAACGTCGCGCCCCCTTCGCCCCCCAAGTCCTCCCTGAGCCCTCAGCTCCTATCTCACGGTGTTGGCCCAGTGAGGAGGCAGAGAAGTCTTGGACTGAATCCCACCCTGCCCCTGAGGAGGTGACAAACCCTCTCATCTCAGTGCCTGTGTCTCCAGTACAGAGATGACACAGTGTGTGCCTTCCCCGGGGCTCTTAGGAGGATGAAGTGAGGTGACCATGGGAGGGTTAGTCACCGGGACTCAGCCAGAGGTGTGTTTGCTTCATGGTGCTGTGGCATCGCAGTAGGAGCCTGGAAGGCTCAGTGAATAACTGGACAGTTAAATGATAGCAGATAGATAGATAGATGTGATAAATAGGTGATAGGTAGATGACAGATAGATGATAAATGATTGATAGTAGATTGATAGATGATAGATTGCTAGATCATCAATAATAGATTATAGATCGATGACAGGTAGAGAGATGATAGGTAGAGAGATGTAGATACGTAAGTAGACAGATGACAGATAATGAGAAAGAGTGAAGAAATAAAATGAAATCACTATAGTTAAGCTGCTAAATTACTAACATCAAGTAGGTTGCGATATGAGGAAATGATTCTATTCTTGTTCTAACTCTCCTGCGAAACTTTTGAACTTGCCAGTCCTGCATCAATGCTGATATATTTCAGACCTCCAGATAACATTCTGAGTATGCCATGAAGGACTGAGGAAAGAATGACCAGGTTACCCAGACCACCTGACATCAGTATCCATTTGACTGGTCAGCTAGAGGATCACCATCTCGGACCAGTCCAGAGACCAAGAACGCAGGACTGATTCTTCTCAAGAATGTAATTTTTATTATAAGAACCCTTAACTTTTCTTCTTCAGAACACTCTGGGTATTGCTTAGTTGTGTTTCCACTTTGCAAACCCGAAGACCCTTGAATAAATCTTTATCATTTATTTCTAGCTGAAGCCTCCTGATTTCATTTGTGTTCAGTCAACATTGAATAGATAATAGATAGATATGATACGAAGATGATAAATAGGTAGATAGATGATAGATGGTTGATAGATGGATGATGGATGATACAGATAGGCAGATGACAGCTATATAGTTGGATAGATTGATGATGGATACATAGTCGATAGATTAGATAGATACATAAATACATAGATAAATAGAGTTATGGGTTAACTTGTGTCCCTCCAAAATTCATTTGTTGAAGTCCTAACCCCCGATATCTCAGAATGTGATCTTATTTGGAGATAGGTCTTTATAGAGGAAGTCAAGTTAAGGTGAGGCTGTCAGGTTGTACCCTAGTCCAAAATATCTGATGCCCCTACACAGGGAAGTTTGGCTATTGAGACACATAGAGGGAAGATGAAGGGAAAACACTGGGTGAAGACCATCATCTACAAGTCCAGGAGGGAGGCTTGGAACAGATCCTCTCCCACAGACCCTACCGGGAATCAACCCTACCAAAACCTTAACTTCAGACTTCTAGTCTCCAAAGCTGTGAGGCAATAATTGTCTATTGTTTAAGCCACTCAGTTTGTGGCACTTTGTATGGCAGCCCTGGCAAACTAGTACAGATAAAAAGAAAGAGAGGTGGTAGATGACAGAAGGGTAGATAGATGGAGGTCTGATCTTATCTACCATCTTAACACTTTGAGAAAATGAGACCCCTAATGAACTGTGGGGTGGCTTCACCAGGGGTCAAAGGAATACACTCTCGAATCCGTGGTCATTACAGATGTTTAGAGTGGGACAAACCTTCAAATGGTGTGTCCACATGTAGCCATCTAGCAAAGCAGGACCACATGCACACGACTTGGATGGGCCTGCTTGGGAAGTTCTAGAGCAGCCCCCATCCCCCCCACCCCTGGTCCACGCCACGCCATGTCAGGGTGGCGTCCCCACCGTTACCTTTGAGGATTGGGCAGATCTTCCAGACTCCAGCAGCACCCTCCCTGTTGAACTGCCCGAGGGCCAGCTCCATGTAGAAAAGCGGCATTCCCGCAATGACCATGAAGAGCAAGTAGGGGACCAGGAAGGCACCTGTGGGACATGGCAGCACGGTCATCAGGGGTCTCGAGGGCAAGGCCATCCCCATCAACCTCACAAGTCTTGGCCATGACCCCAGTCTCATCCGTTTCTCCTGAAGCCCCTGCCGGACCACCTGCCACAGGAAGCCACAGGCTGGGGTGGGCGAGCCTCCCCTCTCTGTGCCCAGCACCGCTGTCATCAGGCTCAGATACGTCCCTACTGAAGACCCAACCGTCCCCATCCCCAGCTGTGGTGTCAACCCCAAGAGCACAGCAGGTGAGGCCCTGCCTGCCTGGCTCTGCTCCTGGCGCTGCCCCTACCTGCTTCCTTTTGCCCCTTCTTGCTCCTCTGGGGAAAGTCCACCCCTCTTGAGTTGTGACTCCTCTGGGATCTGTGGGCCACCTCTGACCCGGTGTGGGATCAGGGACTGTGGCTGACAGGGGCTGGGGTCTCTCAGGGAGGTACCCTGTTCCTCCTGGAGCTGTACCCTGTCCCAGCTCACAGCTCAGAGTCCTGTGCTCGGCCTCCCAGAGCTGTGCCTTGGCTCTCTTCCTGGGATGGGGGGCAGGGAAACCCCGCAGCTCTGCCTGTCCTTGGGCCACTCACTGTACCTGCTGCAGCATCAGTCTGCTCCCCTTGAGCTGGGCACAGTAATGCCAGCCTACTCCTGGGAGTGCCAGGAACCCCCTCCCCCCAGATCGTCATCCAAAGCCCTCCATCTGTGCTGTGACCAGTGAAGCAGGGAGGCAGCAGGCTGGGGAGGCACGAGGAGGGTGGGCATGATCGCCAACTAACTGGCTTCTCAACTTGAGTTTTGAGGTGACACTGCCCCTGTATCTTAGTTTTCTGCCTTAAGTACAGAGACAGTTGTGGTTGAGTTCAGGGGGGGACGGGTACATTTCCAGGGCATCTTCTGCTACCCAAGCTCAAGTGACTCCACCCACTTTGTAAGTACCCTTCTGTGGGCCTTTGAGAATTTCCTTTCCAAAGTGAAATCACCTTTGGAAACAGAAGGCTGAGCCATGGTGCCTCTAACTGCTAACTCCTGCTTTCTGCTCTCCTGGCCTCACCATCCTCAACTGTGAAGTCCAGACACAGTAAAGTCGCTCTGAACTCTACCTCTATGGTTTTGTGACACCATCTGGGGGTCTGTGCCCCGCTAATGTTAAGTGAGAAAACAGGGTGATCTTGCCAGAGTGCACGCATTCCTCAAGGGCACTGCCTTCACTGCCTGGGGTTCTAGCCCCCAGGAGCGCCCAGGATGGCAGGTAGGGACTCACCCCCACCATTTTTGTAGCACAGGTAAGGAAACCGCCAGACATTGGCCAGGTCCACGGCGAAGCCGATCACAGAGAGGAGGAAGTCTATCTTCTTGCCCCACGTCTCCCGGTCCTGGGTCTCCACGGGGCTCTGTGGGGTGCTGGTGAGGGTGGAGTTTGTGAGCTGCACCCCATTCTGCTCCTTGACCAGCACAACCTCCACTGCCCTCGGGCACGTGGCGTTGGGCTCCTTAGCTGGGGCCACCGCGGAAGACATCAGTGCCACAGGGCACTGGCTCCTACTCACGGCACACTGCAGTCTAGGAGTCTGTGCGACTTCCTTCTTGGTCACCAGCCAGCTTGAAAGATAAACACAGAGGAATGCACGAGTTTGTAGCCAGAACGCCAGTGGCAAGAGCACAGATCCCAGTACTTACAACCTTTTCTTTGGGGCAGAGCAAACACATTCCGAGAAACTATGATGACAGGGTAGGGCTGGGGGCGACAGGAGATGAGCTAGCTCTCCTGAGGTCTTGAGGAGACAACCTGTGGAAACCACAGCACGGACATCTGCTCTGCCCCCGTCCCCCACTTCTTTCTCCGTTCCTATCAAAGTGCAGGGCTCCTGTGGTCTGGAATTCTGCTTTTAACAATAATGAAGCAGGGAGTAATCTCAGTCTCCAATCCGCATTAGACACCAAGCCTGTATAAGAGTGCTCAGCTAGTCTTTAAACCAACATCAGCCACAGGAAGGAACGTTTAAAGATAACGATTACAACAGTTTCTTGGAAGAGTGCCTGCAGATGCACGCCCACCAGGGGCCAGAGCTCACCAGCCCCACCTGGAGCAGGGGGGCAGGGGAGCGAGCACCATCCGGATTTACTGGAGGGGTCACAAGCTCCTGTACTTGGCAGTGTTATCAGGGAGCTCACTTCCAAGTCACTTCCATAGTCCTGGGCAGTGCTACCAGGGACCACAGAAGCTGTTCCAGTCATAGCCAACAGAAAGCTGGGCCCTGGTGGCCATGAACAGCTTCAAATGCGACCTGTTATGGCCTTTGGATCCACCAGCACGGTTTCACCTGTTCGCACAGGTGTGTGTGCACACATGCTAGAACACACACATGCTAGCATACACACACACTCACATGCAGTGGCTGAAGCAGAAGCATAACAGGGAGGCAGCTGTAAAGGGAATTCTCCACTGTATCCAAGTTTGAACAAAAACTCACAATGTGAGTTATTTTATGCACCTTTCTCTGTGGCCCCTTCACCTCTGTTACAAACCCAACAGCACACTCCTGCTGTGTATGCTGTGTATGAAGACCGCCCCCAGAGGGCTGCACGGGATGCCGAGCAGGTGGGACTGGCCTGCGGGGGTGCAGCTGGAGCGGCTGGGGCGGCTGGGGCTGCAGACACGGCCGATTCCGGCCTTTGCTCTGACAAGGCCCTCGCAAGCGGATCGGAGCCTCGCCTGCCAGGGAGGCCCACGCCCAGCATTTGGGGTGAGCCAAGTCACTCCTCGAGCTGCAGCCTCAGAGGCCAGGTTTGGGTACAGAAAGCAAACTGTGGCCTCTTAGAAAGCGTGTTTCCTCACAGCACCCCCAAAGAGAAACGCAGCTGGCTCAGACGCTGTCCTCCCCTTGGCCGTTCCTGCAATCAGCCTGGAAGCACAGAACCCGCAACTCAGCGCCCCCGGCTCCACCTTCAAAATCAAAGACAAAACGCTGCGAGATGGAGCGTTGGTTGAGAAAACCCCCGGGTCGGATCTGGGGACTGCTGTGCCCAGGACCGCCTCACCTTGCGAGGCGACTGGTTCAACACCGAGGATTCCGCCACAAACAGCTGCGCACCCCCCGGTGCCCGCGCCGCGGGAAGCCGGGGACCGCCGCTCCTTCCCGCGTCGCCGGGAGCCCGGCGCGCATCAGCCCCGCACCCCCTCTCGTGCACGTCTCTCTCGGCTACTGCCCACCTTACGGTCTCCCACGGCACTGTCTGCCGGGGCGCGCTGTGCACGCACCCCCGGCTGTTAGCGACTTTTGGAGACGCTGCCGTCTGCGGCACGCGGCGCCTGCCGACGGTGCTCCGCCCAACCTGGCGACCCTCGGCTGCAGCTTTCGGGGTCCACAGGGCGAACCGAGAGCCCGGAGGATAACGCGGGGGGCGTGTATGCGAGGAGTCGCCCACGGAGCGCCCCGGCCTTACCTGTGCGCCCCGAGTCGGCTCTGAGCTGGTGTCCCTCAGCTCAGCACCCGCGAAAGCTCGGGCTCCTGCCGCTGTGCGTTGGGCGGTCTCGACCTCCGGGCTCTTATCGTGTCTCCGAGGCCCGCCCCGCCCCGCCCGCCGTCGGGGGCGCCCGCCCGCCTGGCTCCGCCTCCGCACCGCCCCAGGTGGGCGGGGGACGAGCCCCGGCCGCGCCCTGCACCCGCCCCCGGCGGCCTCCGGAGCGCTCCGCCGTGGGTCCTGCGAGTCCGGAAGCCTCCGACAGACGGGTGCGGGGCCGCCTTTGGGTGCCAGATGTGGCAGGACCGAGACGGGCTGTTTCCCAGCGGGCCCGGTCTAGGGCTCCCTCCCATCCTCGCCCGCACCCCCAGCCCTGCCCCGCGCACCTACGTCTGCTTCGGGGGCTCCCGCGACCCACCCAGAGCTCCGTCTCCGCGCGGCGGGGGAGGAGCAGACGGCCCTCGCGAGGGAGCCGGCCACAGCCGAAAAGTCGCCTGGCGGAGCCGGGCCACGCCTGTGCCCGCCCCTCGCTGCTAAGGGTGGGCCCTGATGCTACACCGACCCTTCTCCCCAGCCGCCCGGCCCCACCGACTCCCCAGCGGCCGCCCAGGTCCGGCGTCCTGGGGACTCTCCCCCAACGATTCACGCGCGGAGCTGGGGCGGCCGGCGGGGTGCGGATCCCAGGTCGCGCGAGTGGTGCCCTGTCTGAGTCCTCAGCCCCGTCGCGGCCACTCCTGCACGGCCCCGAAGTATTGACGTCGCCGGGGTCTGGCTGTGGAGACACGGGCGGGTCGTTTTGTGGCTGGCAGTGTCTGGGCAGCGTCGCCATGCTTTGCCCGCATCTGGTGCAGCAATTAGCATCAGGTGGCTGGAATCACGCTGGCATCAGAAAATTATTTTCCCCAACGGCTTGGTGGTGGGTACCTGCTCCAGGACCAAACCCTCTCAGAGTCCTCTTTGCCCATTAGAGCACCACGTGGAGGAGTGGACCTCCAGGCCATCAGGCGAGACCCAGGACCTCAGGTGCAGAATGTCATCAAGGTGAGTGGTCTCTTCTGGCATCACCAGGCTGAGTGACCCAACCCCCCCCCCCCCCCCGCATTACCTGGCATGTGTCCTTTGATTTCCCACTGTACACTCACTGCCGTGGGGCACCCACACGAGTCTCCAGGCTCTCCACCCTGTCTGGATGTAGCTGCTCAGCAGGGTCATGGAAGCAGTGTTCCTTTGTCACACCCTGTCACCTCCTCAGTACCATTTCCCCCACAAGCTCCTGCCTCCACCTGGAGACCAGAGTCACTGCCTTTCCCATAGCCTCCTGATGGGGAGCTGGTGCCTAGGACAGGGCTGGTACCCAGCCAGAGCACAAAGGAACTGTCTGCCAGGCTCATTGGCATCAAGCAGAAAGAACCTGTGCCTGGTGTATCAGTCCTTTCCAGCTGCTGTAATGAAAAGGCCACAGACAGGGTAGCTTTTATAACAACGGACATTTCTTTGTCACAGTTCTGGGGGCTGGAAGTCGAAGATCAAGGCAGGGGCAGAGTCACTGTCTGGAGGCGTGGCTTCCTGGTTCACAAATGTCCTCTCTGCCGTGTCCTCACATGGCAGAGAGTCAGGGCTCTGTGGGGCTCTTGTCTAAGGGAACTAGTTCCACCACCAGGGCTCCACCTTCATGACCCAACCACCTCCCAAAGGCCCTGCCTCCCACCACCATTGCATTGTGGGTTCGGATTCAACATGTGAGTTTGGAGGGACACAACGCAGGCCATAGCACTCCGGGATGGGACAGGATTTCAGGAGTGACCCTCACACAGGGCTGTCTCTCTCCACATGTACCCAACAGCGTAGGTTTCAAGAAACAGGAGCAATACAGTGATGTTAATCAACAGACTCGTGGTGCGGCCGGATGGCTCCGTGGTTAGAGCGCGAGCTCAGAACAACAGGGTCACCAGTTCAATTCCCACATAGGCCAGTGAGCTGCGCCCTCCACAACTAGATTAAAGACAACGAACTGCCCCTGAGCTGCCAGAAGGGCGGCCGGATGGCTCAGTTGGTTAGAGTGTGAACAACTCAGAACAACAAGGTTGCTGGTTCAATGCCGCATGAGATGGTGGGCTGCACCTTCTGCAACTAAAGATTGAAAACGGCAACTGGATTTGGAGCTGAGCTGCGCCCTCCACAACTAGATTGAAGGACAGTGACTTGGAGCTGATGGACCCTGGAGAAGCACACTGTCCCCCAGTATTGCCCAATAATAAAAAAAAAAAACCCACAAAAACAAAAACAGGCTCAAGGACACAAATGGACACCAAGAAAATGATTTTCCTTTAAACGGGAGCACAGGGTAGAACCCGTGAGTTCAGATATATATTAAACACACACACACACACACACACACCCCTGAATAAGAAACATTGGGAAGAAATGCGAGCCTGATAGGGGATAACTGTGACACCAGCCAACAAAGTGCAAGGAAAGGGGGAGCGGTGACAATAGCACACGGGGCTGTGGAGACCGTGTCCTCTGTGCCGGTAACACAGACTGAGTGCATGGCTCCCCAGTGCGTGGCTGTAAGAGGTGCAATGGGGTGACCACCCTCTCTAACCAAGAGCACAGCCCAGCACCCAGGAGCCCTCCACCCCAGCATGCCCTCACATGTAACCACATGAGGTGGGAGAGCTGGCAACAACCCTTGGGAGCTCTTAGTGAAGAACAGCCTGGGACAGGTGGTGGTGGCGCATGCCGGCCCGCAGGACAGCAGCCAGAACCACGCTCTTGTGCTCTGCTTCTTCCTAGATAGGCCGCTGCCCTCTGGACCTGCGCAGGTGGAAGTGGTGCAGTTAAGAGCTGATTAGCCCTGATTAAAGGGTGCCCTTTGCCTGCTTGGAACTGTGCCCTGAGTTCAGAATCCAAGCAGGGGCCAGAGGCAGGCAGAGCACGGCACGTCCTGCCAACTGTTGGGGCTGTGCATGGCTCACCATTCCCTGTGGACTAGCTGTAGTGGCACAGCACGTGGGAGCGGCCCCGAGAGGCTAGGTTTTAAGATGATTGGTTTGCTTGGCCCGCCATGACCAAGTGCCAGGGCTGGGCTTAAACACAGAACTATCCTCTCTGGGTTTGGAGCCAGCAGTCCAAGTTCAAGGTGTGGGAAGGTTTGCTTCTTAGGCTGTGAGGGAGCACGTGCTCCAGCCTCCCTCAGCTTCTGCCGTGGGCTGGCTGTTCGTGGTGCTGCTGGGCTTACAGAAGAATCACCATCTCTGCCTTCACACTCACAGGGCGTTCTGTACATGTGTGCATGTCCAACCGTCCCGGTCCTAGTGCACCAGGGCCGACCCTATGCTCTCGTTTTAACTTGATCACCTCTGTAAAGGCCTGATCTCCAAATCAGGGTACCTTCTGGGGTCCCGGGACTTAGAACTTCAACACATGGATTTGGGGGCACAATTCACCCCATGACAAAGAGGGACCTTAACAAGCCTGCTCCCGAGAGCGCTGCTCAGAACATGGCAGCGCCTTAAAGCCATGCCACCGGACACGTCTAGCTGCTCAGGCTGTCGGTCCATCTGCATCGCAGAGACCTGCAGTGGCAGCAGGGTGCAGGGAAGGACAGAGGACGCTGCCGTGTGTACCATCTAAGGCACTGCGTGTGGCCAGTGGGCCTCAGCTGGGCAGCCCCTTTGTTGAGTCAGCTGCTGAGGAAGCCGCCTTTGCTTTAGACGTAAGGGGACCGTCGGAGCCATAGCGTTTGTCCCCTCGCTGGGCACTGAGCTGAGGCCCCCCTCACCCCTCTTGACCCTATGCCGCCTCCTGTGGCTTCAGTTAGCTCCTGCAGGAATGGCAGGGCTCCCAGGTGCTGGGGCAGCAAGTTCATGCGTCACACAACCTTTGCCAGTTGTTCTGGCCTCTGTCCTCTCACTTTGCTTGCTGACCACCCTCACACTGTGTGTAAAGGACAGAAAAGACCATCCACCTCAGGTAGTGAACCTTACGGGCAGCATGTGATTCCTGAAATGGGAAGGCCAGCCAGCAGGTTGGCAGCCCTTGTTGGAGGGAGGAAGTGAGCTGGTGCAGCCCTGACTGGGTGGACCTCTCTAAAGAAAAACACCAGCAGGCCGGGAACGTGCTGGTGCTGCTCCCTGAGTGAGAAGTCAGGTGCTATCACCAATCCGCAGGCTCAGTGGGGTCCTGCCCTCGGTGACCCTGCTATGTCCCCATGCATCTTATGTTACTATGGCCATCCCAGTGGATGGCTGAGCTCTACAATGCTCCCCATGGCACTCAGCTGGACACTGGGAACTGTGTCTCCCAAATGCCCTGGCCGCCAGGGCTCAGGTCAGGGCTGCCACGGCAGCACCTGCTGAGTCTGAGGGGAGGAGACCCAGTGGCTGGGCAGTCCCCTGCAGCCCCCCAACTGGGTGGCACCACCCCTCCCACCTTTTGCCCCTCCAAACCATCCAGCAATTTTTAACCGAATTCTCTGCATCAAATTCCTCTCTGTTTATAGTTTGCACAGTGGCTGGCATTCCTTAGTCAGCTTGTGCTGCTATAACAGAAAGCCCCTGGCTGGGCAGCTCAACTAACATTTGTTTCTCTCAGTCTGGAGGCTAGGTGCAAGATCAGAGTGCTGGCATGGCCCAGTTCTGGTGAGGTCCCTCGGGCTGTGACCTCACGTAGGGGAGGAGAGAGAGCCTGCACCCCTGATCAGGGCCCTGACCCCTCCTGGGGGCCCACCCTCATGACCTCACCTGAGCTGAATCACATCCTAAAGCCCCACTTGCTAATACCCCCCTGGGGGTTTGGACGTCCATGTGTGAATGTGGGAGGAACAGACACGCAGACTGAGATGTTCCAGACTGACATGTTTGATTCAAACTGAGCTAGTGTCCTAGTACTTCATTCCCTTTCTGGGAAAATTTTCATTTTCCTTTGAATTAATAACTGCCTGTCTTTTCATTGGTCAATTTCCCATGTTCCTATCATTAATCCACACCCAGACTCTCCAACAGAAGCATAAGTCTCCTCTAGATATGCCCCAGCCCCATGGCACGCAGCTGTTGTTTGAGCCTCTGCCTCCTTGCTGCAAAGTGAACAGCTGGCCCTCCAGTCTTGCTGCCCAGATGTCCTGGTGTCTCCCATCTCCCAAACTCTGAGACTCACACAAACCTTTCCTCTCTTATTCCCGGTTTCTAGGCTCCCTGTGGGCTGCTTTACATTGTGTTACCTTGGCAGCACCACCACTTGCTTTCAGGTCTCTGCACCACCAGGGAGAAGCCAGGGTTTGTCTCTCAGAGGCCCTCCCCTGTGTGAGTGACGGTTAGGGTCTGCGCAGGACAGACAGTCACAGGAGACTAGGAAGGAGAAAGAGGAGTGAAGCCGTTACTCTCTGGAGCTGTGCCCTTAGGTGTGGTGGCCGGCAGGAAGTTCCTGGTGACCTCCTATGGGCTCTTCAGCCACCTACTTGGCCTGAGGCAGTTGCTGGGCAGCACTGGAGTAAATCAACACAAACCCTGTCTATGCAGCTGCTGCAAAGATTGATCCCCACCCCCACTCATTAGGAAAGACCAGGAAGAGACAGTGTCTTTTCACATGGCAGGGACAGCAGCACACCTTCACTGTCCTGTCTCAGCGTTCCGTCAACCACCCTGCTGTCATTTCTAGTCACATGCATTTGAAGACAATGCATGCTCTGCTCTTACTGGGTGAACTGTTGTGTAAATGTCCAATAGGTCAGCTCAGTTCATGGGGCTTCACGTCTTCCGTGTTCTTACAAAGGTCCCATACTGATTCTGTCATTAGGAGAGCTGTGTTGAGATATCTCAGGATAACTGCGTGCCTGGGTTCTCCTGGTGGTTCTACCATCTCTGCTTCATCCTGTTGACACTCTGTTGTCAGGTCCTCTCCTGGGGACCAGAATCCTCATCATGAAGTGCCCTTGTTTAGACCTGCTCAATAACCTCTGCTCTGCAGTCGACTTTGCTATTAAAACAGCCTCTCCACCTTTCGATTAGCACTAGCCGCCCTCCTTTTCCTCCTGTCTTGTGTCTTCACATGTAAACTGTCTTTCGTCTACACGTCCTTTTGTAACCAATGTGACAGTCTCTGTTGTTTATTGAAGGTGTTTATACTATTTACATTTAATTTGAATATTGAGTGGTTGCATTTGAATCTACCGCATACTATTTGTTTTCTATTTTCCAATGTGTTCCCTGTTCCTTTTTTCCTCCTTTTCTGCCATCTTTTGGATTGAGTTTTTAAAAATTCTATCCCTCTCACCCTTTGTTGGATCATTAGCCAGATCTCCTTAATTGTGTTATTTAGTGGTTGCTTTAGTGTTGCAGAATGAACCTTCCTTCCGTCTCAGTTCATACTGTAGGGATGTCACCACAGGGACGCCTACTTGTCAGCAAACATTTTACCCCTCTGTGCTATGAACCAAGCATGTGTAATCAGTTTTGTTTTTCATAGTCAATCTTCTTTTGAAGAGATTTAAATAATGAGAAAGCATAGTCACATTGGTCCATGTCTGGCCCTCCTCCCTTGGGTAGACCCAGATTTCAAAGTGCGTCGTATTCTTTCTGCTTCAAGAACTCATTTCAACATTCCTTGCAGTGAGGGTCTACTGCTGATGAATTCTTTCAGCTCTCATATGTCCAAAAATGGCTTCACAGAGCCTTACCATTGTGACCACAGAATATGGTGAATGCGGCTGCCGAGTGCCATCCAACAGAAAGGCAGGGATCCTCATTCAATATGGGAAGCGGTGTGTTGAAGCTTAGTCACAGTGTGTGACAAGTTTCACCTTGTTCGGTGCAGTCAGTTGGGTGTGAGCTACGGTTGAGAGTAGATGTGTTTTAAAGTGTGATGTAAATCATCCTCCATCATGACAACACTCCGTGTCACACATCGCTTCTGGTACGGCAATTTCTGTCAAATAAAAACAGAACTGTGTGTCCTCTTCCACCTTATTCACTGGATCTGGTACCGTGCGTCTTCTGGCTCTTCCCCAAAGTCAGAATGATTCAGGACGTTGCGGCAGCTACGACAGTTCAACTAAAGCCACTGTCGAAAGAGGCTCCCAGAACTGCTTCAGAAAGTAGCAAGAATGATGGGATAAGTGTGTTTGAAGCAAGGGGGGAGGGTATTTTGAGGGGGATTAATGGCAATGTGTCTTTACTATAATAAGTTACTATTTTTTTATTTAAACATTCACTGTATTGTTTGATCACAGCTTATATTTCTGTTTGAGTAAAGAATTCTAGGTTGGCAATTTTTTCTTTCCTTGTTTTGCAGACGGTGCCCCGCTGTCTTCCCACTGGTCTTGTTTCTGAGGAGAAACCGGCTCTCCAGCGTGTCTTTGCTCCTTGTGTGAAATGTGTCTTTTCTTCTTTGGCTGCGTTTCTTTTTCGCTCGTTTAAGCCTTGATTGTGACACACCCGGTGAGGTTCCCATCATGGCTCCTGTGCTTGGAGTTCACTGAGCTCCTTGGGTCTGTGGGCTCACAGTTTCTATCAAGTTTGGGAAAGCATTTCTCTAAATAATTTTTCTGTTCGTCCTTTTCCTTGGAGACTCCAATGGCATGTATATTAGGCAACTTGAAGTCCCACAGCTCATTGATACTTGGTTGAACTTCTTTTGTCTTTTTTATTTTGTTTTGAGTTATTTGTACTGCGTTATCTTTAAGTTCACTTGCCGTCCCTTCTGTGATGGCAAATCCACGTTTACTCTCAACCAGTGCATTTTGTGTTTCAAACATTGTAGTCTTCATGCTAGAATTCAGATTTGTCTCATAAAAGGTATCTCTCATGTCTCTACTGAACGTGTTCAATCTCGGCCCCAGCTGGCTTTCTGAACAAGGTAATTCAGTCATATTGCACAACGAATGCCCTCTACCAATTCCATCCCCTGAGTCATTTCTGGATCTGTTTTGATTGTTATAGATCACCTTTTCCTGCTTTTTTGCATCCCAGTGATTTCTTTTCTTTTTTTTTTTTTTAAGATTTTATTGGGGAAGGGGAATAGGACTTTATTGGGGAACAGTGTGTACTTTCAGCACTTTTCCAAGTCAAGTTGTTGTCCTTTCAGTCTTAGTTGTGGAGGGCGCAGCTCAGCTCCAGGTCCAGTTGCCGTTGCTAGTTGCAGGGGGCACAGCCCACCATCCCTTGCAGGAGTTGAACTGGCAACCTTGCGGTTGAGAGGACATGCTCCAACCAACTGAGCCATTCGGGAGGCAGCTCAGCTCAAGGTGCCGTGTTCAATCTTAGTTGCAGGGGGTGCTGCCCACCATCCCTTGCGGGAGTCGAGGAATTGAACTGGCAACCTTGTGGTTGAGAGCCCACTGGCCCATGTGGGAATCGAACTGGCAGCCTTCGGAGTTAGGAGCACGGAGCTCCAACCTCCAGAGCCACTGGACCAGCCCCCTAGTGATTTCTGATTGGATGCTACACATTGTGAATTCTACCCTGTTGGCTACTGGAGAATTTTGCATTCTGGTGAATGTTCTGAAACTTTGTTTTGGGCTGTAGGTAAGCTACTTCTCAGCAGTTTGCCATTCTTCCTACTATTGCTTTAAAGCTTTGTTAACCCAACCAGAGCAGTGCTTCGTCTATTTCCTCACTACTGCGACAAGACCCATCAGAGTTTTCCACCAGGAGAGGGGGTGAATCCAGTCTCTGTTGCTGCATTTTGACTGGAAGCCAGATTTTGAACTCTTTCACTTTCATTATGTGTAAAAGAATTAGTCAGAACCCATGCAGCTCTTGACAACATTATGTGGCAGAGACCTGCCCCATTGTCAGTGCTGCTGTGTGTGCTGTCCTCCTCAGCAGACATCTAGCTGGGGGGCTGTGCAGCTCAGGCCTGCCCTGGCACAGGGGCAGATGCTGTTATTTACCTTCATTTTCACAAGGGAACATACTCTGTATGATTTAAATATTTTGAAATTCATAGAGATTTACTCTCTCGCCAAGCATAAGTCTATTTTGTCAACTGCTTCGTGTGCACTTCAAATGGCAATTAAGTCCCTTTGGTAAATGGTGTTGTTCCAATTTTCTACATAATTATGTTGCCCTTGTGGGTCTATCGATTACTGAGGGAATGGATTTGTTTATCTCTCCTTTTAATCTGTCAGTGTTTGCTTTCTGCCTTTTAAGCTCTGTTATTAGGGTTACTGTGTCTCCAGTTGGATCAAACCGTTTATCATGGCGCCACATTTGTCTGTGACATGGTAATTCTCCTTGTCTTAAAGGTCACTGAGTGTGACGTTATTCTTGCCACATCACCTTTCTTATGTTTGCATGTTACATGTTTCCCACTCTCTTACTTTCAAAATGTTTAAACAGCATATATATATATATATATATTTAGGTAGTTTTTATTTGGTGTAGTATCATTTTATTCTATATTTAATGGAATTACTAGTGTGGCTGGATTTAAGTTTACCATTGGCGATTTGTTTTCATTTTGTGTTATCTGTACTTTGTTATTTTTTCTTACTTTCTGCTTAGTTTGGATAAAATTACTACTTAAAAAACATCCCATTTTATTTCTGCTATTGGCTTATTAGTTCTACCTCTCGGTTTTCACTGGGAAGCTTACAATACATGTGTTTAACTCATCTCGGCCCATCTCAAGATAATAGTAGTCCTCTGTGCCGACCCCTATTTCCACGCGTTCTGTGATAACGTTTTCTTTTTATCTAGCTACTTGTAAGATTTTCTCTTTATCAGTCGCTTTCAAAGCTCTATAATGTGCCTTCCTGTGTTTTTGTTATAGTTATTCTGCTTGTGACCTATTGAACTTCTCGGATATCTGAGTTTATAGATTTGGAAAAATTCTGACCACTATTTTGCCAAGTAATTTTTGTCCTAATCTCCCCTTTTCTGGGACTCTAGTCACACGTAATGAAACACTGATATTTGTTTTGGCCTGTGCTGCAGTGGGACCACATGGTGCTGTGAGCCGCGCTCCCGCTGTGTCCTCCATAACCCCGCCCAGTGCTGGGCGGTGCTGCACAGCCTGCGCCTTTCTGTGCGCACTTACTAGACTTCACCAAGCGACAATGGAGGGATGGAAATGAAGCAGGAATCAGTCAAGAACGGTCTTGGCTGATGTGGTCACCTCGTCATAGCAGGTCCAGTTCCTCGGACGTCCTGTGGATTGCACTGGACCCTCCCGTTGTTGAGGGGGCGTTTGTCCCCATTCCAATGCACTTATGTGGATATGCATTTGCCTTCTCTGCCCTTGGTATTGCCATCACACTGTCTGTGGATCTAAGGAGTGACTGACTCACCGTCACCCAGCTCGTTTTACCGCAAAGGAAGCATGGCAGCCATGCTCTTGAACTCTCCACTCCAGCCAAGGACCTCACCCGGAAGCAGCTGGCATGACGGAATGGAGCACTAACTTCTGAAGTTTCAGGTGTGCTGCCTGCGGGGGGATGGCACCCTGTGAAGTGGGGGTGATGTCATCGCATATAGGATGTGCTTTGAATGACGGACTTCCCAGCAGGACGACATCTGTGCCACCAGGGTGGAAGTAGGAGTGGCTCTCCTTGCCCTCAGACCCAGCAGCTGTGATAGGGTGGCCTGTGCTGCATTTCACGTTCTCACACTCTGTCACCTCCCAGGGCACACAGCCCTCCTGTGGAGCTCAGTCTGGTGTGTGACTCACTCTGGCCCCAATGTGTTTACTCCTGCACAGGAGACTCAACACTGGTGCGTGGCTCGCATCTTCGGCAGAGTTCCAGGAGAGGGGCTCATGGTCAGACAGGGACACAGGGAAGAGGCGGGCGGAGCTGCAGGTGACCTGCTTGAGGACAGGTGAGCTGTGTGATCTGGTTGCTGACCCTGAACCTTCACGCCACCGTCACCGCGATTCAGATGAGACCATGCTGCCCTGCGGCCCTCTTCATGGTCCCACTTCTTTCTCTGCAACTTTGGGCTCTTCTGCCTGAAAGGGTTGCATCCCCAAGGATGGAAAAGCTTCTGCTTGGGGACAGAATTGTGCCATTGCACTCAAACTTCATATGGTCACCAGCTACTTGGGGCCACTCCTGTGACTGAGCCAACAGGACAGGGGTGTCCCCGATGCTAGCGACATGTGGGGAATGGGGCGCTGACCCTCTGGGCTCCTCTTGGCACCTTCACAAGTAATATCATGACTAATAAATGCAAGACAGATACTTTGGGATAAAAATTTGAATCCTCTCACTAAAGAACCCTGACCTTCCCAGGTGCTAGTCGGAGCCAAGGAAACGTGGAATGGGGATGGAGGACAGAAGTGTGAACACGGCGGCACCCTCATACCTGCTTACAGAACTGAGGACGGGGGGACCCTGCTGCCTGTCCCAGCGCCTGGCGCATGTGCGTGTATGACACTGTGAGCCCCACATCAGTTTGTTCACCACTTACCTTCCCCACTTCTCGGTGTCTGCTGTCGTTCTAAATTGGGAAGATGAGTGGTGGTGAGTGGTGAACTGTTTGCACGTCAAACAATGTCCAGATGGCGTCGTGACGGTAGTGGAAGGAATGACATCGCCCAGGGAAGGATGTGGATACACGGGATGTCACGTTTTGGGGAGAAGGTAAAAGCATGTGTTTGGGGTGTGATGATTGTATCATGTTAGGAGGAAACAGCAGATGTCACTCACATATGGGAAGGGCTGACAATGGACACTGAGTAGCTGCAGATGGACAGCGCTGGTCACTGGTCAGCCGCTTGCTTTCAGTGCCCATGGCCATGTCCTACAGGCCAGCTCTTGGTTGGGTCAGCAGAGGGGCAGGGGATGTTGCTGAGATGGGCAGCAGAGGGGCAGAGACTTCCTTTTTTCCGGATGCTGAGGGGGGCTCTGGGTGCCCCCCCAGCCCCATGTGCAGCTGCACCGCCACTGTTCCTGCACAAGGCCCACAGCTGTGGCGACTTCGCTGTTCGTTTCACTGGGAAGTTGTGTCCAGCTTTGGGTGTGAAATGTTCAGATCCTGCCTTTCTTTAGTCCTTTTCTTTACCTCAGAGAAATTAAATACATTTAACCAGTTTCAAAGGCAATACCCATTACTCTACTAAAAAGGGCTGACACAAAGACGTAAGCAAAATGGCTGTTGCGTGAACGGTGCCACTCTGTCTCCGACCAGTGGGGTCAGACACGCACGGGTGGCAGCGGCTCCTCTGACTAACTTCTGTGAACAATGTCACTGAGTGTTCTGGACGCCTGAGGCCAGTGGCGACCACCTGATCCCCACGTCCACGGGATCATGACCCACCAGCTGTCCTGGTTTTAGCGACGTAACAGGACTGCAGTGTGTTTGAGGGCTACGTGTGAGCACAGAGAAACGAGACGACTCCCCAGGAAGGGGGCAGCCATGTAAGCTCAGGTTCTGGGAAATGTCAGCCACTGTCCACGTGACATCGGAACGCTCCAGCCCTTCGCTGGGCTACGGACAAAGCTTCATCTACGGAATTCCAACTGCCGTGTTTTCCAAACACAGTGCTAGCAAAGCACTGAGAGGAATGTCACAGCCTGAGGAACATTCGTTGTCTTTCTAATAAAAACCACACGTAACAAACCTCAAGTACACACGACTTTACGTTTTATTTTATTCATTCCATTGCAAACCCAAAGTTCTTTACATAGTGGCCGACCCACAGCCCGCGTGTGGGGCGGGGCTGCACCTGCCATTTTGTCGTCATGTCCCACGAAAGGGACTGAACTGACGCTCCAGCTCGGCACATCGCTAAGTCACTATGAGAGAGAAAGTGGGTCAGGGGGAGCAAACATCCATTCGATGTCTGCTTATCAGAGATTTTTCTCCTGAAAATGCACGGTGGCATTTCATTCAAAAAACCCTTCATCACAGACAGGAGGGATACGGCCACGTGCGTGGGCCCTCCCCCAGAATATCCTAGTTTGTTCACCTCCTTCACTGGTTGCTGGTACGTTTTTCTCTTTGAAAATGAACCTTGATGCACTTTGCGGTTATCAGGTCACCATCAGCTACAAGGCTGTGTTTGAGTCTGTTGTGCCCGGGTCACGGGGCCGGACTCGGCCTCAGTTTAGCCCATCGCTGTTTGCGTCCTGGCTGGCAGTGAGCAGCTGGCACGAGGCAGGGGTGACAGAACGGGACGGAAGGGCTTTCCTGATGGGGGTCTACGGGTAGAGACACACGTCACAGCTACCTCAGGAGGTCAGTAAACATTTTCTCCCTGTGCTTCTGGCCTGGTGGTCACTTTCAATAGAGATGCCCCAAATACAAAATCCCATTCATTTTAGAAATTCAGAAACATTTCTTTCCCCAAGGAACCCAGAGACTTTGCTCCAGGGCACAAAGGAGTCTGTGGCTACAACTGCCTCAGGACAGGTTCGAATCCCGTCCCAAGGAAATGAATCAAGGGGATTTCGGGAGGAGCCAAGGTAACACCGAGGTGTCCCGTCCCGGCCGGGCTCAGGGAGGGGACCCAAACCTCACGCTGCCAGAGGCGTGCTGTCCCATCTTGGACTGATGCCACCCTTGTCACCGTGACAGGGGGAAAGTCTGAATGAGGCTGTCCCCAGACACCCCAAGGCTGTCCCGGCTACTGGCCCCCCGCTCCGCTGCTCCCCACTCCAGTTCCTCTGTGTAGGGTGCTGCGTTGCCCTAACTCGGTGCAGATGCAGGCAAAGGGTGCGGCATGCCACCCCAGGGCGCAGGCGCATGACCCAATACCCGCAACAATGACCCCGACTGCCAGCCCTCACCCCTCAGTCAGCCACCTGCGGCCAGCACGTCCCCCAGAGCTGACGCCACAGTGAAGGGGATGACGTCAGAGCAAAACAGAGACCAAGGTGGTAATGTTTATAGAAAAGGAGTCAGGATGGGAAAAAGCAGCTTGGGGCCCGTGCTTGTGGTGGCCCGAGCGGGAGGGGAGGGACCTGGGAGAGAGGCCGGGAGGGTGAAGGCAAAACCACAGACAGCCCGAGTCTATCAAAAAAGGGCTGGTAAATAAATACCCTGGAAAGAAAATGAAGTAGAAAAAGAATTTTTTTTTTTAAAAAGATGCTCAATGTTTCCTGAAGTTTCTAAATGAAGTTTATAAAATACTCATGAGCTCCCACAAATATAGAAACATTTAAAAACCAAATGGCAGTCGGCCACATGGTGACTCCAGGGGTTGGCAGACGGTTTGTGCTGCAAGCAGAATGCAGGACACGCCCTGCTTTTCACGTGTGCATGGAGGCCGCCACTCACCAGAGGGGCTGTGTGGAAGACGGAGATGGAACCCTAAAACCAGGACACCTCGGAGGAAAACAAGTGCCCCTGGTGTCCACCCAACCCCTGAATGCCCGCTGGAAGGGAGACCCTGGAGCCCAGCCAAGCCGGGCCAGGCACTCGCCACACACAGGGTCTCGCTGTGAAGACTAGGTGCCCAGTGAACTCTCATGGGCGCCCCACAGGCCAGCACCTCACCCAGAAGCAAAGTGGAAACACCCCCAGTCTCTGGATCTTGGGCCTGGGACAGTGAACACGCAGCCTATGTGGAGAGTGAAACCCGGAGGTGGTAAGAGCAGATGTGGCTGGCGGCCACGTGGGGACAGAGTGGTGACCACCGCGAGCGGCCTCCTGATTCCAGCCCCTGCCGTCCTACTCCAGTTTCTTCCGAGCAGCCGTGTTCCCAGCGTCCGAGTTTTCAGGGCTGAAGTCGGCACAGAAGCCGTTGGGGGTGGGAGCCAGGGGCGTCTGTGCACAGCTCTCAAAGGGTGGCCGGTCGGGGTACAGATACTCCTCTGCAAAGTCGGGGTACATTTCTGCAAACCTGCTGAAGTCGGCTGGAAAGACAAGACTTGTGGTTACTGGGACCTTGGGGGCAGGTGCCTGGAGCTTATGGCCCTTCCCTGGGTCCGCACGGGGGCCCCACCCCCTCTGGCAGGCTTGGACCGAAGGCAACGACCTCGGAGGGGAGAAGAGGAATGGGCACCCCACTCCATTTTTCTCTGCTGCACCCAAAATCACAGAGAAGCAAGGAGGTGGTGACTGTATCCTTTCAACTATTCCTCTTTGGGAATTTAAAGAAAGCGTGATTGTCAGTTCAGTGGTACATTCTGGGAACTCGGTGCGTGTGAGGGAGGCACCGCTCATCACAGGGTCGGCTCAGGACAGGACGGGGCACCACGTGGTGACCGACACTGTGAGGCACGTGATGGCAATGGGCTGAGCTCCGGGGAGCCCAGGCGCGCATGGAGGCTCACCTCCGAGCTGATCACAGCACCTGAGTGGCGTCACGCCTCTGCATCCCCATGTGGCCTGGGGCCCTGAGTTGGGGTGGATAGCGTCCTTGGGCCCCCACTAGGGCACCTGAGAACAGGTGACATTGAGAAGCCTGTGTGCAGGAGCCTGCAGGCTTCAGGAAACTTGGAATGGCTTTTACTGGAAAAGCCTGCCTTTGGTCAGCACTCACTACAAACCTCAGCGACAACCCCCACCCCACCAGGAGGCATGGCCTCTTCTTCTAGGCAGACACGAGTGCACGCACACAGCTAAACCCCCACACACTCCTGTCTGACATTTAGACACAATTTTAAAACATGTCCAAACAAGACGTGAATGATGACCTTTCCTGAGCAAACGTCTACTGTTTCTGAGCGAGAACACACGTTCATTTGAAATGTGCACACTGGCTGGTGCGCTGAGCCTTCCGGGACCTTGCTGGCCTGCCCTCTCCACCCCCCAGGTGGGTTTCAGGTCCTGGCCCGAGGATCTGTGCTGTCCCACTTTGTGTGGCCACAGGTGACGATGCCAAACCTCCCCAGAGAGGGGCCACCCGGGAGTCAGATTTGCCCCCACACTGGGACCTGACCAGGGGCCCTGACACAGATGCCCCACCTGGGCCTGGCAGGCCCACAGCCCCAGGATGGTGTCCACTGTGGGCTCTGAGTTGTGCGGCTAGGCTTGTGTCACCCGCCTGCGGAAATCAGATTTGAAACTGCCACCATCCTGGCCAGGTTTCCAGACGGGAAGAACCTTCCTCCTGAGAATCTGTGTTGCTCGTAACACAGGCGGCCTGGCGAGCACAGGTAGGCAGGGACTCCATGTGTGTCCCCACCCCTCCTGGGACCCTCCTGCACGAGTGAGTGTCCATCGTTGCTGCTCCTGGGGCCACTCACCAAACGTGATGCTCCCCTTCTCTTCCTGGTCGATGGCCTGGAAGAGGTCAGTCACGGCGAGGCCCGCCACCCCTAAGGCCGTCTTGAGGATGCTGGCCAGGGCGTCCTCGTTTATGCTGCCATTCTCCTGAGAGCCGTACATCTGTGAGGCAGAGGCTGGCGTCATCCCGCAGCCCCTCTCGGCCCCCCAGCCCCACCTGTTCCCCTTTGGCCCCCCGTTGGCGTTGACAGCTTCTGGCAAGTGATGGAGCGAGTCCTTGCAGGACAGCATGTGCTGTCACCCTCGGTGCCAGCTCTCCTGTGAGGGAAAGCTTCCTCAGAGAAATGCTCTGACACACGCTCTGTCCCGTTGGGCAGGACCAGCAAGGCGGGCACAGGTGGGTGCCACCCTCTCCCGGTGCCACCTCCTGCCGCAGCCTGTCACACCGTCCCCTCAGGTGGGAGCCTCGGCACACCGCCCGGAGACGGTCATGCTGGGGCTTCCCTCCCAGTCAGGGGCTAGTGCAGTGGCCGTGCGGGGAGAGCCATGGGGCACGTGGCACTGAGCAGCCTGCCGAAGACCGGGAGGACCCTCTCCTGTGCCCTTCTTGTGAGCGAGGATGACTAAATCCTAGATGAAATCGACCTGAAGAGCTTCAGGCATGGTGTCACACACAACGGCTGGTCTAAGCTCGGGTAAACCCAGCACTCAGGCAAACGGTTAAGTTTACCCCATAATCAGGGCTTTAACGATGCATCACTGGACTGATGTGACCCATGTGTCACCATCCCCACCCACTAGACTCACGTGAACCCCGCACTTGCCTTGAACGCCAGCTGCATGGTGTCCAGGGTCCGGGCCGGCCGGCAGACGACGGACAGGGCGACCACATACTCTCGCGGGTCCATCTCACCACTCCCACTCTGCAAAAGAGAGAGGCCGTCAGGGGCAGCTCAGCCAGCTCCCTGCGGGAGAGCTGGGGGGTCCACACTGGCCGCTTGTGTGAATAAAGGACGGGCCCACTCAGATGTGAGGTTATGTGTCTGCAGGAGAAGAGCAGTTCGGAGACCGCTCGCAGCCGACGGGGTCACCGCACAGTATGGCGCTTCCAGCCGTTACAATTAATTTTCAGCCAATGAGACTGTCCGACAGAGCTGCTGAGGAAAGTATGTGTGCCACGACTGCCACCCGCTAGGGCCTTCCTGTTAGAAAACCAGACCTGCCAACAGCAAGGCTCGCATGTGGGCTCCGGGAAGCCAGCGAGAGCACGGGATAAACTGAGTCCTGAGCTGTGATGTGATACCAGCGCCAGGCAGCTGCGCCCTCAGTGTGTGCTGGGTGGGACGAAGGTTCTTGGAAAGGCTGCTGGCTGCTGCACTGACAGGATGGGCCAGTGGGGGGACAGGGTAAGGGTGCCTGCAGGGGAAGACATGGCAGGGTCACAGGCCAGCATCGCTGTGTGATGGCACCGGGCCTCACAGCGATCTGATTAAAACCCTCCAAACCACAGCCGTGTTTATGAGCAAACATTAATTTAAATGTGAAATGTTTATGTGCATATAAAAGCACAGGAGAAAATTCCCCAGAAGACAGTGTCGGCTGGTGTGAGGGGGCCGGGAGGGGTGCTTTCCCCGCTTCTATTTCCAGAATTGTCTACAGAATGCCTGTCATGAGGAAAACAATTTATACATGAAAGGCTGAAGGTTTTGCCACCAAACCCCTCCCCCCGCCCCTGCCGGGCGACAGCGCTACCTCGTCAAACAGGGAAAACATGTCACCCAGCGTGTCTGAGACGGGGACTTCCAGGGACGCCGCAAACTCTGAGAGGCTGACCTTCCGTCCCCCGGCCATTCGAGCACTTTCGGCGTACCTGTCCAGGTCTTTTTCAAGTTTCTCTGGTTTTAGACTAAACAAGAGGAAAAATTTTTGCAGCAAAGTCACAGAATGCCAAAAATAGGAGGTTTACTGTTATGTTTACGACCCAACGAAATATTAAATTATTTATAGACCAAGCAGCTAGTTTCCAAGAAGAGGCTTCTGATAACCTGAGGGCACACAGGGTGCTTCGTAGAGGCGTCTACACCACCATTTACCGCCCCGGGACCCTCGCCGGTCAGTCTGTAACCGGACATCCTCCGGGTGGCGCCAGAGAGCTGGCACAACAAGGGTTTTAAGACACTGATTCCTGTGTGGACTGAAGTTGTATTTGAAAAAGAAAATCCCCCCCACCTCCAAATAAGCACTCTATCTCTGTGACATCAGGGGGCCGGTGGGGGCCGCTGTGGCCTCAGTGCAGTCACCAGCACCTGCAGAGGGAAGGCCCAGTGAGGTGCTGGTGGAAGTTTCCAGTCTCGCTGGCAGCTCTCGGCCGAGCTGTCCTCTCACTGCTGCTGAACACAGCACACCTGCGTTGTCACACGTGCCCACAGTGCTTAAGGGAGCGTCCTTTCTGACCACCTGCTCAAGAAGAGCCAGGGCACTCACCCCAGGCTCCTCACCAGCCTGGCAAATTCTAGGAGGCAGGTGTCCACGGGCAGACGAAGCTGTCCCTCGGCTAGGGCCAGCTGGCAATCCTCGAAGGTGTAGTCCGTCACGGGGACGCCCAGGGCCCTGCAGGAGAGAGGGGCCCCTGTGAGCACCCCACTTCACAGGGCCTGCCTTCAAGGACTCTCCCGAGCCACTCTGAGGGCAGAAATCCAGGCAGAGGTGACCGAGACCGGCACGTCCCACGTCCTGCTCTGAGCCCCGCGGCACCCACACCGCTTGGCGATTTGTCCTTGAGAACGTGGGCATGTGAACAGGCGAGCCCCTCCGTGGGATCTGAGACGCTTGTCTGTACCATTACCACACACGGTGCTTGTGCTGAGATTTCAGGGTTTTACTTTGAGTCCCCATAAAACTTTACTTAAAAGAAGAAACTGACGTGAATGCAGGTGTGTCCAGGGTGGACATGCAAATCATGACTAGAACAAGTGTCCCAGGAACAGGGGTCATCAGGGTGACACATGGAGGAGTAGCTGGAGGCACAGGCAGCTTTGCTTAGAAAGGCCCCCAGTGTGTCCACATCTTGGCGGAGGCCCCGCTGCTGTGAGGCTGGAGGGATCCAAACCAACCATCCAGCCTCAGAGGGAGCAGCATCTGTAACTTAAAAGCCAGAGCAAAGGGGCACGTATATGAAGATGCCTAATGCGGGCAGATCCTTCTACGCTCACTGTCAGCGGCTCCTTATCAGCCGGCAGAGGCCGCTCTCTCTGTCCCGCCGGCTGTGGGTGCAGCAAACGCAGCTTCTAGCAATTCCAACAGAGGCCGTGCAGGCAGTGGGGAAACGCACGCTGTAGCACATCTGCCTTAACAAACCGGGAAAGGCTGGACGGGAGGGCACGTAATGACACCGCGTGACCCCCACCTTCAAATCCCTCTGCATGCAGAGGTCAGCAGGCACGCAGCCCCCGCCCCTCCTTTAACTGGAGGGCAGTCTGGGTTTCCCTGAGCTGTTTACCCAGGGGTAACAGGAAAACCTCCTTCTCCCGGGGGGGGGCAGAGGCCTGCTCCCTCCAGCTCCCACTGCTGGAGTGGGGCCCCTCCCATCTGTCCCTCCCCAAGAAGGGGCGTCTGGGTGGGGCCTGGGCAGGACAGAACTGACCAACAAGGAAACCTGGAGGGAGGAGGGAGAGGAGATGACAGAGAGGCTCTGACGGGACAGGTGGGGACCTAACCCACAAGCCCCCCCGGCTCCCACGCACAAAGAAACCTTGAGCCGGAGTCACTGGGTGGGGAGGACTGTGATCGCAGCGCTGTAGCGGGACCACGTGTAAAGTCCACGTTAGCACTGAACATAAACACCTAATAGCCGAGCGCACGCTGCGCGTTTGGGCCTGAACGGAGACGACACGAGCCCAACACGGTGCTTGACGGAGAAGCTGAATTCTTGGCAGGTGACCAAGGGTCGCGTCTGTCACAGCTGGCACCGCCCTCACGTTACGGGGACAGAGTCGGGTTCAGCCATTCTCAGAGCTGCCCCAGCATTCATGAAAAAACACCTTTCCTGACCGCTGAAGAAAACATTTCACGGCGGGAAACGTACCAAGTACAGAAAACTAAACGGCCCCATGGCTGAGTGGGCTGTCAGTCCCTTGGATGGTAGCTCCTGTTGCCATGACAATGCTGTGTGCAGTCACACGAGGGGAAAGGACTCTGAAATCCTTCTCCACGGATGCTGGGGTTCCCCTCGGCACACTGAGCTGTGATTCTTTGGGACAGAAGTCACAGTCGTACCAGGAGCGTCGCACTGCCCGACAGGAGGGCAGGACTGCCCCACGGGAAGGCAGGACTGTCCCACGGGAAGGCAGGACTGTCCCACGGGAAGGCAGGACAAGGCAGGACAAGGCAGGACTGTCCCACGGGAAGGCAGGACTGTCCCACGGGAAGGCAGGACTACCCCACGGGAAGGCAGGACTGTCCCACACGAGGGCAGCATGAGGCCAGCTCCAGGGCCGCCCGCAAAGCCCTCAGGCCCCTGGCCCCTCCCAGGCGCGTCTGAAGGTGGACCAAGGACCAGGGAGGTGACAATTCCGTGTCTCTGGAATTCTCCTGCAGCCACTGAGGCAAGGGGGCTCCATGGGTTCTCTGTCCTTTCCACCGACTCCATCATGCTTCTCCCCTGTTACTATGTGTAGTTTCTTTAGGATGCATGTCTTTAGAAATGGTAATGATTAACTTCTTTGAACGTGTACTAAAAACATTTACACCTAAACTGTTGAGCCTGCAAGACCATGGACATTATTTCTTTATCAAGAGGTTGAACAATGGTGTCACGATTTCCCCTAAGTTGAGGGTGATGTGCATCCTGGTGGCCGGTATGTGGTACACAGAGGCTGGGGGAGAAGGGACCCCAGAGGGTGAGTCATGGGAGGGGCGCATTCCGCTAGACTGTGCCCAGAGCCACCTTTCTGAGGAGGCTGGACAGACTGGACAGACAGCCCAGCGACAGCACCTGGTAAATCGCCTGCGGCCGTGTTCACCACCCCATGGTGACAATGTCAGCGCCCCCTCCTGGCACCAAGGTGGCCAAAGTCTGAGTAGAAAAGAGAGGACAGAGGGAGGGGATGGGACATGGAGGGACGAAGGCTGGAGGGGAGGGGTGTGAGCTGACGCTGCCACCACCTGGAACAAGCGGGGGGGGGGGGGGGGGGGCAGTGGGGAGGGGACAGGAAAACAGGAGGTGGCCATGTGCCCAGCTGTAGTACACTGGCTGTGCACCGGCCAAGGTACGTGCGAGGCTACGGGTGCAAACCACTCAACTCAGAAGACGGGGCAACAATACCAACAAACACTACAGGGTGAACACTGAAGGTTCGGGCGGCGCCCGCCCAGGCCAGTGCCCTCACTGACAGCTCTGCTGCCGGCCACCGCGGCGCCCACACACACAGCACCGGGGCGGCTGGTGGCTGTGAGCACATCCGAAGTTTGGGAAAGTGAGTGATCATTAAGATTCTTCCAAATGCTGAAGAAGCAGAAATGTCACCTGACAGAAACAGGAGACGTAAGGTGCGTGCCTAGTCGGCAGCCAGTGCTTGTTCACTGGTTTCTGCAAGAACCCTTTGCCCCGACACTGAGGGAGGTGGAGGGAGCAGGGTGTCCGGCAGACCCCGCCTGCTGTGGGGGGGGGAGGGCTCACTCACTCGGCCATGACGCGCCGCACGTTGTTGGCGTACACAGCGGGGTCCTTCCTCTCCTCGTCTGAAGGGCTGTACACTGGCAGGAACTGAGCAGAGAGGGCGGTTACTCCCACGAGGACCTACCGCAAACACTCGCCTCACCAGCGCCACCTAAGTGACAACTGAGTCTGACAAAACTAAGACCTGTCAGAGCACTTTCCATCGAATCATCTTTCAAGGGGTCACACGTGCACACACATGTGTGAAAACTCAACCCACTGCCCTCACCAGGAGCGCCCGTTCCCCGATGGGAGCTCTCAGGCTCTTTTTTCTCAGGCTGTTTTTACCGTGTTTCCCCGAAAATAAGCACACTGTGTTCACGATTTCACACAGGGGCCTGGTCTTTACACACAGAGAATTACATGCGTGCGTCCCTTTCTGAAGTTCTCACTTGGTGCTGCGGACAGCACAACAGATCATTTCTATGTCAGAAACAGACTCATATTAGCTCTCTGATGTTGCTGCATTTTGAGATCATAATAAATTGTCCCCTGAACATGTGTCTGAGTGAGTGACACTCACACAGCATTTTAAATGACTAAGTCCTACTGGGCAGGAAAGGAAACTACCACCACTGAGCCCTTTTTCTTTAATGTGGACATTTGAGGATACAGGGACTTCCTGAAACCCCGTCTATGCTCGCTGCACAATGCTGGCTGCTCACTCACCACTACATTTAAGAGAACCGTGTGAATCACGCCAGGTCCTCACGTCAGCCTCGCCCTCGGAAGGGTAACACCAGGAAGCCGGTCTAGGGCGATTTCACAGTTAGACAGCTGCTTTTCAGCTCTCAATTAAATCAGAGACCAGGCTGACCCGGGAGGCCAGGGCAGCGGGCTTGCCCTCAGGGCGCGGCCGCCAGCAGACAAGCCACAGAAAATGTCCTAGGCGGCAGGTCTGTCACCCAGGGACTCGGGCCAAGGCCCTTTCAGCTCAGCCCTGTGTATTACGTGGCTGGCGTTCTCCTGCAGACTGGCTCATCTGGAAACTCAGTGCTCCTCTCAATATTTATCAAAGGTAACAAACTGTCTCATTAAATACTTATATACGACTCAGCTTTAATTTTCAGGTGCAGGAGTAGCCTATCTAAGAAAATAAACTCTAGTCCTCATCCACACCTGAATTTACAAGCTGAATGAATATGACTGTATTTAATTTACCTTGTTTCCCTGAAATAAGACCGAGCCGGACAATCAGCTCTAACGCATGTTTTGGAGCAAAAATTAATATAAGACCCGGTCTTATTTTACTATCATATAAGACTGAGTATAACATAACATAACAACATAAACATAATACTGGCTCTTATATTAATTTTTGCTCCAGAAGACACATTAGAGCTGACTGTCCATCTAGGTCTTAGTTTCGGGGAAATGGTAGCTGAGGGGATGGGTGTTGTGACTTTGTTTGCGATATCCAACAGGATAAAAACTGGGGGGCTACGTGAGGATTAATCTGACCAAGTGTTAAAGAGAGGACGACAGTATGATAAATTTAGCAGTATGAATTCAGCAATACTAGTATCAGGTAAAAATAAAAGCCAAAAAATTAATTCACTGTGTATATGCCAATTTTATAGGCCCTTAAGCTATACTAACCATAACGTAAAAAAATGACAGGTTTATCTTCCTTGTTGATTTAAAAAACCCTGTCTGAATGGATTCAAAATCATGCAACAGATGCAGTGATTGACGCAAAAGCCCTGGAAGCACCTCTAAGGAGCCATGAAAAACGGAGAGCGTGCAAAGCAAGACAGATGACACAACCTGTATCTACACAGACCCTAACACCACATTGCATAATGTTGTATCTATACATGTAGAGACACACCTGCATAACACTGTACCTATAACATTGCATAACACGCTGTATTTGCACAGACCCCACATAACACTGTATCTATAACATTGTACAGTACGTTGTATTTGCACAGACCCCCACGTAACAATGTATGACAGCACATCAATAGACCTTGATACATTGTATCACACTGTCTCTATAACACCGCCAACATAACACGGGGCAACACTGTATCCATACAAACCTCAATTTCCAATTGATTGTGAAACTGACACAGTGTGAGCCACAGGATTTCCAACCTTAAAAACGAATAGATTAATAGCATTGGTTAAAACATTCCGTCTAGTTAAATTACTTCCAATTCTGGAGCAAACTCTCCAGAGCCCTTCCCCTGCAGAGGGCACCACTGGGCAGTTAATTCTCCTTCAGGAGATGGATGCTTTCCTCAGCCTGAACCCCAACCTTAACCCAGCAATAAGAGACAAGGCTACTTTTAATCAACAGTGGTTTTCACTGTTCTTATGAAATACACCCACACCTGTGGCTCTGGCTTGCCCTGCAAACCACCATTTTCCAAGTTTGTCCTCCAGCTCAGGAAACCTTGTCCACCTGACAGTGGTCCCTGCCCTGGTCATCCCCTGGCAGTGCAGACTGGACAGGCCTGAATCATGCCACCCCCAGACTTCCTCTAGGAGCTCAGCAAGAGCTCCTCTTTCTTTCCCAGGGGTCCCCTGGTCAAGGATGGGATGGTCACCACTGAGCTAACGGACACCAGCCAGAAGAGAAGGGTTCTCATTCTCATGGTTACCTTCCTACTGGGGTTGGAGACAATTAACTGAAGTGCTGGAACCCAGGGGGTGAGGACGGCCGGGTTCGTACCCTGGTTCTCACAGTGGGTTGAGCCTAACTGCTGGCAAACAGCAGCGGGTCACGTGCTGAGGTTTCACATTTGCTAACGGAACCAAGTGCTTTCCCAGAGGACAGGACTAGGGGACAGCTTGGTCTGACTTACGCTCCAGGGCCTTGCCACGTCCATGTGATAGTGTCCTGGGGGTGAGAAAGGAACAGATGAAGCGCCACTGGAAGTTGGATGTAGAAATCCCCACAGACGGCACATGGGCGCTTCCTCCCACAGGTGTATGTGTGGGCCTCCTCCCAGCCCGCCTCTGACCCCAGACGCTGACCTTCCCATCCCCCCAAGTCCACTCTGGGGCAGGGGAGAAGGTGGGTGCTGTCTTCCCACAGCTCCAAGGTCACTTCCGGTGTCCACCTAAGTCCTAGCTCCATTCCTTTTCTGCCCTTGCCCCCTTGAGGTGCCCCTGGCAACTCCAGTCTACAACGTGGAGCCTGCTCTGTCGGCGACACCCGCCTGCCCACCATCATCACTCAGCCACATTGCAACCCCACACCCACCTGCACTCACTCCCAAATGCCCTTGCTCCAACTCTCAGTCAGAGCCGCACTCCGGCAGGTTGGCTGCAGGCTCGGGAAGGGGTGGAACAAGCCACCGTGGCACTGTGTCCTGCACGTCCCCAACCCCATGTGAGCCCAGGGCCGAGGGGGCATTTCAGACCCTCTCCATCCACAGGCCCAGCAGCTGCACTGGCCACCTAGGTGGGGACATTAGATGGCATGCCCTGCTTCTATGCTGACACGGGTCACCCACACGGGCTTCTTTCTTCTGCAAGTCCTGCCCCCTCTCACAGGCTCCCAGAAACCACCGCACGGGCTTGCCCATCACCCAGGAGGCCCCCACTTGCTTCTCTGACACGTAAGTTGAATGTTTCTGGAAAAACCAGTAATGGCATCTTGCTTAAAATACGTCGATGGAACAGACTTAAAAAATGGAAAACTCAGGATCCTACACACTGATGACAGATTCTTATTCTCAGAGACTGGCTAACGAACGCACGTCTCCCAAGTTTCACTTGTGCTGTGAGCATAATTGATCCGTCAGTCTGCGTGGCGACCAGTTCTGACTGACATGTATTTACTGGCCACTCAGAGCCCGTACTGAGCCTGTCCAAACCTGCAGGCGCAGGGTCCAGTGTGCAGACCTGGGACCCATGGGGCTGGCCTGGAAGTAGGCAGGCCAGACTGCCTCGTGCCCACCCATGTCACACGTAATTCTGCCACTGTCTGTACCAGCAACTCCAGACCCCACTATGTTCTGACCTGCGAGTTTCTTTTATTGCCGTCTTAAAGGCATGCTGTTATAGAGAGAAAGCTCCATGTAACGAACAGATCTGCCTCGTGTTGTCCACGGAGAACCACTCCAGGGCAGCCAGCACCCAGGCAGGCACCAGGGACACAAGTGCGTGTGGACCTCTCTTGGCTACAAGAGTGTCCATCGAGGCACGAGGATGCCAGCTGGATGGTGTCACAGCAGAAGTGGGATGCAGCTGGCAGGGAAAGCGCGCCCACAGGGCGCCTGGGAGGAAGGGACAGCTGTGGCTGCGGTGGCAGCTGTGGCTGCGGTGGCTCCACGGGGCCCCGGCTGGAACCTGCGCTGAGGCTCGTCCAGGCTCCCCCACTGAGCTGGGGTCCGTCACGACGGCCCAGGAGCTCTCCCAGGCGCTCTGAGCCCCAAACACCCACCCATTCCTTCGTTTTGTTCTCAGGACAAACCTTCTGCACACCCAGCGGAGGCACGAGAAGGCACACGAGCTAGTCACCCAGCCCCTCTCCTCCTGCGTCCTTTCCTCCAGCCCCCAGGACTGAAATAGTCTTAATTTAAAAATTGTCCGGAGTGTGAGCTGGGCAGTGAGAGCTGCTGACAAGGTGGGTTCTCCCACCCAAACGTCAGGCTGGATCACACGAGAGGACCACCGCTTCCTGACGTATGAAAGCAGGACTTCCTCTGCAAACTCGGAATATTCTAGACTAGCAGTGCATTAGAAACCCAGTGTGCTCAGAGGCCTCGCAGCTCTCACTCCCAGGCAAGCCGCCTTCACAGGACTCCCGGAGAACACACTCACCAGCTGATTTGGGTACCGCAAAACCACAGGCTGCACAGGAACTCCCGGAATGAAGGCACCTGCAGAGAGAAGGGACCGGGACGCCATCTCACTCCCATGGCACAGGCACCGCACTCTCCACGCCGGCCTCGCATGCAGCTTCCCTCCAGTCCTTCCCATTCTGCAGCCGGTTGGTGCCTGGAAGGGTCCCTGCACATCTGTGCCGGTGGGAAACACTCGGAGAGAATTCCTGGCTCACAGCCCTGCCGGCAGGGAGCAGGTGGAGCCTCTCGGCACTGGTGCCCTTTGTGGGGCAACCGGGAGGCACTGGTTGGGGGGCGGGTCTCCCCCACTTTCTCGAGGAGAAAAGGAAATAATTAAGGAAACTACATACCAGGCTTGAAGGTAATGAGGCAGGTCCTGTTGGTACAAGTTCCCTCTGGAAAAATCATTATCTTGAAAAGAAAAAAAAAAAAGAGTTCAGCAATAAAGGGACATCATTCAGAGCTCACAGGTGCCATCAGTCACAGGCTGTTTCTCTCCTGTGGACGCAATTTAGATAATTTAATCATTTTCAGTTGAACAAGCTAAAATACGTCATGAAGCATATATTGGTTCTCCTTCTAACTATGGGTTTTACTAAAATCTGGAAGCGACACAAACAGACAACAGCACGTGCTTTCTTGGGCCAGGGACGTGCAGACGGGCCACCCTGGGCCCCACCTCCCAGCTGCCCGGAGGACTGGACGCGTCCATGCAGAACGCATCCACGGCTAACACTGGCCAGGGCCACCGCGGCAGACACACGCCGGCAGCTCAGCCCAGGACGTCAGACACGAGTGGACACCTTACAGATGAACGTACCACTCAGGAGCCGGTGCTGGCCGTGGCGGACAGGTGAGCAGCTCTTTCCGACCCAGAACTTAGAAAAAGACTCATTGTCAACAAAGGCTGGGGAACTCGAGACATCAGAATCGTTTCTCCTTATTTCTTTTAGTTTTAAAATTTCAGAACCCAAAGTACCTGATATTTAGCGCATTCTTGGATTTGCACATTCACCAAAAATAAAAAGAAATAAACATGTCCAGCCCCCGGGAAGACCATTTCTGGCCCTTGTGTTTCTTCTACCCACCCCCCAAGACCCAAGTAGTTCCGATGTTTGGGAATAAATCCACCTAAATGCAAGCAGGGCTGGTCACCTGTGGCCATTTGCCGTTCGACTGTGCCCGTCTCTTGATCTCCTCCACGGTCCTCCTGCGGGAATCCTGGTCTGACCGGGACACGAAGACAGGCCGTATGTACTTTATCAGAGCTGAAAGAGAAGGTGCGGGTCTGTGAGGGGACACAGAAGGACTGGGCGAGGGGCGAGAACCCCAGATGCCCCAAGGGCCGCACCACCGGGCAGGCGGGGTCCATGCCTGACCACAAGGAAATCGGGACAAGCACCGAAGCTTTCACTGAACTCAGACGACAGCATGAAGCCCCGCAGCCTGCACAGTGCAAAGCGTCCACGGGAGACAAATCAGGAGAAAAACGGAAGGAGGCTGAGTCCCAGGGAGCAGGAGGCTCTGTCACCGATGACAGAAGAGGGCACGCGGGCCATGGCGCCGAGTCAGAGGGCCCAGGGAACGCTGTGGGCTGAACTATGTCCCTCCAAGGGACAGGCTGACATACTAGCCCCAGGTACTGTGACTGTGACCTTATTTGGAAACACGGTGTTTGCTGATGTGATTAAGGAAAGGCGAGGCTGTTGGGATTGGGGTGAGCCCTAGTCACCGGCTGGTGTCCTTACAGGAGGGAGAACAGGCACAGACACAGAGGGAGAGAACTCCATGTGACGACAGAGGCTAGGACAGGAGTGAGGGGCCACAGCCAAGGGGCCCCGGGGACCGCTGGGAGCCACCGGCAGCTGGAGGAAGGCCAGGGGTGATTCTCCCTCAGAACCACCCTGCTGCCACCTGGATTTTGGACTTCTGGCCCCCAGAACTGGGAGAAAACCAACTTCTGTGGTTTTAAGCTGCCAGTTTGTGGTGTGTTGTCACAACAGTCCCAGGCCACAGCCCAACCTGGCGTGTCAGAGGTCCCTTGACCAAAGCTCACGGCAACCACCACCTTGGGCCTCTCACAAAAGGACTGAAAGGTGGGAAGATACTTTTTAGAAAAGGAAGCTGAACCGACTTTCAAATACAACTGTCCTCAGTGAGAGCTTCCATCTCGGGAAACAGGGTAGAGCCAGTGGCCCTGGCAGCTTGTCACCCTCCTGGGCAGGTGAGGCCACGTCACCACCTGCTCTGCCCCAGGGTAGCCCTCCCTGGGCCCACAGTCAGCTTCTGGATCCTTTCCGGATGCTGTCACTACCTGTAAGGAATAACAGCTATCACACAACTTCTTGGAAAGCTTCTAAAGGGCAAAAGGAAAATTAACTTTTGAAAAAAACCCAAAATTTTATCCAGTCAGATCCACGGGGCTCATTAACATCTAAGGCACACGTGGCTCGGAGTGGTGGTCTCTCCGAGGTCTTGAACATTTTGCTTTCCCTCATTCTAGGACCTATTTCCTCCTTCCTTGCCGATTAGTCCTGACTCTGCTAAAACAACAACGAGAAGGAAAGGACGGGATGATGGGGCTGCCTCCTGCCCAGAAGCGGGTCCTCTCTGGAGCTGTGAGGAACAAGCGGTCCTCTGTGACGGCAGCTGGAAGGCACCACCGACCTTTCACTGGGAGCAGCCATCACTTGGCCAACAGCACACAACCTATTGGACCTGCTCTCAAAATGTTCCTCTCGTCAGAAAGAATAACGTTTACACGGCATTCTCTCTGTGACTGTCAAGTGAACGCTGATGCCGTCAGGCACCACATGGAAACTCAGGGAAGGCAGACGCCCCTCTGCCCCCGCAGCCCTCGCCCAGCCCCGCCGCCTCCGCCCAGACCAGCCCTGCTGCAGAATCCACATGAAGGCCCAGCTCAACGGGCAAGAGGCTGGTGGGCGAGGAGAGCAGCCAGGTGGGGCCGGGTGGGCAGCTCCGTGGGGGTGAGAACCTGGGACATGCACCGACCCCGGGGAGCACCCTGGATAGCGCTCGGGCGCGGGAAGGCTGCTCATCTGTGCAGTGAGGGCACCACAGAGAGCACCCAGGCTCCTTACGTTCCCACGGTATGGTGACTGTGCTCAGGGGTGACCCCAAAAAGATGAGCCCACGTCCCAAGCCCCAGAGCCTGTGAATACGACATTGAGAAAAAAGGGTCTTTGTGGATATAATTAGTTAAGAATCCTGGAATGAGATCACCCTGGATTATCCAACGACAAGTGTCCTTATAAGAGACACACAGAGGCGAGACACAGACAGACACAGGGAGAGGCCATGTGACGATGGAGAAAGGTTGCAGTGACATGGCCACCAGCCCAGGGATGCCGAACGCACCAAAAGCTGGAAGGGCAGGGAGGACCGTCCCCTGGAGCTCTGGCGGGAACCTGGCCCTGTGACACTGTGACATGAGCCCTCTGGCTCCAGAGCTGTGAGTGCACGTTTGTGCTGTTCTCAGCCCCATTTTGGTCATTTGTCATGCAGTCTCAGGATACCCGTACGGTGTGGTAGTGACCAGTGAGCCAGGACGAGCTACAGAGCTGTCCCCACTTCCAGAATCCTCTGCGGTAGAGGTAACAGAGTCTCGTTAGAGAGACTTGCAGAAGTACTTCAACACGTTATAATATTCGAGGGCACTAGCCTGCTACTAAGAGGTAAACATCACAACAACTACTACCACAGAGGACGTCACACCAAGGGGAGACACCAGGGACGCGAGGCCGATGTCCGGGGGCGGGCGCGGGTGTGTCACTCACTTCCCCATATCGGGATGTCTCTGCTCTCCGCCTTCATCACAATGGACGACATGCTCATGGTGACAGGGATGGCATCGAAGTAGGAGGAGTGAGGCGCCAGGACGAGGATGGCGGCCTCGGTGGGCAGGGCCTGCCGCCCCTTCACGGTCACCCAGTGGAAGCCGCCGACGAACCACATGGCACGCATGATGGCCTTCAGCAGGACGTCCACCACCCTGTAAGAGAAGGCACGGTCCCGTGAGGCGCGTGGGCCCGGCCCGCCCACCTCCTGAGGGGTTCCCGTCACGGGCTGGTCCCTCGGAGACCAACGTGGGGTCTCAGGACCAACCTCGCTGGGTCGTCCGGGCCAGCTCCTGCCCGCAACAGCTGTTACTGAGATGTTCCTGGTGAGAGACAGAGAGCTGTCCACTCTGGCCACTTAATGTGCGGCAGGGCAGCCTTTTTACTCATTTATGTGAGGAAACGCAGGACCGGCTCAGCTGCGTCACTCAGCAGACATGGCCTCTGAATACAACAGGACAAGGCACACGGGCCGGAAGCAGGACTCTGTAAGTGTCAGGGGTCAGCTATTCGCATTCTAAGCACATATACTTTAAATGAAAAACAAAACCATCAAGACGTCTACGCTACACAGTAAAACACGGAGCAGAGCTGACACCTGCCGTGTACAAGTCCCTCGTCTCAGGTCCCACAGGAGGCCTGAGGTTCCTAGTATCAGATGTCATGTTATTAGAATGAGCCTTTTCTGGATGACATTAGATGAACAATAAATCGGGAGACAAAGTAAAAATCAGTCTAGATTAACTGAATTTCTTACCCATTTATTCTTTTTAAAATATATGAGAATCGAGGCATTTAAAAGTACATTGCCTTCCATGGTTTGCTCTGACGGCTACAAACTAGATCACTATTCAACGCGTCATTAAATCCACATGGGAAACGGCTGCACACACGCTGTTCCGCAGGGAGGGGGTCACCTGTGCGGGAGCCACTGTCACCGGCCACCAGGGGATGTGGGTGAGCAGACGGGGTCGTTGCCACAGAAGCACAAGAGCCCCACACCTCACTGGACTGCTATCCGAGGGGCTTGAAACCCTCAAGGTTCTGGAAAATAAGGCGCCAGTGACCTGAGTGGGGCCAGTTGCCAGAGAGTCTGCGTGACATAGCTACTGCGTGGTTACACACGAGCCGCCCCTTCACTGCAAGGCTGGTGTGATCGCACAGCTGCACACCTCCTGGTCATTTGTTCAACTGCACACTAGTTTTCACAATAAAAACACGTGCAAAGCAGAGTCAATAGCTGTCCACAAGGAGGAAGAAACAAGGCTGCGGGGAAGAAGAAACAAGGCTGCGGGGAAGAAGAAACGGGGCTGCGGGGAAGAAGAAACAAGGCTGCGGGGAAGAAGAAACGGGGCTGCGGGGAAGAAGAAACAAGGCTGCGGGGAAGAAGAAACAAGGCTGCGGGGAAGAAGAAACGGGGCTGCGGGGAAGAAGAAACAAGGCTGAGGGGAAGAAGAAACGGGGCTGCGGGGAAGAAGAAATGGGGCTGCGGGGAAGAAGAAACAAGGCTGCGGGGAAGAAGAAACAAGGCTGCGGGGAAGAAGAAACGGGGCTGCGGGGAAGAAGAAACAAGGCTGCGGGGAAGAAGAAACGGGGCTGCGGGGAAGAAGAAACAAGGCTGAGGGGAAGAAGAAACGGGGCTGCGGGGAAGAAGAAACGGGGCTGCAGGGAAGAAGAAACAAGGCTGCGGGGAAGAAGAAACGGGGCTGAGGGGAAGAAGAAACGGGGCTGCGGGGAAGAAGAAACGGGGCTGCGGGGAAGAAGAAACGGGGCTGCAGGGAAGAAGAAACAAGGCTGAGGGGAAGAAGAAACGGGGCTGCGGGGAAGAAGAACGGGGCTGCGGGGAAGAAGAACGGGGCTGCGGGGAAGAAGAAACGGGGCTGCGGGGAAGAAGAAACAAGGCTGCGGGGAAGAAGAAACGGGGCTGCGGGGAAGAAGAAACAAGGCTGCGGGGAAGAAGAACGGGGCTGCGGGGAGGAAAAATGGGGCTATGGCGGAAGCTGCAGTGGGAACAGAACCAGTCCTAGGAAGGCAGGAGGGAGAGGAGAGCAGTTAAAAAACATGGGGATCAAAGCTTGATCTTTCTGTTAGACACACACCCAGCACTCTTCAGGTCAAAAGTTCAAACGCTACCCAACAGAAAGGAACAGGGAGCAGGGGACCAAACCTGATCACCCTCTGATGGTCTGCGAGGAATTCTGTCCCCACCCAGGCTGCAGAAAGGCCGCATAAACGCTGACCTGAGAGCACAACGCTGGGGTCCAACACCACTGTCCCCAGGGCAAAGGTAGCTGGTGACACTGAGGTGGCCCGAGCTTTTCCAGGGGATGTGGATCGGGAGACAGCTCTACCTATACACGGGCAGGGACCTCCACCCTCCTCTTGGCACACAGGTGGACACCTTAGCATCTTGAGACGTGTGGCAGAACCAGCCACATGACAGGGCACAGGCTGTGATCCTGAGGAGGCCCAGTCGTGCTCAGAAGGGGGGTTTAAAGCCCCACACCGCCATCACCACCGTCACTGACAATCAAGAACAGGGCGCCCAGTAAGCACAGGGACAAGAAAACGCTCTTGTAGTCAGTGATCTCACTGCAGCAACGGCCAATTCCCGAGAAAGGCTGGAAAGTGAGAAGGAAACCTCCCAGACATGCAGAGAAAAGGGGGGACAGGACAGGCTGTAAGACATGAGGAAAACAGAGTCTCAGAGCCGAATAGAGACCCAGATTTTCACACCGTGTCAAGGTGCTAGGCACAACGAATATTTTTAAAAGTCTCATACTTAGAAATTCCCTGCAAGATTGTTCCCAAATTAGCAAGGACAAAGAGAAGCCCCCGAGACCTCCCACGAGGAACCAACAGGTTGTCCGAGCATCCGCCATAGGCGTCAGCAGGCATCAGAGCCACATCTTCAAAGCTCCTGGACATAAGGTTTGGAAACTTTAATTCCGTGCCCAAACAATCCATCACTTGTGCGTGGAGAACAAAGGCATTTTCAGACACAAAATGCGCCCGAGTTCCTCTCGCATGTCCTCTTTCTAAGAAAAGAACTTCATACTCCAGAAAATCTTGGACAAAAAACAAGGAAAAAGAAAAAGACAGAAACAGACCCAAGAACTAGCCGACCGTGCCCAAAGAGGCAGCAGACAGGCCGAGAACATGGTCCCAGCAGCAGCCGTGACCATGAGCCGGACAATTCAGAGGCTTCGCTCAGGGCTCACTGTGATTTTCTACAGACAAAGCACAAGGTATTTTGAAATTCTGTAAAACAGAAAGAAATACAGGAAGTGAAGTTCAAACACAGAGACAGCTGATGTGCACGTGGCCACGGCTGTGACGGTGACGGGAGCGCTTCTCCCCATGAGGAGCCCGCAGTGCACGGACACATGCAGCTGCCTCCTGCCACGTGCTAGCTGGGACCGTCCTCAACAAGGTAACAGCTCTTTCCTCAGGAGCACGGCACCAACAGCAAAGCGTAGCCAATGCAGACGGGGACCCCACAGACAGGGACCCCGCAGACAGCGGTCCCCACACAGCGGAACCAGGAAGGACGGGCCCGCAGACATGCCTTCCACCCCCCCACCCCCCACCTACGCACCCATTCACCTGTGTTTACTCTCCGGAGGCTCGGAGGGCACCCAGACGGAAATCCATGCCTGCCTTGAGCTTACTTTAGGGGGGGAAGTAAGAGTTTTTTTAAAGATTAGTGAATTATGGAGTAAATCAGAAAGAGGTCCCATCCATGAAAAAAGAACAGGGAAAGGAGAGCCAAGTCAGGAGGGTGAGGAGCAGCAGAGGAAGGAGCTGCAAGGCCCCCGCATGGGCGCCACAGGCAGACCCTGTGTGCAGCTGGGTGGACGGGGAGGCATGGCCTGTGCAAGGGTCCTGCGGCAGGAGCACGCACGCATGCTGGAGAGACAGGAGGCCTTGGAGGGAGGAAGGGCAGAGCGCCAGGGCCCTGCAGGTGCTGACGGGACGAGGCTTTTCCTGGGGGACCCGGACATGGAGCTCGTGCAGGGCTGGGGCTGACGAGAGCTGAGAGCTGTGCTCTGACTGTGCTTGTCTCCTTCGAGATGGAACCACAGGAGAGCACGTAACAGGCTACTCTGGGGCCCGGGACCAGGAAGTAGGAGCAGGTGGAGGGTCAAATGTGTTCTGGAGGTGGAGCCACCACATTTCCCGTAGTGTGGATGGGAGGCGTGAGAGACAGGGTCCAGGTGACTCCTGGGCCTGGCCACGAACATGGACTCCCATCGATGGAGGCGGGGCTATGGTTGAACAGGCGGGGAGATGGGAGCCCGGAAGCTCCGCATGGGCACGGTGAGCTGGAGATCACCTAAGACAGGTAAGTGCAGAGTTGGGCGGGAGGAAGGAGTCTGGGAGCCGTTGTCACTGTCCCAGAACCAGAGGGGCTCATCAGAAGAGCACGGGGATTGACCGCAGATAAGGCTGGGAGAGTGAGATGCAGCAAGAGGGAAGGGGCCACAGAGGTGGTGGGGGTGACCGGAAGCTGAGGGCACGGTGTCCAGGTCAAGGGAGCGTCCTGACTGCGCAACCTGGGCGTGACTGCTGGGACCTGGATCCCTGAGCACGCAGGTGTGTGGGGTGGGACAAGGCCTGGTCACCTGGGTCCCTGAGCACGCAGGTGTGTGGCGGTGGGACAAGGCCTGGTCACCTGGGTCTTTAAGATGCACATGGTCGGGGAGGACGTGGGCCTGCGTGTTGAATGGCGCTGCTACAGAAGGGGCCACAGACAACGTGAGAGGACTGCTGGAGGGACCACCCAGGGAGCTGAGCACTGACCGCTGGCGATGGACAGCAGGGGCCTGGGCCATCTCCTGGAGCCTTGAGCTTCCAGCTTGATGCTGGGCCACGCTGGCCAGGAGCAGGGACGGTCCCTGGGCAGCAGACTCGAGAGGCGTGTGGGTGCTGCTGGCCTTCTCTGGGACAGTCACAAGCTGAGACCCTGTGTGAGGGGAGGGTTCCAGGAGAGCAGAGAAAAGCTCAAAGTAGTTCAAGTCCAGGCTCTGGCCTCCAGCGGACATGTGGCACCAGGAGTTGTCACGGAGACGGACTCCTCAGATCTAGGAACAGAGTCCCCACACGGAGCACTCAGGAAAAGGTGTCCTCTGCTAGGGGCTGAACTGTGTCCCCCGAACCTGTATACTGAAACCCCAACCCCCAACATGACTGTATTTGAAATTTAGGCTAAGTGAGGTCACAGGCTGGGGCTCTGATCTGACAGGACCTGGGTACTTGTAAGAGGGAGAGAGACCAGGGCACCCGCCCACGAGGACCCAGAGAGGAGCAGATGTCCACAGCCAGGAAGAGGCCATCACTGGGGACTGACCGTGCCACACCGTGACCTCACCTCCCAGCCTCCGGAAATGCACGTCTGTTGTTTGAGTCCCCAGCCAGCGGCTCTAGGTGTAAGGTGGCCCTGAGCAGACTAGGACACCCTCTTTCTAAAACACAGGAGTCGGCAGGGGCAGCACCATCTGCCCACGTGGCGTGGCTTGGGCATCAGCTTGGTGGTTGGTTGGGTTTTGCAAGAAGACGCTACAATTTTTACAACACTGTGTTTTGAAAGTAACTTCGAGTGTCTTTTGTGAAATTGTGTCGTGCCTCCCTTCATTGAAGACCTAAGGCTTCTACTTTATGAAGGTTTGAATGACACTAAGTTACATCCAGCATAAACGCTCCCTAATCTCGCACCAGGGTGTCAGAACTGCACAGCTCGCAGCGCGCAATGACTGTCCAGACGGCTGCACGGTGCTGCTCCGTGTTGGGCACAAGTGTTGTGTGCACTGGACCCGCTATTTCAAAACCTGTTTCCTCTTAACTCCCCGTGTCCCAAAGCCTTCCAGGAGTTCAGTGTGGGGTGTTCACTCTCCTTTGTTTCCCCTTGAGCCAGACCCAGCCCAGGGCCAAGCACGAGTGACTTCCCCAAAACACTGCTGCGTGGGGCCCCGAGGGCTGTGCTACGGGAAGTGTGTGGGCGATGTGTGCAGCTGGAGCACACGCACACACGTGCATGCTCACACACACATGCAAACACTTACCTACATGTCACACATATAATGTACACACATGTGCATGCTCACTCAATGCATATATATGTACAGACACGTGCACTCACACACGTATATACACACGTACACACATGTGCATGCTCATACCTGTACACATGTATCTACACAGCGACAGACCCACACGCACAGGCACAGATGAATGATACCCACCCCAGGCACCAGCGCTCCTGAGAAACTGCCGGCCCCCAGCTGTCCCTGGCGGCCTTTCCACAGGCCTGGGCGTCTGTGAGGCTGGGCTCTGGGCACTGTTTGCTGTGGCCCATTAGTGAATTATTCATACACGAGAAAGGCCACCTGGAGTTAGCTCGCCCAGCGGAAAACAGCCCAGAGCCATCTATTTTGAAAAGATATAATCTGCAGGTGGAGGAGGGGGCCAGAGCGGGAGGGAGGGGCCCGAGAGCGGGAGGGAGGGGGCCGAGGGAGCGGGAGGGAGGGGGCCGAGAGCGGGAGGGAGGGGGCCGAGCGGGAGGGAGGGGGCTCCAGGCACAAAGCCCCCGGCACTATCACTTCCCACCGTTGCTAATACCGCAAACTTTTCATCAAGTCACCTGTAGTTTGTCAGAAACTCCGAAATCTCTGCTTTCTAGCTATGGGCCCTCAGCCTCGTGAGATGGAAACCCTGGTTCCTACTTGGCCTAGATTTATTTTGCTTGATTGTATATTTGATACTAAATTCATAACATTAAAAAAAGAGCACAAGGGGCACCACGATCTCCGAGAGAAACCGTGACTCCCAGGCTACATGACGCAGCACAGCCAGTGGGGCCCCAGGCGCAGGGACCACGGCTGACGGGCCCAGCAGCAGCCCCAGGCCAGGCGTGGCACTGGGGACACAGTGGGGACACAGCCCCGGCCTGCCCTTCGGTCTTCTGGGGAGGTAGAGAGACCGGGAACGCGAAACACCACGAGGAGAGCACATGAGGACCCTGAGGGAAGGGTCCCCTGGACACAAGGCCCGTCCCAAAGCCTGGACACACCACGTTCAACACCAGCACGACAAACCCTTGGACCTTAATGTCCACCCCTGGCCTGCATGTGGCCACTGTGTCTGCAGGGCCTGTAGGCATCAGGGTGGCGACCCACGCTGAGGACAGAGCCCAGTTCCCACGGGAACCCATGTTTCTGTGGTTCCCTCTCTTTCTAGAGAAAGGACAGCTGAGCTAATATGTCCCACCTGTGAGGGGCCAGGCAGCACGTGTTGGGCTCTGCGGCCGCAAGGCCTCTGCCACCATCACTCCGTTCTCCAGGGCAGTGGCCAGGACTGTGCACGACACATGTGCATGCCTGCATCCCAATAAAACTTTATTTACAGAAACAGGTGGCAGCCAGGTTTGGCCTGGGGGCCCTTTGGCCAACCCCTGCACTAAACAACTCATGTTTCTGTTTCCGAATAAGCTGTTTAAGGACCCCTTGTGATTGATTAGCAATGTTAAAACATATCGTGTTTCCCCGAAATTAAGACCTAGCCGGACAATCAGCTCTAATGCGTCTTTTGGAGCAAAAATTAATATAAGACCCAGTCTTATTTTACTATAAGACCAGGGATAATGTAATATAGTATAATAGAATAGAATAGAATAATATAATATAATAATATAATGTAATATATGATACAGGGTCTTATATTAATTTTTGCTCCAAAAGACGCATTAGAGCTGACGTCTGGCAAGGTCTTATTTTAGGGGAACAGGGTAGAAGGCTGGCCAACACTTTGGTTTTTGATAGGAGTGATACCTTCTAAGACTGAAAATACTTATCAGAGCTCTCAGGCCACCCGCCAGTTTCTTTACTACGAGGCACACAGTGAGGCCAAGAACAGCGTGAGGCACTTACACAGGAAGACACAGTGATTTAACTTAATTCTCTGAGGTCCATGTGAGTCTTTAGTTAGACGTGTTCACAGCAGGCCCAGCTACAGAGTGCTCGGTGCTAAAAGCGAGGAAGCATTTAGGCTACGAAGCCAGAGGGGCCCCTGAGACCAGACTAGGGGCAGGAGGCAGCAGGTCCGGGACGGGGAGTGCGTCCCCGGGACATGGACTATTCCACGCTGGGTGGACAGGAGGAGCTGTGAGGACGGACACGGGGCCCGGTGCCCCCACGCCACCGCGGACAAAGACTTACTTCCGCCACAAGGCCAGGGGCTGCTCAGGGTCCCTCTCGGTGGGTCCCAGCGAGGCGACGAGCGCAAATGGCCAGGCGAGCAGCATCATGAAGGCGGCGAGCAGCAGCCGGATGGGGAAGAGTGTCAGCGTCATGGCCGCGATCTGGGGAGACAGGGGCGGGTCACTCGGAAGCCTCTCCTGTGGGCTCCTTGCATGGAAGTCGCCCGGGATCCAGCGCCGGGCCTGCTGTGCCCCCGAGGACGGCTGGGTGTGTCACTGGCCACCTGTTGCCCCACCATCCTGTTCCGTCCTGACGTCACCCGAGGGACAGCCAAGCAGTGGGGTGGGGGGGTCCCTCCTGGAGTTGCTGGCACTCGGCCCCTGACTCACACCCCACAGGCAGCCCTGCACCCGGGCCTGACACGACATGAGGACACTTTCGCAGCACTCAGCTGCCATGTATGGAGCTGGCCTGAGTGGACCCCAAGGAAGCCCAGGGAATTCGGGTGGCTGTGCAGCCCAAGGTGGTCACAGTGGGAACCCAGCAGAGAATGTGCCAGGACACTGGGAAGGCAGGTTGTGGCTCCAGGGAGAGGGGGACAGGCCCCGCAGGTGACAGGGACAGTGCAAACACGGGGTGGGCGTGGGAGTGATGCACACATGGGGTCCAGCAGAGCGGCCAAGTCAGGAAGAGTCCTGAGTGGACAGACGGCTGTAAGTGAAATGCAGTGAGGTTCTGGCTTCACACCTGGCATATCACAGGCGCATCTATGAACTTGACCTCAGGTGCTCAGCCAGGATGGGGCGGGAGGGGTGACAGAATCAGAAACACAAAGGCTCCATGATCAACAGATGCAGTTTCTGATCATTTGCAATAACACACATTTCAAATATGTCAGTGACGAAAAGACAGATGAGAAGGTCCACGGTGACACAAGCCCTCAGTGGCCGACCCTGACTGGCCCCACCCCACCTCACCTTATTGGGTCTGTCACCTGCAACTGAACTCATGCTGACTGTCCCCCGGGTCTCTGCAGAGTCTCTTGGGTTCCCTATCAAGACCAGCACTGCCCAACAAGATACTATGTAAACCAGACAATGTATAGTGTGTATAATGTAAAATTTCCCAGTGGCCACATTTTAAAGAAATACGAAAGTGATGAAATTACCTTTATAGTTTATTTAACCCAGTAGGTATGTCTGAACTATTATCACTTCCACACATGCTCAATATAGAAACTGTGAGCTTCCCCACACCTGTGTCACAGTGTCCCACAAGCCCGTGGGAGCTGTCCTCACAGAGCCCCTCAGCCCAGTGGCCACATGCTAAGTGCCCAAGAGCCCCCATGGCATGGCTGCCTGTTGGACGCTGCCACACCTGAAAACCACACGTTCTGCAAGCAAGGCAATGTTGACTGGCCCTCTCTTTGCTCCTCTTTTGGGGGGAAGGGGCATCCACGCCCCAGCTGGAACCTCCCGTTTCAACCTGAGGTTGGACAGGAGCAGCGAGAGCAGACTGGCTGTCTGGTTGACGTTGATGACCCTGCTTCCTATTACATGGGCGCTGGCTCCAGGCTGCCAGTAAATGTCTTCCTGGTGAGAACACACCTTCCATCCCAGGCTCTCTGAGAGCTTTGTTTTGCTTTAAGTCACGACTGGTGCTGGACTCGCACAGGTCTCCCTGCGTCTGGTGGACAAGCCTGCGTCTGCCCTCACCCACCATCAGTATGAGGTGCTCACAGCTTCTCCCACAGTCAAACCTTGGCTACAGGGCTGGGCAGCTGCCCGAATGAGGTCCTTTTTCAAGGACTCGCTGGGTCTGCTTCTGGGACGGAGCTGACGCCTCTGGGACGGAGCCATCGTGGAGTCCTCGGGGAGGCTGAGCCCCTGGCCCTGTCCCAGCGCTGCCTGCTCTGGGCAGGTCCTGTGGTGTGTTAGGGTCACAGCCAGCCGCCTCCACAGAGGAATTTCCACTGATGTCTGACTGCTGTTTCAGTGTTTCTAGGACTACTGTTCACCCAGCTTTCTCTTTTCTCTTCATTTCATTTCAGTGTTTTTGTCAGTGAGGAAACCTCTGGAAGTCCTCAGCAGGTTTTTCCTCACCTACCAAATTTCCCATCGTGTGTGATTTCAGGAAAATTGAGTGAATCTGCCCAGGACATTCCCCTGTGGGTTTACAGCAGTCCTGACCTACAGTTTTGCTGCTAATTGTATTTCTGTCTCTAACCCTTTTTATCCTATGCTGACAGATACTCTTATTTTATTTAATCTGCTTATAGAACCAGTTTGATGTGCGTGGTCCTCTCTGCGACCTGCTCAATCACACTGATTTCAGCTCTTCCAAGAGCCTCTCCTGCACTGTGACCAGACTCTAAGGGTCCGTTTAACTTCTTGTGGTAAAAGCCTGAAGCACTATTTTCAGAAATGCCTAATTTCCCAACATCCACGTTGAGAACCCGCAACTTTCTCTAAGTAGCTCTTTAATTTAACCCCACAAGTCTGTAGCCTTTCCTTTATTTTTAACACTTGGTGTAAAACACTATGTCCTTTCCCCACTTTGTTACTATTTTATAATTTTGTTGCAGAGGGAAAAGAGGACGCAGTACCGAGACGGAGACGACACTTCCTTCCTGCTCCTGAGACCGTGCCCTTCTCGCGTCTGGAGGGCTGGCTGCCCGCACCGCCCAGGGTGCCGGCTCCGAGGGGACGGTCCTGGGGCTCATCATCCAGCTGGCCGTCTCCTTTCAATGTGCAGAGACATCCAGTTCCTGAGAGTTCACTATTGGTTCCCATAAATCGCTCCTCAAGCCTGGTGCCTGTGCTGGCAGAGAGACAGGCCACAGAGGGCAGAACGGCTCAGCCAGGCCACACACACGGATGGCACAGCATTTGCACCCCACACACACTCTGCAGCCACTTTCCAGGATGGTTTCTACTACAAATCATGGACAGAAGCAACAGTGTCTAATAGGGTTCCAGAAAGACCACGCGGCTGCCCCACCCTGTGCATCTGAGGCCTGCAGACAGGGATGGGGCTCCGAGGGACCCCGGGGGGCAGCACCCCATTCCGTGTGGACCAACAGGGAGGAGCTGGTGAGACGGGATGGAGGACACAAGCCTGCCCAGCACCCCGAGTTGGGGCACGGAGCGCAGCTGTTGTTTGGTTAGTTAGCAACATGTTTCCTGGAGGCTGGTCGGCAGCCCCTGGCTTCACTCGGCCATTGAACCCGGGCCACATATTTGAACCGGACATAACGCACCAGTGCTCTGGCTGCCATGTGCACCACACAGGGCACAGTCCTGGTTTCTCAGTTTTGCAGCAAGAAGGGAAGGATGTGTGAGTGACCATCACAGGCTCTGACCCTCAGCAAACAGACAAGCTGCCGATGACATGGGGAGCAGGAGGGTGGGGACCAGACATAGCCTGAGACAGAGCCCCACAGACCTGCAGTGTACCTAGCGCCTGGCACCGCCTGGCACCACCTGGAGGCTGGGAGAGGCGGTTCTGTCAGTGCACGCACGCGCATGTGTGTGTGTAGATATGTGTGGATGTACATTATGTACGCATGCGTGTATATATGTATGTACATTATGTATGCACGTATATGTATGTACATTATATATGCGTGTGTACATTATATATACCTGTGCGTATGTATATTATGCATGCACGTATATATGTATGTGTATGTATGTGTACACACACACTGGATAGAGATAGTGCTATGTAAATCGCACCCCTACAGGGTCCGGGGAGGTCCCGGCTTCCCAGGCTGAGAGCCCACGTATTTTCCAGCTGCTTCACTGGGTTCCCACAGCTCTTTGTGCTCTCTGCTGGGCTCAGCCTTGCCCCAGAGGAGGCAGAAACCATCCCCAGGACTTGGAAGGAGTGCTTCAGCTCCTTCCAGAACCATCTGTGGGCTCTGGCCACTTGTCCTGAGCATAGACTGCCCCTGGTTGGACCATGCCATCCTGTGCCTTCTGGCCGCCCTCTCCTCGCAGGCTCTATCGCCTGCCTCCTTCCCAGGCTCTATCGCCTGCCTCCCTCCCAGGCTCTATCGCCTGCCGCCTTCCCCAGGCTCTATCGCCTGCCTCCCTCCCAGGCTCTATCGCCTGCAGCCTTCCCAGGCCCGGCCACCAGCCTCCCTGCATCCTCACCATCCCCCACGCCCTGTGCACACCGGCCACGGGCCTCAGCCTGTGCCAGCTGACCTGGTGCTGGGGGCCACAGTGACGACGGCGGGAGCAGCTGTGACAGCCACATGGGTGTGCACAACTCTGGTGGGGGTGGGGCTGAGGGAAGAGCAGTGTCACTGCAAAGATGGTGCTAGAAAATCCTGGCCAGACTGGAAACACAGAACAAAGAGTGTGTGATGGAATGGAGCCACCAGGCCACTTCCAGGCAGTTTTGGCCGAGCACTCAGAGGGTACTGTGGTCAGGTACCGGGTAGTGGGCGGGCTAGACATGGCAATTTCTCCCTGAGGCGGCTATGCTGCTTTCCTCTGCCGGCCCAGAGGGCGGGCCTGCGGCTTTGCGGAGCCCTAGTGCTTTTCCCCATGAGGAGCATACAGGGAGGGGCAGGGATGCCTCAGGGAGAGGGCAGGTGTCCACTCCCCACACCCCAATGAGCAGCTTTGTGCTGGACACTGGCTCAGAGAGCCTGGCCCGGGGAGGGTCCCCTAGGACCTGTTCACACCAAAGGCCCTCTGATAGGGGCCATTCTGCCCAGTGGGTGGGGTGGCAACTGGCAGATGACAGCTGTGCAGGCAGCACTTGGGGGGGCAGGTGGGGACGGAGGTCCAGAGAGGGAGGTTGTTGCTCCCAGGTGACGACTGGCCGGAGCCCCAGGGGCTGGGGGCCAGTCCCTAAGGAGGCAGAAGCCTCGGCAACGGGACAGGGAAGGGAAAAGCCGGCAGTGCCAGGACCTGCGCCCTCTCCAGATGCTGCCAACAGCTGCAGCCTTCCCATTGTTACCGGGAGCCCCGGTCACCCTCCCACGTGCCAGGCAGTCACCCTGCCCATGCGCTAAATGAAGGCTTGTGACACAATCCTGAGAGGAAAGACATTTAGAATCCCTGGCTGAGTTATTTAACTACTGAAAATCGGCAACGATAAACTGTCCCATTACAAAGGGGTTTAACACGAGTGACACTGACATACACGTCCCCAGCACGTGGCTGATTTACACTAGATTGGAAGGTGAAGCACGCATTCCAACCCGCACACTCCATCCAGAGCCCCCAGTAGAGCAGGTCCCAGCGGTGACATGCCCAGGGGCCAGGGGAAATTTGAGGGCTGCCTGTGGCCTCAGACACCATTTACGCCCACAGGACACAGGGCCCCAAGCGAAGCTGATTCCAGGTCGGGGGAGAAAGCGCCAGAGGGGAACTTGGAAGTCAGTGGTGCAGCGAGATGCGGAGAGCTGGCAGAGGCCCGGACGCTGCCGGGGACACGGTGACATGACGAGAGCTTCACAGACGGTTATCACGTGACCCACGGTCTCAGGCGCGCGCGCACACACACACACACACACATGTGCACTTGCGCACGCCAAGGAGAGGCCTGATGAGAAAGCAGCTCTGGCCACACCTGGAGCTCACACGTCCAGCCTCCAGGACCCGGAGAGAGAGAGATTCATGTTCTAGCTGCCACCTGGGTTACCCTGTTAGGACGGCCTAAGCTGACACGCTTGGAGTATATTTGAAATGTCCCGTAGTGAGAAGTCTGAAAGTGACAATTCTCATTTCACATGGGAAATGTTCACCAATTCACAGCGAATTCACCTGATGCACCAGTCGGTCCAGAGCTCTCAGTGAGGCAGCTGCGGTCACAATGCCTGATCTGACTCACGGGCATCACCCCTCTTCTCTGCCAAGGCCACAAAGGCCACTGGCATCGCCTCAGGCCCACTGGTGCAAGTGCCTCGTGTTTCCTAACCACCACGGCGCCACGGCCCTGCTCGGTAAGAGCCAAGGATCGTCAGCGTGCACACGTCCCTCTTATCCACATGTTCCTGTCCCTGTACCAGGCTGGTCACTGTGGGGAAACACACCCTCTCCGGGAGTGGATGGGCCAGCTAGGGCGGCGTGATGGCGTGTGTGCACCGGGCATGCACACTGGAGTGACGCCACGCTGAGGGACCCGTCAGCCGTGCAAGCCTCTAACAACACCTGCGGCCAGGAGAGCACGGGAGGAGGGGGTGTGGCTGCTCCAGGGGCAGGGAGCCAGCAGCTGGCAGAGGTTCTGGGAAGGCCCACAACTCAGGTGGGTCTCCCCGAAAGCTCCCTGAGAATGACACCGCAGCCTGGCGGCTGCAGGTGAGAGCACAGGTAGGGCCTGAGCATGTGTACCTGGCAGCGGGAGGCCTGGCTCCCCAAGCTGCTCACACAGGTGCAGGTGACTAGACAGACGGCTGATGCCAGCGTCGCGGGTGGCAGCAAGCTGGATGCCACCCAGGGGGCCACCAGGGGACAGGTGAGCTGAAGGTGGCCTATGTGACAGACAGACGCAAGGGCGAGCCAGAGGGAGGAGCTGCAAGTTACATGGGGCACTGAGGACTGGTCCGGAGGTGACAACTATTTCATGTCTTATAACAAACAAAATGGGACTCATATCTATGCCATTTAGACGCCCGGCATCTGAATAAAGCGTTTGTCAAGGACGGGAGGCCCAGGTGAGACCCAGGAGGTGGACAAACCACTATTGAGGATGGGGCCTGGGGAGTGCGGGGAGCCTGGAGGAATGGGGGTGCTGCAGCAAACACTTGGGGCCCTGGGAACCATGGGCGCACGGAGCAACAGGTTTGTCCACTCACCAGGATGGGACCCCAGGGCAGTGAGGCGCTGGGGCTTACCTGCTGGGCCACTTGGGGAGCTGCCAGAGGCCAGGAGGCCCCCTGTTGCTCCCAGCCCAGAAACCCAGAGTTGGGGGACAGAGGGTCCCCCCATGAGGGCAAGAACTGAAGGGAACTGCTTATCAACTCAATGGACACTTCTCAGAATGAGGGTTGCCGTGAGGCCACCAAGAAGCAGTTCCAGGAGCAATGCAGCAGACGAGTCAAGTACCCAAGTCAGTGAACACCCCAACGGCATGTGCAGCACGTGAGGGCACGGCTCGGTGAGAGGCAGACAGGCAGGGCCGGCCGCTGGAGAGGTGGGCCTGGACAGGTGGGGAAACTGAGGCAGTCAGGGAGGTGGGCAGCTTCCCAAGGTCAGCCGGCTGGTCAGAGCAAAGGCCAAGTTCAAGGAGCAGCAGGATGAGATGGGGCTGGCCATCCCTCCTCCATGTACCTCACGACCTTGGACGCGGCCCGGCACTGGGACGACACTTGGCTGCTGCCCAGGGCTCAGGTGTGTATTGTCACAGCATAGCTGCTCCCCTGCCCGCCCTCCCCACTGAGACAGCATCCTTCAGTTGGTCTGCTTAGCGGACACACATTTGGGGGTCACATTTGCCACCATCTTTCTTACCAGTTCCTACTGTTTCACCTGCAGAACCCAAGACCCACCCTCCTCCAAGATGCAACACGGCAGCTCCCAGCCAGGCCCTCCACACGCAGCCAGAGTACAGCCCTCAGTGCTCAGAGGTCTGCATGGCGGCCAGGTCGCCCTCTGACCCCAGGTCGCCCTGCCCAGCCTCTGCAGGACACACTGGCCTCCCTATTCACCCAGGCACCCCAGTACCTCTGCAGGGCAGATCCTTCCCGAATTGCTGCAAGGCTGGGTCCAGAACCCTCGCTCACCCCTGGGCCATACAAAACGGCTCATGCTGGAGCCCAGAGGAGTGCACCAACCGGCCCCCAAACACAGTGGGGGTTGGGGGCACTACGGGACAGGAGCTGTGACGAGGGCAGACCGGGGAGTCTGGGGTTACAGGCTCCTCTTTGGAAGGACACGTGCCCAGGGTTCCAGAGTTGCCAAAGCAGTGGTTTCTGGGGCTGGGGCTCGTGAATCCCTGAAACGTACCTGGGGTGCTGGCCAGGGTCACCCCTGTGCTTGGCCAAGTAGATTAGACATGAAGTGTGTAAATTCTGCAGAAAGCTGTCCAGGGCAATGTGAGATCAACACGAAAACCCTGCCCAGGGAATCAATCTTGGTGTTTTTGCTGTTACTTATAAAAACACATACAAAGCAAGCGTTTCAAGAATCCGGTTTAGTATAGACAGAATATTGTACAAGTGCGGAGCTTGCACCCGAAGGCCTGGCAGCTGTGGCCACAGGCAGCCGTGTCCAGGCAGGAAGCGGCTCCCCAGGACCATGGGGGACATTCCAGGCTCCCGGGGTGGCTTTTTTTGTTAGACACAAAGTCCCACAGGCCCAAACCCTATGCTGCAGCCAGTGTGGACTAAACAGGGGTTTCCACACTGAGTCCAACATTCAGAATAAAGCAAAAGTGAAACGAAAGCCTGGAGCTCGGAAAGGTCGGTTGGTCTTATCTCGTCACACACACCATTGCTCTCATGAAAAAGCTTCCTCTTTATGAAGAGACAGACACACAGGCGGCTGGAGATCCAAGGTGTCAACACGGGGGTGGAAATGGCTGTGCGGGGGTGGGGGGCACAGGGCACGTCCCAGGGGCCCCTGCATGGGAACACACACACTCTGTGCGCTGGGTACCTGGGCTTCTCCTGTGTCCTTGCCCATCTATAAAAATCCTGCACCCCAAACCCGTGGACTTCTTACTAGCGAGTGAACACCTACTGCCTGCTGACCTCAGGTGGCACCTGTCCCCCTCTGAGGCTCCCTGTCCACCCATGTGACCGTCAGAATCACCTGAGCCTCCGCTCGGGGAAACTCCCAGAGCCCGTGCTTACCACTGCCCACATGCCCGTTTCTTCCCAGCTCTCCCACTCACGTCTAAAATTAAATATAGCTTCTCTAAAACAGCTATTTTTGTCTTTCAAGCCCTCAGCCAGCCCTGCCTCCCCACCATCCCCGTCACCACTCTTCACGAGCTCTCCAATCAAATCTCACCGCCCAGCGCGCAGTCCGGACGCTTCTTCAAACTGAGTGTTTCAGTGACTCCCTGAGCTCACAACTGTCCCACAGTCGGTAGCAGGGCCATCTTCCCGGACAGCCCACTGCACTGGACCGTGGGTCTTGTGAGGCAGCCCTTCGTGGTCAGCACGGCTCGGCCTGAACGCGACAGCCCACGCCCAGGAGCCCCCACCCCACGGAAATCCCCACCAGCAGCAGCCTGCCCGCCTGCCCTGCGGCCAGTGCCTGCGGGTTCTGACCAGAAGCTGGGCCCTCGAGCCGCTGACCCTGTCGGGCTCAGTCATCAGCACCGAGGGCTTCACAGGCCCCCGGCGCCGGGACCTGGGGGCAGCCCGAGACGTGGGGCCCACGGTCCACCTGGTAAAGGAAGTATGAAGCCAACCCCTAGGTCAGCGGTCAGCATGGTGGGCAGCGGGGCCTCCGGGTAAGGCGTGCGGGGATCACGGCACTGGGAGCCCTGGGGACACGAGGGCCCGGGGAGCGGACAGGCCGCCTGGTCCTCAGCAGCCACCTGCCACATGGACTCAGACGCCAGGGAAACCAGCACCCAGATGCCAACGGCCAGAGGCTGGGCCCAGGGTGGGAGGTGGGGGCGCGACACAAATAACAGATGACAGGTGTCGGGAGAGATGGGCACGCCTGGGGGGAGCGCGCGAGCAGCCCTTCTTCAGGGAAGCTGGGCAAGGTCTGTACAATGAGAGCTGGGCTTCAGGCGGCAGAGGACGTGCGTGCGGGGAGCAGGGCCAAAGGCTCCAGGGCCAGGGGCAGGGCCCGCGGGAGGGGCGGCAGGCGGGCAGGGGTAAAGGGCACAGGCAGATCAGCCTCATGGACGCCCGTGCCCCTCCCCGGCTCCTGCCGGCCTCCGGTCCCCTCCCCTTCCTCCCCTTCTTCAATTTCTAGAAGAGTTCACCTCTGGGTTTTCAGGGCCCATCGGCTGGAGCCCGAGTCTGTCCCTGTGGCCCCAGGATTCTGGTTACTCCTGCACGTGCACATGTAGAATTCCACAATCAACCAAAACGCAGGTGGGGGCCCTGGGGTGGGGGTGGGAGCCGAGACGCCAGGAAGTGTAAGCTTCCTGCGCTGGACATTCTACTCTGGGAACAGGCCTGGCCTCCAAAGGCCGACGCTAGCTCCACGTCCCTACTGAGATACAGCAGGGACGGCGACACCTGTGGGGCAGGACACCCTCTTTACACGTCCACAGAACACGGAGCTTTGCTTGCAGAAAAACACCCGGACACTGTGAGCCCCATAGGTGGTGGAGCAGCCTGGGGAGGGGCCAGGACACAGGGGCTACTCCAAGAGGACAGGTCCCTCCGAGGGGATAAAACACTCAGGAGGAAGGGGGGCAGCGGGGGCCGCACGGCCCAGGCACAGAGAAGGGACGTCCTGCTCTGGGGACCAGGTGACGCCAGAGCCCACCACGAGCGTCAGAACACCAGCAGAGCCAGCACTGCTGCAGGCACCAGGAGCCAAGAGACCATCTGTGCACTGACTGGTCGTCCCAGAGCCGCTATGGGCCCCTGGCTGTGTCCCTGCCCTCGGAGCTCACAGGCCAGAGGCGCCTCAGTGAGGAAGTGAGGAGAAGGCCCCAGCCCCTCTTGTAAGTGCATGTTCCCAACCTAACTGGCTGAAGTCAGGTACGGCCTCCCTGGATGGCAGACCAGGGTGAGTGGGCAGCCATCTTGGCATCAGGTGGCAGGGTGCGCCTCAGCCCAGGGGGACGGCAGGCAGGGGCAGGAAAGGTGGGAGGGGCGCAGACCGCAACACGCTAGAGGCGGGGAGAGGCTGCTGGGAGCGCTGGACAGACCCATGGCCCCTCACTGCCCCCAGCTCGGCTCAGCTCAGAGCTATGGCCCAAGGAAATGCCTCACCTCCAGGGGCCAGACTGCAGGGTCTGAATAAAGGAATCTTGAAATTCAAGAATGGCAGCGTTCCCACCTGCTTGCATTTGTTTAGCGAATACCTGCTAGCCAGCAGGACCTGGTGACCGCTGTCCTAAGTGCTCTTGTCGGGGCTTGTCCTCTGCTCCCAGCTGTGGAGAGAAGCCTCCACCTGCAGGCAGCCCCACCTGGGCACCTCCTGTACCCCACCCCCAAGTACAGAAAGCACCCCAGAACATCAGGACTCTGTCCCCCCAGCTGCGGGGAGCCTGGCTGACTGGCAACATTGGTGGTGAGGCTGGGCCTGGCAGTGGGTCTGCGGTGCTGGCCAGCAGAGCACAAGTGGACAGGAGCCTGGGGCAGTCTGGCCCCTGGCCAGGGGGGCCACTCCGCTGAGCGCAGTGGTGAGCAGGCTGACTGCTCCTTAGAAGGAACGCACTAGGATGGACTGGGGGGGTGGGAGAGGGCGGCCAGCTGGGAGAGGGGTTCTACACGTGTGACAGTGCCCCCACCGCGGGCCAGGGGGAGACAGGGAGGGGAACTAGGCTAAGAGGTGAGACCCACCGCCATCCAGGGTGGGCCGTCAGGGCCCTCAGCCCGTCTGCACTCCTGGCTGTGTCGGACGCCGAGCAGCAGGCCCTGCTGGGAGCCCAGCGCTGGTCCTAGACCCCACACCTCGGGGACCCTGCATGGGACACGGCACAGAGAGGCCCAGCTCTGTGTCTGCATCCCAGGGGTCTGAAACATTAAAGTTGTGAAAGATGTTTTTTTAAAGTTTTTATGTGGCAGATAATTTTTTAGGGAAAACAAGTCACCCCTCAGACTCTGAAATGGAAGCAGGAGTTTTAAGAGTGGTCCCAGGGCACCTGTGACATGTCCCCACACCAGCACAGGGCGAGGCCAGTGGCTCCACCCATGACACTGGGTGGTGGCCTCCTGGATGTCACGGTCACGTGTGCAGAGCCCAGGGAACTGTGCCTGAAGGAGGACAGAAGCCCACGCCAGCAGTGAGAGTAGCATTTCAGCCTTTCAAACACCCGAGCTCTCAAGGCTGCTCGAGACCGTAAGGCGGTTAAAATGCCAAGAGACAAGGAACTAGTTTTAATTCTGCGGAATGTGGGGGCGCCGAGGGCTGCACAGCAAGGGGGGTTCTGGAAGGACAAACTGCGATCCCACGTAAACATGTTATTTCCAAACACACATTGTCCTCTGGGCTTATCTTCAAAATTCTGCACTTCACAGAGAAAGGTTAACAGAACACAACAAACTGAGGCCAGGCCAGGTCACCCTAACTCACCCCTGCAAACCCACGGGAACGCCCAAGAGCGATTACGGCTTCTGCTCGCTTTGGGGACAGTGGCACTTTGTCTGGCTGTGTCGGTGAAGGCTGGGGAGTAGAGTGGTCACCAAGGCTCCCAGTGTCGGGTCAGGCGGGAGGGGCAGGCGCCAGGCTTTGCGGAACACGATTTAGTGGAGGCGTCGCCCAGATGTGCCTGAGCAGGGAGGCCCAGGCCCCTCCTCAGAGGTGCAGCACTGGGGGTGCCCTCCTGGAGCCCTGGCACCTGTGGGGGGCAAGGTGCCCAGCTCCTACAGCTCAGCTTTCCAGGGGCTACTGTTTTGGGGACAAAATCCTGATTGTTTAAAATGGGAAATAATATTGACTGCGCTTCGCTCAGTCCTAAGACATTACAGAGCTTGTAAAACAAAACCGTGTGTTCTTCTGTGTATGTGAATGTGTGTGTGTACTTCTGTGTATATGTGTGTGTGTGTGTATAATGTGTGTATATGTGTGTGTGTATACAACATGTGTATGTACTTCTGGGCATATATGTGTGTGTATACAATGTGTGTATATACTTCTGGGCACACGCGTGTGTGTACATGTGAGTGTGTCTGTATGTATACACACATGTGTAAAACACACACACACTGAAAACGCAATCACAGGACAGAAGAGCATAAAAACAGAGAAGACAAGCCTTTTCGGCCTTGAACCCCCAACATGAGCCCGTTAGTGCCACGTGTGCACCTCCATAGATTAGAATTGGTGAGTTAGAAGGGACAGCTAGTTCCCTATGGGCCAGACTCCCTGAGAGGCCAGTCAGACACGTGCACTGAGCCCGCCCTCCAGCACTGGCAGGGCACCGTCCCTCCACGTCCACTGCCCGGGACTCCAGGGACAGCACTGTCTCCTCACCTGGGACACGGGGACAGGCCACCTCACTCCCTACCTGACCCTCCCCCACCCTCCTCCCAGGGCTGGGCTGAGTGACCAGTGCAAGGATGCCCGGATCTCACTGACGTGTCACCATCAGACTCCCAGGTGGTCAGAAGGTGGCCGGAGACGTGGGGCCTGGGGTATGCTAGCAGCCTCAGCCTCCCAGGCCTTCTTTCTCCCACGGGACACACGCTCTGCTGCAAATCCCCACCCCCATGTTCCCCTGGGGTTTCTATTACCAGCAGCCCCTCAAGAACACCAGCTTAGGGCAGGGCCACCTCCTGTTTATCCGCCCTCCACACACCCTGGCAGAGCACTGGCTCGCAGGAGGGCTGGATAAACAGCTGCCGCTGGGAAGTGTCAGGCCTGGGCACCCAGATACCAGCGGCAGCGGGGTGGGCGGGGTGGGCCGAGCGAGGCAAAGGCAGGCCCTCTGTGTGTGGGGGTGACGCACTGAGGCCAGTGGGCCAGGTGGGCATGGGACCCCCTGCTCCAGAATGGCCACCCCTAACTTGGGATCCAGGTTGAGACCAAACAGGGCACCTGTTTTTTTCTTGTTGTTGTTGTTGTTTTTAACTATCAAAACTCAAGCATTTGGATAAGGACTCGTAGAAGAAGATCACCCACTTTTGGGTAAATTCCACCCCCCACCCCCCACCCCATGCAGGTCTGGTGCGTGAGAATCTGCCATCCTCTCTGGGGATTAGGCTGGGGGAGGGGTGCCCTAAACTGCCTCATCCCACAGTTAATTCCAAGGTGCACAGGAAGCCAGTCTGCTTCCCAGGAAGTAAGTTCTCAAGGACACTAGTTACAGGGAGTTAAAAAACGGGGAGACTTCAGAGCTGGAGGGAGATGTGCCCACACCCATGGGTTCCAGTGGGAAGCACCAGAAAACCCGGGCACTACGAAACCACTTCATGACTTCAGAAGCAACAAATGTCCATGTAATTATCCTGTAGCAGACTCTCCACAGTCTCCGGATCTTACGCTGCTGTTTACTGTCCAAAGAGCTGCTTAAGCTCCTGCTACATCTGCAGTTAAGTGACAGGCGGACTGGCCATTAATCCTCAGACACGTGGCGGCCCCTCGCTGGCAGCGCATGCCGGCAGGTCAACGCAGGCCCCTTACTGCTTCATCTTACGGGAATGTAGGTGGTTCTCCCAGCGCCCCGGTGTCTCAGGCATTGCTGAATCCATTTATTTATCGATTTGGGAGGCAGGCTTTCTTTGGTTGATAGGCTAGTTCACTGCGCAAACTGCCCTAACACAGTAGATAAAGGTGAGAAGCTTGGCAGACAGCTCTGCTTGGCACAAAGCCAGCTGCGTGCGTAGAGCAGGACTTGGATCCTGGACGGCATTTCTGAGCTACACACTGTCAGCCACACACTGCAGGCATCCGAGCATAGGGACGCCTCTGTTATAAAGGCATGTGACAGTTCTGACACTGCAACAAGGTGTGCACAAAGTATCCCGTCCTGCCCGGGAGCCTGAGACATCCTAGCACCTGTTCCATTTCTGAATGTCATCCCGATAATGCCTATCCACACCCAAAACTAGGACCTGGCAGCCGCCTGGCCAGTCTCACTGGAGGACAGCCCGAGGGCCTTGGGTTCACAGCCCTGGACCCTAATGGAGGGCAGCTGGGGATGTCTGCGTCTGCTCTGACAGCCTCCCCCTGCACTTGCTTCTTCACTCAACAACTAGCTACACATCTGCACGAGGCCCAACCCAGCTGGGCAGTGAGTGCAGTTTGGGGCAGAACAGACCGGCTGCCTCCCACCCCCCACCCCCGCCTGTACGCGCAGTAACAGCGGCTGCAACAGTGGCAGGGATTCGGAGGTAGTCATTCAGGGACCTCAGGGAGGAGGGGGCTTCTTCCTGAAGGTGATACTTCACCCAAGAGGGAGGAGCAGAGAGGTCAGGAGAGAGTGGGCAAGAGGAAGACCGAGAACCCTGTGGCACCTGGGGCCAAGAGTGACAAGCCTGGGGGTGGTGCAGTGCCCAGAAGGGACCGTGGGAAGCACCTGAAGCAGTCAGGGCTCGGTCCCCAGGGCACCTTCAAGGGTTCTAAGCAGTAGAGCAGTCAGAGGAAGGAGGCCCTCAGGACCACAGACTTGGGGCGAGAGGGCTGGTGGCTGGGGGGGCCCACTCAGGAGTTCAGAGGAAGTGACTGTGTCTTAACGCCCTAGTGCCCTGGGCACAGCACCTGGCAGGTGATCAGGACGAGGCTGCAAGTGAACAAGGGGCCCCCAGACCATACGGCCGGCAGATGCTGGTGTCTGGCTTCGGACATGCACAGAGACCAGGGACGAGGCTCAGAAGCCTGGGGCAACCTTGCCCTTTTGTGTCACCAGAATGGACGACACCTCTCTATTCTCTTCACTCTGCTCTGTCTCTACACACCCTTTCTTCTCCCACGTGCTTCCTGAACCCACCAAGAAGGTGCTTCGAGAAAAGACAGGTGCCTCAGAAAATGACAACTTTACGCTGACTTCTTCAAGAACTTTCACTTAACTATTATTTCAGATGAATTACTTTACACATTAAAAAATTCTCAATCTCCACCTCCCCAAAAAAGTTTCATCACACACACATGGAAATACCCTCCCCACCTACTGGCCACCGCTGGGGCCAGGAGGCTGCATCTGCTTCTGTGGACAGTTCTGGAGCCAGAACAAAGGCCCACTTTGAGCGATCTCACAGACACGCACAACCAGCATGCAGCTCCCACACCGGGAGTCCTTCCACCAGGTCAGAAGCCACGTGAAGGAAGGGGACAAGTGTGGAGGCCCACTGCTCCTGGAAGCCACCCATCCCTCAGCCGGACCAGAGGAGCCCACAAATGACACACATGGACGCACAGGGCTTACTGGTCCCTCCCGGGCTGGACCGCTGTTGCGGACAAGGGATTCTGCTTACACCCACCCCCAGGGAGCATCCCTTGCACACGCCCCAGAAAACAATTTGCAAACATGGTGTAAATTCTCCCGCGGTTCATCTTCAAGGGACGCCACGCCGCCCGCCCCCCACTGTCCGTGGCACTCCTTCAAATGACCAACGAGGTCCCCACACACCAAGCTCATCAAGTGACAAAGTCACATCCAGGGGGTCCACCGAGGCGGGGCCTGCACGCGGCGGGAGTCGACAACCGGACCAGGGACCGAGCCGCGTGGACCGAACGCGGGGGCAGGTCCGAGACGGGGGTGCGGCGATCAGGGAAAGGGGGCGCGGGATCCCGGAAAAAAGGGGCGCAGGGCGGGGTGCGGGGGCCCAGGGAAAGAGGATGAGGACCTAGGTGCGGGAAACAGGCGGCGGGAACCTGGGAGAAGGGACCCGCGATGGGGTGAGGGCCGTGGAGACTCGGGAAGTGGGGAGCAGGATGCGGGCCGCGGGGGCCTGAGGGCGGCGGTCGGGCTGGGCCGCGCCCGAGGCCCCCTCCGCGGGTCCCTTCCCGCCGCGCATCCCCGCCCCTCCGCGCCACGCGCGCCGGACACCGGGCGGGCACCCACCTGGGCCTTCTGCAGGGCGCTGAGGCGCAGCTCGTGCACGAAGGGGTTCCGCCCCGGGGGCGCCAGCAGCCGCGCGCCGCCGGCCCCCGTGCTGGACGCGGCGCCGGAGGCAGGGGCGTCCCGGGGACCGCGTCCCCGCAGCCTCATGGCCGTGCCGCCCTCCGCGAGGGTAGCCGCGGAGCCTGGAGGTCCGAGCGCGGAGCGGGGAGCGGAGCGGAGCGGAGCGCGGAGCCGGGCGCGGGCCGAGGATGCGCGGCAGCTGGAGCGGGCCCGGCGCGCGGCCGCGCAGGCGCGGGAGGGGCTGCGGTGTGACGTGGGCGGGGGGCGTCGGCGGGGCGGGGCAGGGGCGGGGCTTCCCTGCGAGCCCCGCCCACCGCGGCCGGGAGAGGCGGCCCCAGCCTCGTCCCGCTCTTTGCACCCGGAGTTCGCCGGTGGCTGGCCGCGAGGGGCCGCGAGGGGCGCGGGGGGCGCGGGGGCGGGGCCGCGGGTCCCGAGGGGCGCCCAGGCTCTGGTCCGAGCGCTTCTCGCAGTAGCCGGACCGCGGGGACCGGCCGGCTGGTCCTGGTCCTGGTCCTGGTCCCGGGGGAAGAGGAGGTCCGGTTCCTGGTGTGGTGGCCCGCACCACGTCGTCCCCTTCCGCCACTCAGCACACGCACTCCCCGGGATGTGGGTGTGGAGCCCAGCGGTGTAGGTGCGAGGCCGCCCCACCTGCCCAAATCCTGCGGCGCACGAGGAGCAGGGCCCGGCCAGACCCCACGTGAGAGGCCCGTGCAGACTCGGATCCATGGGGACGCGCCAGACCCAGCTCACGGAGTGTGAGGCCGGCCGCATTCCAGACACGTGTGGTCCACTCGGACCGCGGGGACCAGCCGAATCACCCGGCTCCCGCGGACGGGCGGGAGGGATCCACAGAGGCATTTGCTGTCTGGGACCCAGTGCTTGGGGAAGGGGTGATGGGAATCGTGATTCCTTCTCCTTCCCTAATTACTCTAGTTCATGGAATTATTCCCCAGGTGAAGGGGAGACATCCGGGGAATCCCTGATTTATGGCACAGAATTAACTAAGGCAAATAGCTTCCTGTTCAAAATTCATAAATTTCAAAAATTGACAAACCTTTTGTAGTGAGAACAGCTAACTGCGCGCCGCTGCTTGGGCCCCTGAGCCATGAGATGGAGGAGCAGGCGTGGGTGGCGAGGGAGGGAGGACGAGTGGGACACAGGCCAGCAGCGCCTCAGTTGACACATGGGCGCCCAAAATCATGGGAAGGTGCCCCAGCTGTTCCTGAATTGCTCTGGGGCGACCCCACTGGGGGCTGCTGCCGACCTCTCCAGAGTACTGCTCCTGGGGACTTTTTGTGCTCTGTGAGGCTCCTCGGCCTTGTCAGCTCCTGGGTCTTGGGACAGGGAGTGACTTGACCCTCTGGTAACCCAGCGGATCCCCTCACCGCTGACACAGGGAAGTATCACCATGCTGGGCCCCTTCGTGTTTTGATGGAGGGAGAGGATTGGGACCAAAAGAGAGCCAGCCTGGCAGTTTAAGCGTACACAGCATCACTGATAAGAGAGGGAAAGAGCAGGGCTGGGTCCCACACCGCTTCAGAGCCATGCGCGTGACCTGGGCAAGCGAGCTGTCCTCGAACCCTGGTGGGCACATCTGTGAAAGGCAGCTAGTGGCAGCATTGCCCTCCACAGTGCTGTGGCGACATGGGAACCCTGGGCACTGTGGTGGGCATTGTTTGCTGGTGGACACTGTGCTGATTTCCGGGTCGTTCAGTCGGTAACTGCTCTGATCTCAGACACAGGGGCCCAGCTGGGAAGGCTGGTGGGACCGTCGAGGGGCTGTGTACAGCGGAGATGGACAGGGAGGTCAGCTCCACTCATTCCCAAGCTGTGGTGGACCCTGGCTTGGGGGGCCTGTGACCAGGAGAGCAGGGGGGAGAGTGGAGGGCCCAGAGGGGTGAGTCCAGGAGTTGCCCCTTGGGAGGACTGGCCAGGACAGAACTGAACGGCTATCCAGTTGCAGGAGACGGCAGTGGGGAGCCCTGTGCAGCGAGCCGCGGTGCCCGGGCTGAGGAAGCAAAGCAGGAGGGGAGTGTGCTGATGTTTGCGTATTCAGACAGATCTGGGAGCCCTTTCACACCCTCTGAGTGTGCCTCCCTGCCGCTCTCGCTTCAGCCCATGTTGTTTCTCATCTCAGGTTCCACAGGACCTTTGTCCTGGCCGCCTTCATCCCACTGTCCCTTCAGGAGGGTCTCCGGCACATCGGTGGTGACCTCCCCAGGGCCTGCCTAGTCATGTCCTCAGTGGTCCCAGAGCCCAGAGGCCCTGAAATATGGTGGGAGATCAGATGTTTCCCAAGGTGTCACCTTTGGCTGTAAAGTCCTGAGACATTTGGGTTGTGTAATAGTCATTGTCTGAAAAAAGCCAAGGGAACAATTCACTTGGAGCACAAAAAAGTTTATTCTAGAAGCATGTAATGGCAGAACTCCTCACATTCATGATCTAACCTTCGTGTGTCCTAAGCTCTGGCTGGGAGGGGGGACTCGGTGGGCTCTGCCCAGCTGGAGATTAACGCCTACATTAGTACAGCTGGGCCCTCGGGGGCTGTGGGACAGACTGAGGAAGGTGGGGGAGATGTAGGAAGGGAGAAGTAACTCCTGCCGGGAAGATCAGGAAGGTCCAGGAGGAGGTGGCAATTGGAAGGTCTGGGAAGAGGCCCAGGAGGAAAGCAATGCACAAGGTGAAAACACCAATGCCGTTTACAAGAGGCTCCTCTTGCGAAGTCCCAGAGCTGAGACCACATGGAGGAGGGACTGAGTCACGTGTGAGCCTACTCTCTCCCTCCCCTCCCCCCTCTGTCTCTGGGGACAGGGCTGCTGTCCCCTGGGTCCTCGGCAGGGCCTCTCACACAGCTGGCTGGTATCGCATCCTACACTCATCTTCGGAGGTGAATGGGCACAGCAGGTGTGCATGGGTTGGGCAGTGGAGCCACAGGCACCCCTGAGGGTGCTGCTCACAGCCTGCACCTGCATGCTCGCCTGTACCTGAATGCCCACCTGCACACACACCTGCACACACACCTGCACACACACACCTGTACCTATGCACACACCTGCCCTCTTCCCCCCACACGTGTACTGACACCCCAGCTGCATGGCCCGGAGGTTGCTCTGTGCAGCAGTCCTTGCTTCGGCAAACAGGAGGTCATCCTGAGTGGAAGCACCTGGTCTCTGCCGACAGACGCTGAGAACCCCTCGAGCTGGCTCCTCAACTTCAGAACATTTGTCATAAGAGGTCCTTGTACATATTTTCAATACTTGACTTAATGAGGCCGGGAACGCTTACTGGACCAGAGGCCTTGATAAGCCACTTGAGTTTAAAGACTCCATTAAAGAGGGCGTGTCTCTTAAGACAAGGGGCAGGAAACCAGCGTTTGCGTTTGAGGAAGGACTTTGAGAACATACTGGGGTGTGGTCCAGGCCTCCCTGAATGTCTGTTTAGTCAGCATTGAAATGGGCTGTATGTCACTTTATCGTGTGTGTGTGTGTGTGTGTGTGTGTGTGTGTGTGTAGAACGATCTCCATTTAGAACGTGCATTGATAACCCAAAAGGAACCTAATTTCTTTTGCAGTGGTATTTGTCGAGCTGCAATGATACACTTACCTACATACCACTGAGCTGTGCCAATGCCTGCCGATATGGCAAGCACGTCGAGCTCCAGCCTGGCTAAGTTGTTCTTTTAGACACAGCTGTATATGGGCAACTCTGTTTTCCACCCTTCTCCTTTCCTTGGTGAATTAAAGGATTATCCTAGAAACCCATTAGTAACCAGCCTCTGGGATGAGTTGACACAAGTCCTAGGTCTTTCGTAATCACTCGAGTCACACCCCTGATGCGGGAAGGACGGAGAGAGGGGTTAGAGTGTGGGGCCTTGGGTGACTCAGCTGCTCTCTGCTCCCTGTCCTGCCTCACACGTGACAGGCAGAAGATGGTTCTTGTCAAGTTCAGAGTGCAGGTGAAGTGCCAGGAGCAGAGTGGCCCTAGCACGTGCTCCCTGAGCCTGCCACCTCCACGGTGCTTGCCTTCACCCACAGACAAGCATCTTCACCAAGAGGGGCCTGGGGTGCCAAGAGCATGTGCTGAGCTCTCGGTGGGGTTTGATTTGACATGGCCAGCTAAATATTAGAAAGCCTCACCTTTTTTCCAGACTAGGGAACTAGTCACACTTCTCTGAGAGTCAGATCCTGGATTGCATACGGGGTTTTGTGAAAAGCTGGGTGTGATTTTAGTGACTGACTAAGTCGCTGGGGAAAAAAGCACTGCTAATCTAATGTATTTCAGTACCGCTCCAGGTTTGAGTATTTCCAGGTCCTAGAAGAGGAAGAGAGGGCATATTCTGTAGGGCAGTTCACCACCTTCTCTCTGAACAAATGGTTCCTTCCACATTGAAGCTGGTGAGGTGGGCCCAGGGATGACGACCTGTGATCCGTTCTCCACTCTGACAGTTTGCACTTGTTACTACTCAAAACACACGTGCACCTCTCTGGATATACGTTCCTAGTCCGTGTGCACAGTGACGTGATTTAAAAGGGCACATATGCACACAAAGGGCATGGGACCAGGGCTGTCCCCACGTCCCTTCCCCCAGGGCTGCCAAAGGTCGAGGGTGGGGCGCAGGGCAGGCCTTAGGACTCGGCCATCATTTACCAAGAGCAGAACTTGGGACAAGTTACTTTCACTTCTGAGCCTTGGTGTTCTCCTCTCTCAAAAGGGGTTAACGAAACGTCCCATCTCAAGGGTTACTGCAAATAGCGCCCTGATTGGAGCCTCAGCACGGAGCTGGCTGGCGGAAAGCCCTGAACAACCGTAGCTGTCAGTGGCAGCGTGAAAGCCACTTGTCACCTAAACATTAAATTCTGGTATTTCTCACTCATTGTGCCAGCCGTGTGGACTTTCTTCTTTTTCCATTGGCATTTTTGGTTCGGGAGTCTGCTTGGGGTTCCTGACGGGTGGGTCCATGTCCACGTTGTGCCCTCTCGGGAACCAAGTGGGCTGATATCCTTCCTGCAGGGCTTACATTGTTCTGGTCACTATTGGCATTCTACGTCAGACAATGTTTTCGCAGTTGGTTTCATGTCTCCAGCGGCAATGTTTAATTTTATCAAACGTGAACATTATATTAAATGTTAACTCACATGCCTGGTGGCCACAGTGGTGCTGTGCTTTGTGGAAAGTGCAAGCTGACCGGGCATTCCAGGTAATCGAGTTCCAATTCCAGGCCTTGTTTACCGTACTCTTGTGGGGGTGGCTGCCTCCAGACCGTGTTTCTTCTTTATCACTGTCCAAAGAGATTTACAGAGAAATAACGAAGTAAATGGTCCAACCTCCAGGCTTGGCCAGCACCCAAGGAAGTCAGCCAGGGTGGGCGGGTATGTGAGCCTCTGATACAGACCAGAGGGACCCGGGTCACCCATATGGAGCCAACCGACATTAAATCAAACTTCAAGAGGGAATAGATCTAAGGAAACGCCATCTTTTCATTTTTTTAAACAGGAACCGGGGGAAATGCTGCATGTAGCAGAGCAGTGTACTTTGAGAGGAGCTCATAAAGTCTTTACTATGTTGCATTTTGTTCTATACGGTTCCTGTGACTCATCCAGTGCCTTCAATAAAACGACATGAGCACCATTTCCTCTTCCCAGGCACCCAGCACAGTCTTTCCCTGGGCCCGGGGCGGTTGCGCCACAGCACTGCCCGGGTGCCCGGGGCAGGGACACAGCCCCCACCCCGCTGAGCATTTCCAGACAAGTCCTTCAGGTTCCCATGGGGGACGGTGACGAGACACCTGAGTCTCTGGAGTGAGTGCAGCTAAATGTGCAGAAATGCTTGTGTAGCTCTTGCGACTGCTCCCCCAGTTATTTCTGCAGACACGGTTATACTTAATAGGCATGAAAATGGGGTTCCTTGCATGGGAACCCACATGGGAAATCGGATGGTTCCCCCAAAGGGTGTCAAGTACATTTAAATTTCAATGACGTAAAGCAGGTGTTTGCTTGTCCTGCTGTCTGAGGAATCATGTTTTCAGGGTTAGGGCTTGGAGAGGAGAGGACAGGACCCCTGGGGTCTGGAGGGGCTTTCTCCAGTTGGCTGGGTGCCCAGACTACGTGGTGTGTTAAACAGTATCACGCTTTATCCGAAGTCCATCCGGAGACGGTTTCTTTCCTTAGACTGCATTCTACCTTACCACATAAAACTCGCAGTAAAGTCTGTGGGCAAAACAGACTTGCATATTTACACTTGTAACATTTGTGCAATTACTTCCTTTTTTGACAATCCCTCAAACTGTATGTAACAAGTTTCTTATGCTCCAACTTAAATCTTTAAGGGGTGGCGGTGGAGCGCCGCCCCCAGTGCAGGCAGCGTGGGGCAGTGGGGGCCAGGCCTCGCTCCTCCAGTGTTTTCTCTCTTGTCATGCCGCTTTAAAGCACTTGTAGCATGTTGTAATTTCTTTCTCTCCTCTTTCTCTCTTTCTCCCTTTCTCCAAGATTTTATTGGGGAAGGGGAACAGGACTTTACTGGGGAACAGTGTGTACTTCCGGGACTTTTCCAAGTCAACTTGTTGTCCTTTCAGTCTTAGTTGTGGAGGGTGCCATTCAGCTCCAGGTCCAGTTGCCGTTTCTAGTTGCAGGGGGCGCAGCCCACCATCCCTTGTGGGAGTTGAACCGGCAACCTTGTGGTTGAGAGGATGTGCTCCAACCAACTGAGCCATCTGGGAGCTCAGCGGCAGCTCAGCTCAAGGTGCCGTGTTCCATCTTAGTTGTGGGGGAGCCCACTATCCCTTTTGGGAGTCGAGGAATCGAACCAGCAACCTTGTGGTTGAGAGCCCGTGTTCCAACCAACTGAGCCATCTGGCCACCCGGGAGCTGAGCAGCAGCTCATTGACTTCATTCTAGTTGCTGAGGGCGCAGCTCGCTGGCCTAGGTGGGAATCGAATTGGCAGCTCCGTTGCCCAGAGCTCGCGCTCTAACCAACTGAGCCACCCCTTTTTCTTTTCTCATCTAAATAAATATTCAGTTTCGTACCTAATCTATTATTGTAACTTTATACTATTTTTCTTAAAGAAAAAGCACCTACAGTCTTATGCTCTCCAGGCCCCATGAGACGTGGAACAGCCGCCTGCTCCTGGGTCCTTTGCCTCTTTAACTGAGTGCTGTCATCTGAAGGAGGGCACCCTAGGGCGGGTTCTGCAGGGGACCCAGGAGCCCCCGAAAGGTTATCCCCAGTGGCACGGGCTGAGCAAACCCCGTAGGAACCCTCTTGCCTCAGCCACATGCTCTGATGGCTTTGTCATGCTCTCCAAGGTAGCTCGCCATTGGGGAGAAGAAACATTGAAAATGGTGATGGTGGGTGGCAGCCTGGAGTGGCATTAGTCCAGACACGACAGTGTGAGAGATGCAGCACGGGGAGGTGAGTGAGACTGTCTTGTCCTGGCACAACCAGGGGTGGACGAGGGTGGCTTTGCTGCCCACAGCGGGCCTGGCCAGTGAGCTCTTCTCTGGCGCCAGGAGCCAGCACTGAGATGTCCACCGAGAGCTGTGGAGAGCGGTCCTCACCCTAGCTGCCATGTTCATCCATCCAGGGATGCAGTCTGAGCCGGGGTTTCCGCCACTGACAAACTCCGGGGCACCAGAGCCACTCTCGGCCCTGTCCCTTCTGGCTACACCTGTGATGAGGCTACAGGTAGCCTGCCTGCTGAGGCCCCAAGGGGACGTGCTCTGCCTTTCTCATGTCCCCTTATCTCCCCAGAACCCCTAGGATGGGGCTGTCCTCAGAGCCACCCCTCCTATCGCCTGACCCTGGGGCCAGGGCACCCCTCCACCCCTCTGAAAGCCTCCCTTCCAGGGGAACCAGCTCAGTCACCCTGTGCCATGACCACTTCCTTAAAGGTTTACACGATGCCCCTTACTCAGCTCCCTGGGTCCCTTTTGCACCAGCTCACGCTGTGTTGTCATCTTGACCCCAGAAAGAGAGACGCTCACGTCGATCGGCTTACCTTCTGCTGCACAGACGCCCGTCTACCACAGCGGGCGCTGGCTTTTGCCTCCAGGCGCTCTCACAAGCTTCCCTGGAGACTCCTTGATTGGGGAGCAGTGTCCATCTGGTGGGTTAGTGTGAAGGCTCGACAGGTGGCTCACAGGTGGTCGGGTGGTGACTGGACGGGGAGGTACCCCCGGTTCCTCAGAGGAGCGACCGGCCCCGCTCTCCGTGCTCAGGTCTTGTTCCCCACCACTGATTTGTGAGTTTGTCATGTGTTCCAGCCTCCTCCCCGCATGGTCAGCCCCTGGGGACAGGGGACTTTGCTGGGTTTGCTCACTGGCACGTTCCAGGACATCATACTGGACACCTAGATGGTGCTTGGTAAGAGTCTGTCAAACAAATTAATGAAAACGTGAACGAGTCTGTCTGAGGCTGGAAGAGCTTTGGGGATAGACAGTGGTGGGGGCTGCACAGAGTTGAGACGTAATTAATGCCACCGGATTGTACACTTAAACCAGCTAAAATGGCAAGTTTTATACTATATACCTTTTACACAGCAAAAAAAAAATAAAAAAAAATACAACAACAACAACAAAAAAACACACCACACACATGAGTGACTGATAAACTGTGGAAAGTGTAACCTTAAAGTTAAATTATACGAGATTATCTTAATGACCTGAGATAGAGACAGATTTAATAAACTCACCAAAAGCACAGGCCAGACAGAAACACTGAAACACTTAAATCAGACAACATTGTAAAAGCCTCACCATAAACCAACTGACAATACAAGCCACAAAAGGGGCCAAAAATCATTACAATGAATGTCACTGGCAAAGGATCAGCATCCACAAAACATAACTTCCAGAAAGCTCTCAGAGCAAAACAACAAAGCCCGAGCAAAGCACCTGAACAGGCAATCCCCAGAAGAGGAAGCCACAGACAGGAAAAGCGGGAAAGGGTGGTTGACGTGCTGGTGCCCAGGAAATGTGAACACCACCCTGGAGACACACCCCTGTACCCCTCGGCCGACGGCATGAGAAGGTCTGACAAGGCCTAGTGTAGGGAGATATGCAGTGACGCTGAGAAGGGGGTTGAGAGCAATTTGCCTAGCCAATAAGTGACACACACTCCCCGTGACCCAGGAATTACACTCCTCAGAATGTGTCTCAGAGAAACATCCCATGTGAGAAGAATCTTGATTTTGGAATTGTGAGAAACTGTAAATGTCCACCAGGAGGGAAGTGACAAGCCAAGTTTGCGTCGTTATGTATGGAGCCTGGACATTGTCAAATTAACAACCAAGAACGAAATGCAACCACTGCTGTGGGTCTCCAGGCACAGTCTGAGAACCACGGCAAATGCTTTGTTTTCTTTTTTAAGAATCACTGACATAATCACAACATAAGACCAAACACAGAGGCACAGAAGTCGAGGGGAATCCAACGCTGGGGCAGAGTGAGATGCCAGGTGCTGAAACCCATTTTGAAAGTTGAAGCAACATGGCTGAAAATGGGGACAAGGCGGGATGCAGACAGGACAGCGTTCCCTGCGGCAGCCGTGGGGCCGCTTCGCAAAGCCTGGGGTCAGGAGCCAGGCTGAGGAGTGGGTGTGAGTCTAAGAACACTTACAAAGGATTAATTATGAATGCAAATTTTAGGTGTTGAGTTTTATTTGATAAGGAAACTACCAGTTTTGATATTTTTAATTTCAGCCTCGGTGTTTCTATTTTACTCCACGTCTGAGAGTAACACTGTTACCCTAATAATAAGTTCTTTCACTGCTCACAGCATTCACGCCAGTGTGGTTTTATATGCAGCTCAGCGGCCAAGCCCTTTCACTTTCAGAATGAAATTAAAGAGAACCGTCTCGTTTGCCCCGCTGTGCGTCTGGTGGCGTCAGCGCCTGTCCTAGACTCTTTCACAGGCTTCTAGTGTCAGCAAAGGGATTGTTCCTGACTGACGCTTGGCACAGAAAATCCCTTTGCTCTCAGCCAAATGCGTGTTTGAAGGGTAGGATTTGGTCTCCGTTATTCCATTTAGCTTTGTTGAAGGGGGGTAAGAAAAAAGGAACTTACCCCAGCTTCTAGTTCGGCAATACTTTTATTTTAAATCTAAATGCCGTAACCTTGGCAGGCAATGAGATTTCAGCATGGACCGGCATTTGGCTACTTGGGAAAAAGCAAACCTTATTCACACAAGTCAGAGTTGCATGAACGGCCGCCCCACTTTCCCGCCATGGCTGTGCTGTGATGTTGACCCAACACGACACACAGATCCCTCTGTCCCCCACTGGACGCCGGCCAGGCCTCCTTGGTCTGTGGAGCCAGATCACTCAGCCATGGAAAGAAATCCCAGGGCAACAAAAAGCCTCTGTGCATTCACGAGGGGCTTTGAACGGAGAGGGTCCAGCCCCTGCCACACCGCGGGGGGCCAGAGTCACAGGTGGGGGCCCTGGGGACAGTGCTTTAGTTAGGCGAGTCCATGGGGGGAGGAGCAGGGGTCCGCCCTCTGCTGAGTGGGTGAACCAGAGGTTATCCTGCTCTTCAGAATTTTTGGGGCCATGTCATGCATTCACTGGACCCTCACGACCACCTTTTTCTCCACTTTCTAAAGTGCATGGGTCCCGTTTTCAGTTTTCGGGACGTGGGTGTTGGCCCAATTCAGCACTTGTCTGCGTCAGTGAGGGCACCCCCAACTTAGACTAGGAGTTCCGTTCTGGGAAGGAGACCCCCATTAGTGCAGATTTTGTGGGACTATTGGATTGGGTCTCAATCAGCATATATATATATATATATATATATATATATATATATATATATATATATAAATACAGAACAAATATACACATTTTAAGAAAGGAAAACTATTAAAATTGTCATACTCAGTATGTACCGATAACAAAAGATGAATACAAGTCACCTTTGATTTCTGCAATTACAAGAGGTGCTCAGAGTGGTTCCCATCTGCGTCCAGACACACACACACACACACACACACACACATATATACACACACACACACGTGTATATATATATACACGCTTTGAAACCTGAGCTGTTTGTTCCCTGGAAGGAAGGGGGCCCCCTGATGCCCAGGGCCCGAGGGGAAAGCCTGTCCAGGGAGACTTCCTGGTGGGCCCAGAGCTGGGCCACCATAGCCACATGGACTGCTCTGCTCACCTCTATTCACCCCACTGGCGAAGGAGGGACCCCACCTGCAGTGGGGTTGCATCTGGCGAAGGTCGGGGAGTCACAGTTAGGCCTTGGAGACACTGTGAGCCTCCAAGATGCCAAGGCCACACTTGATAGGCCAGGCCCTGGACACAGGGCTCTTGCCGGCCATGGCGCAGCCTTTGTAAGTTGGCTTGTTGTTTCAGTAAGTGCCCGGGTTCCTGTTAAGTGACAGTGTCGCTCTCAGTGTCAGGAAGCTGCTGGGCTCCAGTCTGAGAAACCAGAGGAGCAGAATGACAGCAGAGGACACGGCCCCCCTTTCTCCTCCTTGCACAGCCCTCGAAGTGACACTTGGCCCAGACCCCGCGGAGCAGAAACCAGGCTGACACCCCAGCTGGCAGTCTGCCAGGGAGCAGGAGCGCTGAGGGCTTGGTCTCTCTGGGAGTCGCCTCTCAGGCAGACCCATTACACAGGTGGCTCCCCGTGGGGGTCTGCACCCCAACGGAACCCCCATTCCTCTCCTCTCTCCAGTCAAAGTTACAGGGTGCTGCTTTAGACTTCCATAGCTCCAACCTGCAAGGCTGGCCTCTGGGGGACGGGGTGTCCAGAGTGTGGTTGTAGTGACTCCCACACATCTCTGTGTATCTACTGACCCTATTGCTCTCACCCCTCTGTCTCCTGGCAAGTCCCCCCGACCCCCACATGCAGAGAGGAGCATGCTGGGAAAGGACGAAAGGACGGGCAGTGAGGTGGGGGCAGGGCGCCCCTCTTTCACCAGGACTGAGGGGCGCACTGCACCACAGGAGGCGTATGCCCCAAACTCCAAATGCCTGGGTAGCCGTGGTGGGGCTCTGCTCGGCTTTCAGACGTGCTTATGTGCACACAGATCTCCGTGGGTGCCCTGGAAGCAGGTGGGGTTGTGTTCTGAACTTGGCAAGACAGGCAGGGAAAGGGCGGGAGATTCTGGAGGCTGGTGACTGATCAGGGCTCGTGTGCCAAACGGAAATTCTGCAGACCCAGCCAGGCGTGATGCAGGCGCGGGGCAGGTGGGGCCAGGAGTCGGGCCTGGTCCCAGTCACTGCGTGTCCTTGACCACGGCCGCCACTCGGCCCCTCCGCTTCCTGCTCTGTGGCGTTTGGTGCCCCAACTCTAATGCTTTTATGAACTGTAACCATGCCTCTCAAGATTGCAGTAAACACAGGCTCGTCCAAGGCTCATCCTGAAGGCAGCACCCCGAGCCCTGTATCACCTCGTGCTGGGGACAGAGCCCGGAACGAGTTTGATTGCTGACTAGCCCCTCTCTCTACCGTCCCACACTTGTCACACTGCAGGAAGGTCCACTGTGGTGCCCTGCACCCCAGGACAGCTCAGTATATAAAGGCTTTCAATTATGAGACGTTAATTTGGAAACAGACTTTTCTGTTAAAACGAGGGTCATTCAGCCTTGCTGTAATGATTTCCTAGTTTTAAGTTTCTTGTTTTCAGTCAAGTGCTACTCTTATGTATCTAACCACGTCTTACATTGCAAGGCATCCTCCACAGTGCACGGGAAGCAGGCTGTTGCCCAATGTTTGTCTTTCTGAAGAATTTCTAGTGGTTTTCATTACACCCAGCAGGAGGGCGTGGGGGCAGCATGCAGGGCTCTCAGCAGGCCTGACAATGCTCCATCAGGTTCCTCCACTCACCAGAGAAGAGCGGCACCGGGAGCCTGCAGCTGGGCTGGTGGGGACTGCGAGGGGGCCAGTGCTGGCCCTGGGGGCTGTGCCCTTGAGCAGAGTGCGCAGCACTGCGGGAAGGGTCCCTGTGGAAAGGCGTCCTCCCCCCATCTCGGGGCAGGCTGGCTTTGGGGCTCCTCATCCATTTCTGCATCCCGCCATGCTAATATTTGCTAAGCCATCGAATCTCAGCTTCCTTCCTGAAATCGGCTGTGAGGTGCTCACTCATGTGAGAGCAGGTGTAGCTGGCCCCCCGCCCCCCAACCCCAGCCCTCACTCTGTAAACACCACCAAGCTTCCCACAATGCCTTTGGTGACCCACAAAATTACACCTGCACTAGCTACAGTCCTCCTGCCTATTGTCATTCTTCTCACAGTCGCCCAGTTTTTGGTGCTGCTTTGGAGAGCTGATGGCGTCCTGGGTCTGTGAGAGGCAGGAGGAGGCGCAGGTGGCCGGGGAGCCCCAAGCTGCAGGCCGACGTTCAGGCAGCGTCTGGCCCACTCCCGGCAGCTGTCCTGGAAAAGTGGGTGTCAGTCAGTGGACCAGTGGCTTACCGTGGGCTATGAAACCCACGACCTTGCCTGTGTTTTCTCAATGGAATGAAGCAAATTACTTGACAGTCATGTCACTGCAGGGACAGGGTCAGGGTTTGAGTCATTGAGGACCCCCGAGGAATTCACACAGAGGAAGAGGGCTGGACTGCAGGCCGTCTGCTGCGTGGGTCATTCTAGTTCCAGATTGTAACCCAGATGTGGCCCCAGTGGAGCCAGCTGCCACCTGCAGGGCGGCCCTGGGACCAGTGTGTGCTGGTGCCCCGTGGGGCGGGGCGAGAGCACCTGTCAGTGTCCTGCTGGAGACATCCTGCCGTCACATGTCAGCGTGTGCACGCATACGCGTGGAATCACTGCTTTTTCCTGACAGCCGGAGCGCCCGTGGCTCCAGTGCTCAGACTGCACCCGCGTCCCAGCATGCTCTGCAGCTGTCCCAGGAGTGACCTTGGGTCAGCGGGGTGCTGACGAATGTCGGGGGCCCTGCAGCAGCCACTGCGTCAGCCTTGACAGTCACACACAGGCAGGTTCCGGCCGAGTGGTGGGCACCTAGAGGGGCTGCTTTCAGTGACCATTCAACATGGGGCATTTCAAGAATAGCAGAGGGAAAGTGGGGTTGCTGCCTGAGGACTGGGGGAGGGCAGCGGGTAAACAAACGAACACTCCCACCCTCAGTCAGGGGGAGTCAGTGGTAGGAGTTGGTAGGACAGACTCGCTTCCGCTGCAGTGGGCAGAAAACCAGGAAGAGCAGGGACTTCAGATAGAAATGAAACTCAGGAGGATGGCCCTGGCCTGGCTGCATTGTGGCTCATGTCAGGCAGACACCAGACCCACGTTTTGTGCCCCTGCCACTCTCAACCCGCAAGTCCAGCCTGCGTTCAAGCAGCAGCCCTCATGTTCCTCCAGGATTCAGCCAATAAAAAGGAAGAAGGCGTGTCCCTGAGGCCAGTCACCTGGAGACCATTCCTCCCTCCCACTCGGGAGCCACTACCCAGGACTGGGCCACGTGGCCACTAGGTGCCGGGCAGACACGTGGCCGGACCGCCGGGTCTGACGCCCATCCCCAGCTCCCCGGGAAAAAGACTGCAACCTGAGCAGTGAAAAATGGCTACTTCAGCTTGCACTTTGTTGCATAACAGAGTCTGAGCATTTTCCCAGCTGCTACTGGCTGTCGGGATTGTCTCCTCTGGGAAGTGACTGTTTTCCTGTGGGACGTCTATTCCGGTTGCTGATTTTCCGAGTCCTTTCCATGGGCTGTGTCGTCCACACGTTGTCCCAGCTGCACACCTACTGTCTCCTAACTCGGAAGTTCCAAATGCTGATGCCATCAGCCTTAGGGCCATTTTGTGTGTTGTGTCTGGTTTAAGGAGCCCTGATTCCCAAAGGTCGTAAACCCGCCGTCTTACATCTGCTTCTCATATAGTTGCAGTGTTTCAAAGTTCACATCTGAAAGTATTTGGAGATCACTTTGGGATACAATTCTATGGTTTTCCCCAAACGGACAGTCATTTGTCCAAACAATTCATTGAAGGATTTTTCTTTTTTGCATGGACTTGGATGCCGCGGAGGTCACGCGATCACGCTTCCACACGCCTGTCGTCCCATTGACTGTTGGGCTACGTCCGCGCTGGCACGTCACCATTTCTTTGCTATAGTTTCATAATATTCTTTTATTCTAGGTGGGAAATACCCCTCATCGTCCCCTTATTTGCTTTTGTAAAATATTTTGCTTTTGTAAAATGTATTTGTAGTTTATTCTTCTATGTGCATTTCAGAGGCTTGAATCTGTGGAAAGTTTCATTAGGGTTACAGTGAACTTGTAGAGCTGACATTTTTACAAAATTGAGTGCTTCATTCTGAGTGTTTCCATGGTGTGTCTCTCCAGTTATTTAACAATTTTTTCTGCCTTGGAACTTAATTTTTATGTTGTATTTCACTGATGCACAGAAAGAAATTCACAAACAGAATGAAATTAAAAAGAGTGACTCGTGTTTTATGCTCTGAGGCTGGAGGTGAACACAGTAAAAGGAGCGACACGGCCGCTCCTTCCTTCCGAGAGGATGGACATCATCCACCATCACCGCTGTCTGTTGTCACTTGTCCTTGTGGTTTGGGGCTGGCGGGGTCTCAGGTTCTGCCTCACACTTGTTTCTTTTTCACTTCCAAGGCCTCCAGGTGGCTGTGCCCACAGTGCCCAGAGACACAGAGAAAGGGACGTGCGTTTTAAGAAATCATAATAAATAAATGCGAGCACTAGAAACACGTGACTTAGGCACTAAGACAAAAGCAGGTTTTGAAGACCGGCTCTTACTGTCTGTGGGTTTCCTCCCGTCTCGGCAGCCTGGTGGTGGGACCTCAGCGTTTGCAGAGCATGGCTGTGTCCTTTAGTTTTCTTGCCTCTGATCCCCTTCCTGTGTTTTGGGGGCTCGTGGTGCAGGCGTCCCCCTGGAAACCAGGATGACAGAAGCACCTCCTGGTGGGGCTCTTAGACCCCACTGCTTGGGACCCCACCGTTGAAACTCCTGGGGTCAGTGGTCAGCAGAACTGAGTTCTGGTACAGGACGACTCCTGGACAGCCAGGAAGGCCGCAGTGGTGGTGGGTGGGCCGGCTCGCCTGAGATCCCTCACCAGCTACCCTTGGCTGCATGGCTGGGGTCCTGCGCACAGGGGTCCTCAGGTCTTTATATCCTGGGGCTCTCATTCCTTACAAGTGAGGGACGACTTACCCCTCACCTGTGCTCTGCCGTGTCACCGGAAGACGGGGCCACATATCTCCGGCCAGGAAGACCCTCCTAACGGGTCCCACCACGAAGGTTCCTGCACCACCTGGGGCATCACAGGGCTCAGGCCCTTCGGCTCACCACACCCCAAGAGCGGGGTGCATGGCAGAATCCATTCCAGGGAGAGTGGCGGATCACGGGGGACCCCAGGATCCATGGCTGAGGCAGGACTCCCACCCCAGCTGCTCCTAGGCTTGGACCTTGGTGAGTTTCTGGCCTCCTGCCTCCTCTTGGTGCCACTTCCTGAACCTCCCTGAGAAACTGCAGACTCCTCGATGTCCCTTCTGTGGCTCCCGCACTTCTGACTTGGGGCGGAGTGGTCACTCTGTGCTGTTTGTAGCAGGATGGACTGGTACAGCTGTTCTGAAACCTTGCACAGTTCCCCACCCCATGGTGGGTGCACGGCCATGGCCACGTCCTGACCCCAGAACCTGTGAATGCGACCTTTGTTCTGACAGGGGACATGTGATTAAGTTAAAGATCTGAGCTGAAGCAATTATCCTGGATTCACCGTCGGCCCCAGATGCATCAGCATCATCCTTGCAGGAAAGAGAAAGAGGTGACTAGATACACGCATAGGAGAGGCCACGTGAAGAGGAGCCGAGACTGGGTGACACGGCCACAAGCCCAGGGACGCCTGGGCACCAGCAGGTGGCAGGGGCAGGACAGTCCCCCCTGAACCCCTGGAGCATCTGGACTAGCGAGCGCGGTCTCGATGCTGGACTTCCAGCTTCCGGAAATGGGAGAATAAAATTCCGCTCTGTGTCCTGCTATGTTCCAGGGCCCCCAGACACTCAGACTCAGCACTCAGGTGACTGACCTCTCAGGGATGCCGGCCGGCCCCACACGCTAGCCTTTCAAGGGCAGTTACACGTGGACGTGTGACACAGACATGCTGGGGTCCTCAGAGCCCCAAAGGTAAACTTGGGTGTTGGCCAGGCCTGTGCCAGGCCTCCTCTGCCCCCTGTGTCCTGGACACTGAGCCCCACAGCTGACTGTCACCTTCTCACTCCCATTCCTGTGTTCTCGTCCTCAGTGTGAGCTCAGGGCCACGCCTGCTCCCTGCCCCTCAGAGTCCTGGCTCACACCAGGAGACCAGGGGCTGCTTTCTGAGCACTGCTTTGGGGTGAAAACAGGTCAGGTGAGGGAGTTAGAGGGCTACGCGGCGGCACCGCCCCCGCAGTCAGTGCACTCGGCAGCCAGATGCCTGGATTGTTCCTCGAGGCCTCGGTTTCTCAGACGAGATCGTTATCGCCGAGCACAACGATTCAATTTCACAACCTGACTTTCTGACAGGCGCAGGACGTGCTCTCCTCATTCTGAGCATTTACAGGTGTCCTGATACATTTAAATTGGGTTCAAAACAGGCAAATCATGATTTTTTCCAACAACAGAAAGTGCCATGAACACACATGGGTTCCAGCGTGTCAGACAGAGGGGAGGCTGTGGAGGATGAGGGCCGAGCTCCAGGGAGCCTCCCAAACTTGGTGACTTTGACAACCTTGCCACGTCACTCATGGGTTTGTGGGTCTGCCATCGGGAGGTTCTGGGTGGCTCTGGCTCAGAGTCTCGGTGGCCATGGTCAGATGTTGGCTGAGCTGGAAGCCGGGGGTGGGGAGCCTGGAGCAGCTGGGGGCTGGCCAGCATGTCAGGGCCTCCCCAGGTGGCCCCCCCAGTGCCATGTGCCAGGGGGCTCAGAGAGCTCACGGCCTGAGGTCCAGTCTCTACACACACGGACACACCTTCCTCAATCTCCCCACAAGCCCCTGAAGCCTCAGCCGTCCTCCAGGGCTGCCTTCCACAGAGCCCTCCACGTGGACTTGTCACAACAGCTACCACACTGCTGTAGTTTTTATGCTTTTATCAAAGTCTAGCTAATTTCAGACAGCACAGCTCACAGACTATAAGTGTTCACCTGTGTGTGCAGACCTGTGCAGTCAGCACCACGTCAACATATAGAACAGCCTGGCCCCGCCCCCAGGCACCCCCACCCCCAAGAGTGGGTGTAAACACTGCTGTAAACACTGTCCCAATTCTGAGCTCCGAAAGCAGAGTCACACAGCAGGTACTTGCAGCCCTTGTCCGCGGTGGTGCCATGGCCCCCGCCCTGGTGTTCCCGTCCTGGCAGTCCCTCCCACAGTGAGAGGGCTGCCCCAGCGGCCAGCTTGGGAACGACTGAAGAGCCCCAGGGAGAATTCTCTAGGTTCCAAACAGAGATCGCTGCTCAGCGCTGTGGACGCCGTCCCGCAGCAGGTCCTTCAGATGACCACAGCCCTGCTGACGTCTGGGCCGCAGTGTCACGAGCCACACAGAGCTGGAGACAACAAGTCGGGCCACTCCGGGATTCCTGACCCACAGACGCTGAGATCAACTTGGTTGCAGCTTTAAGCCACTCAGTTTTGGGGCCGTGAGGTACGCGGCAGCTGCTGACGGACACGGTGTTTAACGGTCTGTGTGTGGCATGCGGCTCTTTGTCCCGCCCCCATCGGCCCTCCTGGTGAGCAGTGTCCCTTGGGGATAGGCCACAGCTTGTGCACCATCCTTCTTTTGACGGACCCTTGGGAGGTGTCCAGGTTGGGCTGCCATCGGTAAAGCTGGACATCCCTCCAAGCCTTTGTGTGGACGTGATTCCTCTTCCTGACCAAATATGCAGCAGTGGCAGTGACAGGTCACGGGGCAGCTGTGCCTCTAGTTTTAGAAGAAGCTGCCAGATCATTTCCCAAAGAGGATGCAGCATTTCACATTCCCACCACCGATGTGTGACAGCTTCAGCGGCTGGAACTAACTCATGAGCATGTGGGGTCCTCAGTCTTCTGACACCAGCCATGCGCCGGGTGTGTGTGGCCGGCAGACCCTGGGAGGAGGTGGGGCAGCTGCATCAGGGGGCTGGGCTGGGCCGCTCTCGGCTGCCGCTCAGCCAAAAGGCGTCGCTTTGCTTGGGCCTCAGACACTCCATGGGCCGGCCAAGTCCATGCCTCGGGGAGACTGAGGGACAGTGACACAGTAGCAGGGGCAGCAGACTGGGGATCACCAGGGTGGGGGGGTACCCTGGGTGAAAGAGCTGGGCAGACAGTTGTGAGGTGGGGGGCAGTATGTGGGGACCTTCTGTCTCAGGTGCTCAGTGGAACTGTGGGGTGTGACATGGGAGCATGCCTTCGTCCTTGGAACTCTTCAGCTGCTGAGCAGAGTGGGTCACGCATGGTGCTAGGGCCTCTTAGGGGACAGTAAGAAAGCTGTTCTAATTACACGGCCCATCCTTTGTGCGGCTGTTTGTGGGGTGCAGCACAGAGGCAGGGGGTGTGCAGAGAACAGAACCGGCACTGGGCTCCCTCAATCCCCAGCTGCAGCCTTACAATGTCATCAGCACTCACAGGTCAACTGACAATCGTCTCAAAGGCAGGTAGGAAGAGCAACACTGCCTTGTCGTGAGAATTGATACAGTAGCAAAGAAATTATTTTCTAAATTATCTGGCCATTTCCTTGATTATTCACTTAATCATTACCATGTAGAGAAAACAAAAAGAAACATTGTATATAAATTGTTTACAAAGAATGTTAGATGTCTGTGAACTTCTGTAAGTGCTAAATACAGTTGCATAATATTTCATTGTATGCATTTTGTTACAATGTCGCAGTTGGGTACTTAGACTATTTATAAATTTTCTTTATTATAATGAATTCTGCAATGAACAGCTTTCTAAATGAACCTAGTGAGTACTTCTGATTATTTCTAAAATAAATCAGGAGAAGCAATAATGAATTAGCATATGTAAATATTCAGGACTTTTTAAACAGGCAATTTTTATAAATTACAAACAATTTTTAACAAAGGGAGACTACTGTGTCTCAGAAGACTGTTCACAGTGAAATTTCCGCTCATGTACTTCCAGCCTCATGTGTGAGGGGCCACGGAGGTGCCAGCTCAGGGACAGCTGTGTTACAGAGTGAGTGGATGGCACAGAGCGCATCTCTGCAGAGGACGCATGTGGGTGCCACCCTGCGGTCCCAGGAGTCTGAGAACCACAGTGTCTGCAGCAGGATGGTGTGGACACCAACACTCGAAATCTTCACCTTTTTCCCACTTGCACATCGGAAGCCTCAAAGAATAGTCACTGTAATACCCAGATCTGGTTACGTTAAGTGGCCGGTGAGACATGCATTTTTGGGGAGAGTTGGTCAGGGTGTCCGAAAATCCTAAGGCTTTTTAATGTAAATTTAAAATTGCTGCATTCTAAGAGAGCTGCCCTCTGCGTGCGGACACTCCCACCCAGGCCCCCGCCCCCGCCTGCTCTTCACGTAGTTCTCATTTTTCTAAGTCACTTACTTGCTGAGAGCAACTCAGAGCCTTCTAGTGGCTTTCTGAGACGTCTGCCAGCAGACCTAACCCCTAACCCGGCGTGTTGTGTTATTCTCCCACAGGACAGACTCACTTGGAAAGGAGAGGCATGATGAGACGTCTGTTATGAGAATTCCTGGGTCAAACAACAGTGGGCATCAGTTAAAAGGCAGGTGACAGATGATGGAGCAGGTGGGACAGGACGTGGGAGCCACAGCTGCCTGGCATGCCCAGGAAGGTGAGGCCTGAGCCAGGTGCCCGGTGATGACCCCATGGGCCCCGTATGTCCTCAGAGACACAGGGTGGCCCCCTTCTGCCCACAGCTGTCTTGGTTTCAGCATGAACGTCCCGACACCTGCTGTCGTTGGTCCCACCAGCTGGGAGCCAGCCCTGGCGGTGGGGTGAGGGAGGCAGAGCTTCCACTCACTGACAGGGGGTCCTCTGCCCGATGCCCGGGCTTTGAGACGGCCTGCAAGGGCAGTGGCCCCAACCAGAGCCAAGCGGCTTTAAACGGGTTGAACCCGAGAGGAAGTCACTCACTGTGTCAGACAATCTGGTCCCATTTCCTGGAGGGAAGGATGTCCTTCCTCTCCTGGGGGAGGGGCAGGTGGGCTACATGGCAGGTCCCTTCTTAGGGCAGCCGTCCCTCCCCGGGTCCCCCAAGACACTGTGAAGAAGGAGGAGAAACACAGCTTCCCTTCTTCTAGGGCACTAGTGTGGGAATGCGCACTGTCCTCTAGGCGACTCCGTCGATGGGAAGTGTCCCCAAGCACTTGGGACCCCAGTACATCACACATCAGATGTGTTTAAACTGTTCCACGGGCCAGTGGATCCAAACAGGGCTTCTCACCCATTGCTTTATATCATGGACCGTGGCTGTGGATTTGGTGTTTATGACTCACCAGTCAGTGTGAGACATGAACCTGCCAGAGGGGGGCCCGCACCCCTTAGGACTTATGAGGACTCGTTCACCATGACACTGCATCCGCGTGAACACAGCACGTGGAGACAAAGTCAATGCCAGTCACGCCAGGTCTCCAAGCTCGAAGGCTGCTGCACGCTCAGCTCCCATTTCCTCTGGGGGAGCACAACGCCATTCTGGCCCCAAATCTTCCTTCCAAAACTTTGCAAATAGAATGTTGGGCAAAAAATAAAAGAATAAGCAGCCACTCATGGAGAGGTGGCAGCATGAGTGTGAATGGGAGGATCAGAAGGTGACAGACCAACCTACACGGCTCCAGGTGGAGGCACCTCAGGGTGGGCGTCTAATGACATTTATGACATTGTTTAAGGAGGAAAAAGACCAACACACAAGATTAAAGATCGCAGCACAGAATTAAAAATGATAAAAAATGGAAATTCCAAGACTGGAAAAAAAAATTTTAAACTCAGTGACAGGGTTTGAGGGTTTAGAATAGCCAAAAAACGAATTGAACTGGAAAACTTTTCCGAAGAAAATGTGCAAAATGAGTCTTAGAAACATAAGGAGAAACACTAGGAAGAGATGGGGCGAGACCCAGAGGATTCAGGGAGAAATGCAACACAGGCGTCATTTCAGCAGGACAGAGGAGAGGTAAATGAGTATGGAACAGACAAGGGCGGACAATTTCTAAGTCCTAAAAGTCATCCTGGCTGTCACCTGGTTGGGTGGGTTAATTGTCCCCCTCGCACGCCCCACTTGGGAGCCGCAATCCTGGCGCTGGTTACAAGTCCAGCTGCCTGGTAGGAAAATGGAGAGTTAGGGTCCTCTGTGATCCAGCCTCGCTTTTACTGCTGATAATTGCCATGTCCTGGGTGTTGTGTCCCCTCAAACTCACATGTTGAACCCCAACCCCAAGGTGATGGTGTTGGGACCTGGACCTTTGGGGTGATCAGGAGGGTGGGGCCCCATGATGCGATCAGTGCTCTTACAGGAAGGGCCCCACAGAGCTCCCGCCTTGTGAGGACACAGCAAGAAGACGGCCGTGTGTGACCCACAAGCGCCTTCACCAGAACCTGACCCTCCGGGCACCCTGGCCTTGACTTCCAACCTCCAGCTCTGTGAGCAACGAACATCTGTTGTTTATAAGCCGTCTGCATGTGGTGTTTGGTGGTAGCCGCCTAGAAGAGCTAGGAAATCCTTTAAAGAGTCAGGTTTCTCAGGAGCAAGACACCACAGTGCCTGCGTGTGGCTGGGGCCCTGCTTGGCGTCTCATTCACTGGACGCGGGGCTTCTACTGATGCAACGTGCCTGCAGCTGGGGCCGGTGGGGTGCATCGCATGTCACTTGCAGCTTGTTCCCACTGTTTGGTTGGTGTAGATGCTTGAGGTTGTGTCTGAGTAACTATGGCGACAGAAGACACCCATGTTTGACTCTAAGTGGGAGTGGATGCCCTTGTGTGTGACATGGGAGCTTCAAGGGACCCGAGTTTGGGGAAGAAGGGAAAAAGGACATGAGGTGGGGGCGTGGGGTGGGCTCACACAGCTCACCGGGCACTGTCCTTCCAGATCCTAAGGAGCATGGGGGCTCGGATGGTTCCCTTCTGTCTGGCTGACCTCAGAGACGGGGTGTGTGCCTTCAGGACACACAGCATTGTCACTATTCAGGCACAGTTGATGAAGGGACTCAGCAGAGATGCCCAGCTGGGTTCCTGAAAACCTCTGGTTGTCAATGAAACAGGCTTATGTGTTAATTGTTAGAAGAGAGGCGTGACGGTAGCATTTGTGCAGAATCTGCAGTTTATAAAGTGCTTGGATATGACATATGCTGGTGTCCCCACTGGCTCCCTCATGAGGGCACAGACCCCGTGGTCCTGCACAGACAGGAGCCCTGGGGGCCTGGGGGGGCTTCGGAGCAGCGGGGAGGGGCCGCGGTGCAGCCTTGGGTCGTTCTCAGATGAGGCTCTACACGCGACTGATCGACTTGCAGTCTGAGAGTGTTAAGCAGGTTCCTCCATCAGTATCACGCAGGAGTCGAGGTTGAAGTCACCATTGCAGATGCTTAAGTCAATCTTTTTAATAAATTGACTATCAGTTGTTAAAAAAAAAAAAAAAAGAAAGAAAAAGGACCTGTGAGCCCTGAACAGCCCAGCCAGCCCTGCAGGTGAGCTCGCCTGGCCTCCCAGCCAGCTGCCAGGACAACCTGCCGAGAGGGGGGAATGCCTGTCCCTGGACGCTGCCGTGCCTGGAGATGGGCCACCTCACGTGAGTGCCCATCTGACTTTGTGCTTCCTTGTTGCTGGTGAAGCTGTGTTTTCACGTGCTTTTGTGCACGTGTGATTCCTTTCTCTGAGTCACTGCCTCAGCACATTTGCGGAGTTCTTGTTTTTTACTGATTCCCAGTGGTTTTGCAAAAACAGATATTACTGACATTATTCCTTCCAAGACTCTATCAGTAGGTGTCCAGCCCCCCACTGTCTTTAATTTTTCTTTCCTTTTGTGGTGCCCAAATGTTTGATTACTCAGATGCAGTCCATTTACTCATTTTTTACAGACTTTTTCCGATTCTTCCCATAGTTCTTAAATCTGTCAGAAAACACTTCTGCTTTCTGCTTGGGGATATTCCTGACCTTCAAGAAACCATCTGGGGAAACCAGCAGGGAGCGGGCACCAACGAGGAAGTTCAGACTGCGGCCAGAGCCCCTGTGCTGGTCACGGTGGCTGACGTGGTGACAAGAGGAGCATTCAGAGTCGGCCCCAGGCCTGTGGAGGGTCGCCCACACCTGCCCACAGAGGGCCTGGTTTAACCTGGGGACGGGCACCCCTCCTGGTCGGCCCAGCAGCCCCTGGGCTCTGTGGGGCGCCGTGTGTGCTCTCCTGCTGGGAGGGTCTGAGCAGGGACCACAAGGCAGAGTAGCATGGAGGAGGGGCTGCGGCCCTCCTGGAAGCCTGCATGTGACTGGCCTGCCCCCAGCCCTCAGAGCGATCCCCACTTGGATCCGGGTGCCAGCGACACCCCACCTGCAGCTTTCCTGGCTCCCTAAGGCTGCCACAGTCCTTCCCAGAGGGTGCAAAGGAAGTCTGTGCAGCCTGGAGGCGACCCTGTCATGTTATGCTGCCCCGCACTGCTGGGGACACAGTGGGCTCTGGGGACAGGCACCCGACACACCCTCTACATCCATTAGCCTGGGAACAGCCCCATGCAGGGATCCAGATGCCACAGCTAAAGGGGAGATGCAGGTGGCCAGGGGGGTAGCTCACCTGCAGGCACCAGGGCAGACCAAGTCCCCTCAGGTGTAAGTGCAGGTCTGCACTGTCCACAGTGCTCCTTGACCATGTGCACCCGTTTGAAACAGCTTCTGCTGGAGGTGGGTCTAAGACCTGGAGCCCAGGGCCACGGTGACGCCAGAGGTCTAGCGAACACAGTCCCAGAGCTGTTAGTTATTGTCTCTAAGTCCACAAGACCCCCACCCACAGCCCAGGGTCCCCACGGTCAGGCAAAGTTGCCCCTGGGGTCAGGGCAGCAGGAATACCCAGATCTTTCTGGAAAGGAGGCAGTGAGTGTGGCTGGGTGCCCTGTCCATACTGGGAGGCCCAGAGCCGTGAAAGGGACCTGCTGGGGAGGCTCACAGGGCCCCATGTCCCCGGGTCCCCAAGGCCTTGGAAGCTCTCTCCCCAGCACCAGTGTTTTCTGCCCATTTCTGAACATTCTGGCCATTTTGTCACCTGGCCCTTTATCCCCCAGAGCTTCAGGGCAGTAGGCAGGTGACTCACTCCCAAGGCCACCTCTTTTCACCCCATCGGGCTCTGAACAAGGTGGCCTGAGGTCCCTGAGAAGCCGTGTGGCCATGAGAGCCTTGCTCAGGCGCTCGGTGCGCCTGGACGTGGGGAGGGCCTCGTGTGGATGGGGCTGCGCTCTGGGCACAGGCTGGGGGAGGCCAGCCGAGGGCGGTGGCTGGTCTCAGGGCAGGCACTGTGTGACTCAGAAAGGACCAGGCTCCACCAGCCTGGCCAGCCTCCAGGTGGCCTGAGAGTCCTGTGTGACCCTTGGAGGAGTTACTGAGGTTGGCTCCAGTCCTCAGAGCTGAGGCCCTGTCCCCTGGTGGCCAGGGACTGCTCTCTCCCCCCCCCCCCCCCCAGCACCCTCACAGGTCACTTTCCCCAAGCCCTGCCCGGAACACATCTCCCCAGTCCTTCACGCAGGCTGGATCACACTCCCACTGAGGATACACGAGGGGCCCTCAGAGATGCAAACTAGCTCCAGCCCATCCTTATGTCCCTAACGTCCCTTGAGGCCTGGGACCTGATTCCTCTGAGGACTGTGGGCAGGTGAGGTGGCCATGTAGAGAGGTCAAGAAAGGGAGCATCAAGTCTTCAGGGTCTCTGCTGCTTGTTCTGTGACAGCTGTGAACTCACACCTCTTTCAGATGCTTCAGGGAGGAGGTGACCCGGTGGAGCATGATGTCCCCATCTGCGGAACTCTCAGTACGGACGGCACAGCCTTCGGAGCTCACAGGGAAGGGGGATGTGTCACTTGGACCTGTGGAGTGCTCCAGGCTGGGGCTCTGTCCCAGCGCCCCTGTGAGTCAGCAGGGGTCACGCTGGAATCTGAGTTGTGACTCACCAGTTGTGGGGACATCTGAATTTTTCCAGGCTACTGGAGAAAAGATGACTTGCTCACAGATCAGAAATTGGGGCTTGTGAACATCAAAGTACTTCCTGGTGACACAAGGCTGCGGGGGTCTGGGCAGCCCAGGCAAATCACCCGAGTGGGGAAGAAACACACACCTCCAGTAAGAGCCCTGGGAGGGGCATCTGGAGTTCCCGGCCCCTCTTTCCCCCTTCCGCTTTGGGGCTCTTTGGGGCACTTTGGGACACTCCAACCTGGCAAGGGACAATGTCTCTGAGGATGTTCCCCTGGCCCATGGTGGCCTGTGATTCAGAGGATAGTAATTTGGTTAAAATTACTCATTGTAAAAAGACCTTGGAAAAAAATATATCCAAAGATTAGGAAATAAACTCACCCGTATTCCCCAACCCAGAGAACATTAGAACATTACCAGCTATCAATTTTACTACTTTGTAAAATGTTTTTAAATAAAATCTTTAAGTGGGACCGTGCAGCTCATTCTCTACTTACTTGCAATTTTCTCTCCATTGACGTATTAGAGGGTCTTTCTGTGCCACCAAAACGCGCGTCTCACACATGGCTTTTATGGGTATTTTTACAATGGGACGCTGGAGATGAAGTTAAAGGTTTAAAACAGAACTTAGACTGTTATCATTGGCTGTCACTCTTTGATTTTTTATTTGTTCCGTTTTTGTAGGGTTAACGTGTGCTTTCAACTTAAAATCATCTGAGGAAGGAACCTCGGGGAAAACCCTGCTCATAGCGCCACCGTGTGGCGAGTGGAGCTAAGGATGGGCGCCTCAGGGTTTGGAAACAGGCCCCCCCGCCCCCCCGTCCCCTTCCTGCGGTCCCCAGCGTTGTATTATCTGGGGGCTCCCTTTTCAATACTCTGGTTGCCTAGAGCCTGTTCCTCTGGGCAAGTCTGGGGCGCCCCGGATCTCCTGGGGAGCCTCTGCGCCCTCCGGGGGAGGGAGAGCAACGCCCCGCCAAGGGTGGCAGCGCCGCCAAGCTTTGCCCGGGGCGACCCGAGTGGGCACAAAACGACCAGGTGGGCACGCATGAGGCACGTGGGCAGTGAGCAGAACCCCACTCTTCAGGAACGACAACCAGGAGAAAATGCACAGAAGAAGACGATGTGACCATAAGCATAACTGCTCCAGCCTGGGTCACGGGCACAGGCAGGGAAAGGAAAGCGAGGTTCTGTCCCACACACACCAGACAGGCAGCGTTAGAAGCGACTCCAACCCAGTGTTGGGGGTGTGGGTCAAGGGGCCACTCACGCCTGGGTTTTATTCCAATTTCCCAGCTCAGCTTGAGGTAGACCCCGTAAGAAGCGGTGCTGAAACACAAGTCGTCTTTTCACTCTTGCTGCGACAGTCGGATATATCTGAATGAATATGTCCATCTGCTGAATGTGGATGGAAATGTCCAGAAAGGAAGTTTGGGAAAGCAGATGTACATTTTTTTATATTTTTGTGTTTTTCAAGAATGAATAACAATAAAACATTTTATACATAAAAATAATGTCATTTATATACAAAGTAGCTCAAATTGTTATTATTAGATGCATGAAATAGTCAAAACATCAACTTTTTGTTTTTTTGTAGATTTCCGACACATTTTGGGAAAAAAACCTTGAAATCCATGAACAAAGCGAAAGAGTTAACTCTGCATACACGGAGTTTTGACTGTTAATGGTTGTTTGAGATTTTAATCAGTGTTTTGCTCTCACCGCCATAGCCAGAAGGACTCTTGCACTTTTATGAATCTAATCACACCTTCGCTGTGCTCTTCAGATGAGGTCCTGACCCCTGGGACCCCAGCCTGGTCTCCCTGCTGGTCTTCCCTCCCCCACACCTCTAAGCATCCTCTCCCCTCCCGGCCTGGGGGGTCCTCTGAAGCAGGATGAGGGTGGCTGACTGGGCCTGCACCCAAGGACACCCCCAGGCTTCCAGGCAGAGCCCAAAGTAAGTGTGCATGTGTGTTAGTGTGTGTGTAAATGTGTAAGTGTGTGTGTGTGTGAATGTGCGTGTGTGCACACGGGTCTAAGGGTCAAGTGCAGAACACACAGCCGTAATAATGCACAGATATGCTCGGGTAAGGACGTTTCTGGCCCTTCCTGTGGAGCCTTTCCTTGCAGAACAGGTACGACTTCTGTCCCCCGAGCTCCCCAGATGCTCAGGCGCACCCACTTCCGTCCCACTCCTGACCCACCCCCGACCCACCCCCGACCCACCCCCGACCCACCCCCGACCCACCCCCGACCCACCCCCGACCCACCCCCGATCCACCCCCGACCCACCCCCGACCCACCCCCGACCCACTCCCGACCCACCCCCGACCCACTCCCGACCCACTCCCGACCCACCCCCGACCCACTCCCGACCCACTCCCGACCCACTCCTGACGCAAGCCTGCTGAACGTATCTTCTGGGGGTTCTGAGGCGCAGCTTGGAAACCACTGCTTGAAGCGTTAAATGAAAACTTGACAATTCAAAAACACTGAAACAAAACAAATGAAGGCTAGCAAGAACTGGAAACACCCCTGTGAGTGTCATGATAGAGGGACCGAACGGTTAGTGTGGAAATGTCCTCCACGCACAGGGAGACGTGTACTGCTGGGGAAGGTACAATCAGTATACTTTTTCTGGAGAGGAATTTGGCAAAAATGTACCAAAGGCTTTAAAATTGCGTATCTTTTGGCCTAGAATAATTCCGACTTTAGGACTCTTTGTGTGGGTGATTTTGGGGTGGGGGTGGGTGTATGAGACAAACTATTGCCAAGAAGTCAAAATGGAGCCAATGGCCTGTGTGTGTATGGCCCGGCGGCTAAGAATGGCTTTTATGTTTTTTAAGGGTTGTGAACACAGTCAAACAAATAAAAAGGCGTCTGTGACACAGACCTTTCGCACCTGGGCACAGCAAATGCTCAGGGTCTCTGTTTTCCTGGCCCAGGAATGGCCCACAGGGCTCCAGGTCTGCAAAATAAACTGTCTACAGACAGATTCCCAGGAGAAAAGACAGAGACATTTATTTGATGTTAGTTTTATGTGCTGGTGGGAGGGAGTGCTTCATAGAAAGACGAGAAAAATCTCCCAGGGAAATGGCTGGGAACTCAGGGTTTTATGCTATTTAAACAAAGGAGAATGAATTTTAAGAGAGATGATGGGAAGTTAAGAGAAGGCAAACACAGGGGACACAGGGGACATCGGGAGTCGAGGGTGTGGCCGGGTGTGTCTGTGTGACAGGGCTGGTCTCCCTGCCTGGTACAGGCGGGGCACCTTCACAAACACACAGGCACAGGGGGTGGTAGACAGACTGTCTGTGTCTGCTTTTCCCAAATTGCCGTCAGCTCAAAGCAACCCTTACTTATACCAGAGCAGTGTCTGTAACCTGCAGTGGCCACTGTCGCACAACCAGGCAGGCCAGCTGCTCCCAGCCAGCTTCTGGACCCGTGCGCTCTGAATGCTTATTCACACGGGCTTGTTAGGTTGTCGGGGAGGAAGCCAGGGCCCCAGCTCTTCCTGCAGGAGGAGAGGAGAGGAGAGACCCTGCAGCCCCAGTCTGTGGTCTGTGGGGACAGCCTCTGGCCTGGAGGGACCACAGCAGGGGTAGTGGGATTGCATGCTGGGGCCCTCTGACCAGGGGACCCTTTCCTCTCTTCACAGCTGGGGACTGTGTGGCCACCTGACCCAACCTCCAAACAAGGCGCTCTGCGCTGGCATTGCAGACGGAGTGAGCGTCAGGACAGGGCAGGCTGGCCTCTGACCCCTACCCAGGCTCCCTGTGGTCAATGCAGGGCCCCAGGCCCGTCCCTAAAAGCCCCATGTGGGCCCCACGGAAGCTGAGTCTTAACGAGGCCCAGGGCCCCTTCCTGGATCTATGGGGACCGTCCTTTGAATAACAGAGAATTTAGAAGGTTGTGGGGGCAGGGCTTGGTTAATCAGGGAGGGTCACCGTAGACTAGGGGCTCCCCAACCTTTCCAAGCACAATGGGGGGCATCTTGCCACAAAAGGCAGGCTGTGTTTCTGTCCTTAGGACAGCTCAGGCACTTGAGGCTGAGCCCATCTGAAGCCTGGCCTTGGACCCAGGCCCTGACACCACAGCCAACACCTCCTCCAGCGGACACCCCAGAGTCCAGGCTCTCTCAGGAGGGAGAGGAGGCTGGGCACAGTGTGGAGGGCACTCCAGCCACGTGCAGGCTCGGCGATCCCCAGGGCTGGATATGGCTGCCACCTTTCCCTGAAGCGTTTGGTCAGTGCAGAGTGCAGGGGTCTTCTGTCATCCTCTCCCAGTCCAGGAAAGGCTGCCCCAGAGCAGATGCCAAAGGCGCAAGGGGACGGAGGCTGCCTCCTCTGGGTGTCCTGGCTCAGCCTCTGCCCCCCGGGCTGTGTGTGTGCCTGTGTGTGCACGTGTCACGTGTGACTGACTGTGTGCTCACGAGAGTGCGCGTGCTCATGTGTGCCTGTGTGCTGTGCCTATGTGTGCACCTGGGCAAGCATGCACGTGCATCTCTGGCATGTGTGGCCATGTCTGCACGCATACACGTGAGTGTGCACCTGTGTGGTCACAGATGTGTGCATCTGCAGAGGGGGGCTAGGGGACAGGGTGATAGATTTTCTGGGTCCCTGCCCTCCCCCCACCTTCGGGGGCAGGACACCAGAATGCCAGCTCTGAGGTGGGGGAGGTGGAGGGAGGCAGGGTGTAAACAAGCGGGAATTGGGGATACAGGGCAGGCCCTTTGTTCAGCTGAGACTGTTGCTGAACTCTGCGTCTGGGGGGGTGGTGCTCAAAGTGGGTTTCTCAAAAACTGAACAGTGCTGGTGCCGGGTCCCCTGCAGTCCAGGGGCTGCCTGGAAAACAAGGGGCCAGCGTGGCTCCTGGAATTCTGAGGGCCCCTGGGCTCTGAGGCTTCGGTTCCAAGTTCCCTGTCGGCGCTGGTCGTGACCGAGCCCACAGCGCCCCCTGGTGTCGCTTTGCTTTCGTGCACGGAGGCCGGGAGGTTCTGAGTCCCGCAGGCGGTGGCTGGAGCTGGAAAACAGTGGGTTTGTGTCCCCGGTAGGAGAGGGTCCAGGAGGCCAGTGTACGTGCCTAGACCGGGCCACAGAAAGACAGAAGGACAATGGGGTCCATTGGCGCAGCAGTAGGCCGACCAATAGCTGGGTTTTCAGCAAATAAGTTCCTTTGGGGTCTCAGAGACTTTCGGCTGGGTTTCTCTCAGCTTGGCCCACGTGGGGCAGTCCCAACATCAGGCGGATTCGACCTGCCTGGTTCAATGAGCAGTATGTGCAAAGGACCACATGTGCTGTCACTCGAGTGCCCCTTCTCTCCTGCCCACCCTCTGATGGACGGGCCCAGAGGAGGGCTGACACGGGTCTGCGTGCACTCACCCCACCGGCTCTGCTTGGGCTGCAGGAAACCATCCTGCGAATCCATTTCCTCTGTAGCAGACAAGGGGACCCCAAAAGAGAACAAGAACTTTCACAGGATTCCCAGGGCACTTGGGATTGAATAATCTGTCACCTCTGGCTTGGCCTGCAGGACCGACGTGGGCTCAGGGCAGGGGCCCATGAGACCTTTAGGCCCCCCCACGTTGCTTTACTTTCTTTAGAGTGGGAAAAAAGTAAGAACTGTTAGGTCAGAGCAGTGTTTCACTGCATAATATTAATGTGCCTGTCTTTATCCTAAAGCCTTCATACAATAAAGCTTCAACAGGCTTCTTATGTAGGAAGGGACCACGGAAGTCCTGACAGCCTGCGTGGTGAGCCCCAGCCCTTCACCAGGGTCCCCCATTCACCCTCATGTCTCAGCTTCAACGCTGTGTTCTGGGAGAGGCGTTCTCGGGTGGTTCCCCAAACCTAAATCAAATCTCTTGTCTTAAATGATCTGCTCCCTGTGACCATAACAAAGTAGTACGATCAGAGTGGCTTAAAGCCTCAGGAATTTACTGTCCCACAGTCTGGGGCAGGAGTCCGGGATCAAGGTGTGGGCAGGGCTGGTTCCTTCGGAGGCCAGGAGGGAGCGTGTGTCCCGGCCTCTCCGATAGCTTTTGGATGTGGCCGATTGGCTTGGTGTCCCTGCCTGTGGCTTCGTCACTGCTGTCTCCATGTGTCCCTCTGCACATGGCGGGTCTCTGTCCTGGCTTCTTGTGTTGGTCACCAGCTGTGTGAGTTTGCTGGGGCCGCCGCAGGAGAGAACAGGCCGGGTGGCTGACAACAAAATGTCCCCTCCCAGGCCTGGGGACAGAAGTCCAAAATCCAGGCGTCACCTGGCCGTACTCCCTCTGCAGCCTCCAGGGGACGGCCCTTCTTGCTCCCCCAGCTCGTTGGCATTCCCTGGATTGTAGGTGCATTGATCCCAATGTCCTCCATTGTCACTGGGCCTCTTCCTCTGTCTATCTTCACATGGCCTCCTTATAAGGACATCGGTCGCACTGGGTTAGGGCCCACCCTACTCCAGGATGGCCCCACCTCAGCCTGATGACGTCCTCAGGGAACTTATTTTCAGATGGGGTCACCTTCACGGGTTTTGGGGACACATGAATTGGGGACACGATCAGCCCAGCACAGTCTCCCACTGCAGCCTGTCCTGGCAGCCTGTGTTGCCCTGGGCAGCACCTGCCACAGCTGGGAGCTCAGTGGATAGTCACCCTGCCTAAGCGACCCCCAGACTCCATGGGGAGCTGACGTCCACTGTCTGTTTGGCAAGAGAGGTGCTTCCGGCACTTAGAGTGGAGCTGGGCTGGCTGGGCACTCAGTCTGCTGTTTGGACAAGGAAGTGGAGCTGGGAGCCCACCAACCATGCAAACCCCCCACGCTGCGTGCTGGAGCCCCTGGGAAGACCCTCCTTGTAGAGCCCACTGACTCGGGTTCTCAGCTGCCCCTCCTGTGGTGTACGGGGAGTCTGCCCCGATTGGCAGGGGATCAGATTGAAAGTTCCCTCTCACCTCGTAATTACGTGTCCCATGGACACAGGCGAGCACACGTGTTAACGTCTGTGTTCACATGTGCACTGACAAAGGCCTAAATGGTTAAACATCTGAAACAAATACACTGGGCGAGAGGAGACCAAATCTTATTTTCTTTTAATTTCAGAGTTGTCTGTGGACAGCTGACTTGAAAGACATCAAAATCGGATAGGTAATTAATTCACACGCACCTACAAGAGAGGAAAGAATGCACAAATTATTGATAACATTTTGTAAGCACTGAAATTAATGTAGTGTGAATTTGTCATTTCTACCCAAAGTTACAGATTTTCTATATTATAATTTAATCTTTTTAATGTAAAAAGAATAGGAATTTTGCCCTTTCTGGCCTCTCGGGAAGCAAGAACCAGTGTATCTAATTATCTGAACACATAAGAACACGACGAATAGCAAGTGCTGAAATTATAAGTCGGCCGGAACAGCTCCGTGTTCTCTGATTAAACTCTCTTTCTGGAGCCCTTAGCAATCATGTTGGCCCCGTGTTCATCGTAATTGCATGTGTCAAAGCCGAGGCTTTGTGTAAATGGGACTGAACGAGTCACAGTTTTAATTTAGAAGGGAGATAACTGTACACAGCTCCCGCAGCGGCCTGGGGAGTGTGGCAGGGCCGGGAGGGCAGAGGCCCCGGGCGGCAGGTTAATGGCGCACGGGGGCCTCGTCAGGCCACATCGCGACAGTGGGATTTCTAAAACAGAGAAATGCAATTTACCAACCCGAAGCCAACCACCTGCTCTCTCCCTGATTACTCATGTAAAGGAGGCTGTCGAATTTTTTCATAGCTCAAGGGCAATGAATTTCAACAGCGGGTACTGTGTTGATCGTCAAGACGGTGACACGCTTCAGTGAGACCTTTTTGACGTACTCGAATCTTAGAAACAAAACAAAATTCTGTTTTTAACTTTTAAAACGCTCCCCAAAGCCAGGCAAGGAACCACTTTTTTTTTTCCCCTCAAGGCACCTCAGTTTTTTTGTCTTTCCCAGCACGTTAGTGATTTTTGTCTTTGAAGCAGCTTTTATGGAAGGCCACGCTTGACCACTTAGGCCTCAGAAGGGACAGTCCAGCCGGAGCCCTTTCTGCTGGGAAACCCTGGGTCCGAAGGTGGAAGGGGTTCGTAGCCAAGGCCCTGTGGGAAAGCACTGGCCTTCCCATAGACAGACGTGGGGACCTTGTGGCCGAGGGGAGCAGCAGGTCTCACTGGATGCCAGCACCTGCTCTGCATGCAGCTCCACAGTGTGGTGGCCCATCCCGCGGGCTCTGAAGGGACTTTGCACTCAGCAGAGGGACCACTGAGGGGCCCCAGCGCTCTGCGGTCATGGCTCTGTGGGGAGCCCCACCCCGGCCCGCCACCAGTCTCGCTTTTCCTGCTGGCCTCTCATTTGGGGCATGTAAAAGGCCAGCACTGACGAAATCCTCCAGTTCAGACTAGGGGGCAGAGCACTGGGCAGGATTTGCAGGGTTTTACACTTGACTTCTGCCTCAGCCTGCTTGGGCCACCAAGACAACACACTACAGATGTTTACTTCTCACAGTGCTGGAGGCTGGACGTCTGAGACCAGGGTGAGAGTGTGGTCGGCTCCTGGTGGGCCTCTCTGGCTTGCACAGGACTGCCTGCCCTAACCCCAGGGGCTGCCTGTGACTGCATGCCTCGGGGCTCTGAGGACTCATCCTCACTCATCCCCAGACCTCACCTCTTCCTGTTCCTGTGTTGCTGGGCTTTCCTGGAAGGGGTTCTTCTTAGTGCGTTTGTTGTGATTCTCTCCCCCTGAGCACATTTCAAGTTTCAACCATTCCATACGTGTTGATAAGGAAAGAGCCTGCCCCAGGGCCTCTGCAGGGACCGGCACACACGGGAGGAGACAGAGGTGGCTCAGCCCCACTGTACCCAGGACCCCCATAGCTGTGGCGAATAAATCAAAATGGAAGAGACTGACAGAGGCTGGCCTGTCCCAATCCAGACAAAGTCTAAACTGTTTTCCAAAGAGCTCAGAAACGCACCTTCAGAGACCAGGAACGACAGTCTGAGAAGCTGCTCCAGGTCACTGGAGTCTCACCTCTGCAGGTAGAAACCCTCAGGGTTCCAGGCCAGACAGAGGCCACGAGACTGCAGGTTTTGACAGAGGCCAGGGTGCAGGTGGATACCCAGTTGTCCCCATGTCCAAGGACACAGAGATGGACAGAAGGGGCTGCTCTCAGATTGTATGTTTGGGGTACCAGCATCTGAGGCAGCAAGTGTCAGCAGAGGGGCGGCAGACGGACCCAGGCTGGGGCCTTGGAAAGTGTCTGCTGCTGTCTATCACGTTATGTGACAGCCAGTGCATCTTGTTACATCGTAGCACGTTTTGTTAAAGATAATTACATTGTATCACATGCATCATACTGTGTTACATTCTGTTACATTTCTGTTGAATTGTTACATTACATTACTCTGTTGATAGGATCCCATACAAGATGAGCCTGAGATAACCATTTAAATCGCTTCAGATTAAGATTCCAAAATTCCATGAATTTCCTGCTTTCATGGCTGAGATCTTGAAATATCACTTCATTCCGCACTGCAGGACCTGTCCCCACCCCCGCCTGCAGCTGGCAGAGGTCGTGGTCCTCTTACACTGGTGGAAATGGGTTTCTCCTGCCTCACTGCCACATAGGACAGAGCCCAGGATCTGGGTGTGAGCGGAGTTCAGCACCGCTCTAACCAGCTGGACAACCTGGGGTGGTGCAGGTAACCAGCCTGTGCCTTCGTTTCCCAGATGGTAAGAGCAGTAGCTGTCTCTTCCAGCGGTAACAGAGATAAAATGAGTTAGTATGGAGGCCCAGGAGAGGGGGCTCTTTGGGGGGCTGTTTACATGTATAACTAAGGACCTGGGGAAGGCCAGGTGCCTGGAGGGAGACCCCTGAGGCAGGATCTGGAGACTTAGACATTGGCAACTGCGGTCTCTTCCTCCCACCAAGGGAAGTTGTCCCAAAAGGATCTGTAACCTTCGGGGCACTCCTCAAGGTCACTGAGGATGAGTGCCCTGGGAGGCAAGGGACCCTGCATCCAGGTCAGGGGCCGCTACAGGGACCCAGGTCACAACCACACTGCACGCTGCAGCCTGAAGACTCTTTCTAAGGGCACTGCTGGGGAGGGGGCAGAGGGGCTGCGGTGAGCCAGGCGCTGACCCTGCTCCCCAGGTCAGGCCGTGCCCATGCCACTTCCAAGAAGAGACCCAGCTCTGGTCTTTCCTGGGTCTACCAGGTGGGGGCGGGAGACGTGGGGGCTCCAAGGGTTCGCCTCTGTCCTTTCTCGCATCCCGCCCAGACTCCGGAGGGGCCACGTTAGAAGGCCTTCCTTGCACTTTGTCACATTTTTTAAGATGTCAGGAGACACCCCTGGCCCTACCGGCCGCGCGTCGCCACCTGGCCCCTCCCTGCCCTGAGGCACCCGCGGGTTCCCCGACTTGGTGTCGGATCCGCCCCGATACCCGCCCCCTTGGCTGGTTCCCTCCTTCCCCCTCCAAACCGGGTGCGTCCTCCGCGCCCACCCGGCGGTGGCGCTGTTGCCCTTGGAACGCAGCGACCCCTTTCCGCCCGCCTTTGGGGCCTCATTTCCAGCTGGGACAGGACCCCCAGGGCGCACGCAGAGACGGGATTTGGCCTTTGGGGGCCGCAGGAGTCCGAGCTCGTGCGGGGCCAGCGGGGCCGAGTACCCCATCCTACCGCCCGAGCAGGGGTGTCCACGGGGCTGGGGGCTGCTGGCCCTTTCTCTCATAGAGGCTTGGGGTTGCCAAGGTGGGGCTCCCTTCTCCCGCTGGTTTCTGAGCTCCTCTGTAGCGAGGGAGCGCGTGTCCGGGCACGTGGGGGCGGGGCAGTCATTTCCCTGGCCCGTGTCCCCCACTCTGCCCCTCCCCCCCACTCTGCCCTTCCCCAGGCACCCAGGCCTCTGGTGAGGGCAATGCCCCAAATCGGCTCCTGAATCCTAGCCCCACCTGGCTGTCCTCGTGGACCCTGCCGACAGCGGGGGCTACACCCATTCTAGGGAGATGGCGGGGCGGGGGCCGGGGTCCACATTCAGCTGAAAGTAAAGGCAGGGAGAGTCGAGCCTGGGGAGCACCAGGCTCTGAGAATGGGGGTCTGCAGAAGCCAACAGCCAGGCCGTGTACACCCTGCGCCCTTCACCAGAGACGGCAGGTCTGGGCCTGGAAACGGATGGAGCGCGCCCTTTGCCCCAGGTCAGCGCTGGTCTGGTCGGTTCTCCTGCCTGAGGCTCACGCGAGTAAATCCACCAAAAGGCGGTGGAAACATTGCCTAAGTTCTTGCTGGCTGATGACAGGTTATCTGTGGCGATTGTATTTGAGAGTCAGATGTGCTGAATATAGAATAAAACGTTTGGCTCGGTTTTCTCCCCTTGAGACTCTTCCTTTTCTCTGGCATTTACGGCATTGCTATTGAAATCCTAATTATAATCTCAAGTTCTTTCCTTGAAGTCTCTCACTGTTTGTCTAGATGCCCAATAGATTGTTTCTTTGTTTCTTTAAAAGTCCTTTACATTGAAAAGAATGTCCTTATGATGGTCATTCTGGGTATGTAGTCTCAGGCGCATGGTATAATCTTTCAGTTCCGTATTTCCAATCGTTTAAAAAAATCATTTCAGGAATCACAGTTGTTCGCATTTATTCTGTGTTTCCCATGTGCTCCCCCCTCAGCATTACTGAGATCCAGTTGACACACAACATCGTGCAAGTTTAAGGGGTGCAGCATGATGATTTGATACATGTAAATGTGAAATGCTCACCCTTCCCCTCACAGAGGCACAGTTGGTGTGTGTGGTGAGAACTTCAGAATCTCCTCTCTTAGCAACTTTAAAGTACATAGCACAATACCATTAACTTTAGTCACCAGCCTGTACATGGCACACTCGGGACTTACCTTGTAACTGGAAATTGCACCCTTAGACCAGAATCGCTTGTTTCCCTGCCCCCATTTGATTTTTGACTGCAGTTATCTGTATGTTGGGTTTGCTTTGTCTATTTTCAATATTTGTCATGTTCTTTTGAATTCTTTAGATATCTTTCTTCATGTATTTTTTAAAGACTTATTAAAATATAGCTAACATACAATACTGTATCAGTTTCAGGTGTACACCATCGTTGTTTACTATTCCTATACCTAAAGAAGTGATCACCATGGTAAGTCCAGCAACCATCTGACGCCGTACGATGCTATCACAACATTATTGACTATATTCCCTATGCTGTACATTACATGCCCATGACTTATTTGTTTTATACCTGGAATTTTGAACCTCTTATTCCCCTTCACCTTTCCCCCCACTTTGAATTTTTCAGTTATAGTTGACATTCAATTGATTTTATATTAATTTCAGGTGTACAGCATAGTGGTTAGACATTTATGTAGTTTAAGAAGTGATCCCCCTGACCAGTCTAGTATCCACCTGGCACTATGCATAGTTGTTGTCATATTATTGACTACATTCCCTGTGCTGTACTTTACATCCCTGTGACTATTTTGTGGAGGAGCTGTGGAGCAGGCTGACCCTACAGAGCAGGATTCACTGTAGCAGGGCTCTGGTGCCTGCCCAGTCTGCCCTTTCGGTGTGTCATCCTTAGAGGTGGCCGGGTGATGCTCTGGCCAAATCTGAAGCTGTCCACTGGGACTGCCAGCCCTGGGGCCCCCTGGGAGGGGACCCGCTGCAGGCCAAGTTCAGCCGCAGCCTGTGCCCTGCTCTATGCCACCTGGCATGAGCCACAGAGAAATCCACAGATGGCCGCTGCCCATGCTGTGCTTGGAGGTGCCTGGAGAGCCCAGATGTGAACCAAGGCTCACTCTCACTTGTGTCAGGCTTAGAGCTGCTCAGCCAGAGGTACAGCACATATCTAAGACAGACGCTGCTTGTTTGGTTTTCGTGAAACTTTGAGAGTGTCATGCAGGGTGGCATGCGGGGTCTCTGGTCCCACTCCCCACATAGGAACGCAGGACATGGTGAGACCAAAAAGGAACACCCATGGAGCCATAGGTAGGGGAGTCATACCACTATAATCTCACTGGCGGCTGGGTTGGAGACACAGGAGGCAGGAGCCACACGATCCGCAACCCGCCATCCACTTGTCTCTGCCAACTAACCTCACTTGCTAGCTGCAATCCGCCTCTCTGCAATCCGTAATCCACACTCCGCCACGCCATGCCACGCCAAGACACCACACCAAGAGGCCACACCAAGAGGCCACACCACACCACTACACCACCACCTTGCTAGCTTAGCCATGGCAGTTATATCAGTGGCTAATGGCTAACCGGTAACAACGGATGGCCAACCAATCACAGCTGATGACCATCTACTACCTCAGCCAGCCCCCTCCATGTGATGCCGAGAGCCTGGAAACTACTCTCTGGGGCTCTGCCCCCACAGAGAGATTTTAGGAAAGTCCACAGCATGAGCCAAGGCAGGCTGTTTTTAAGTAAAAGCCACTGGAAGTGGCTCGGGTGTGCCTGAAATTTGGGTGGGGTGGGGTCTCAGGGAATCCCTAGGTCAGGGCAGAGGAAAAGTGTTAGCCAGGTTGATGGAGACTCAGATATAACACCCACCTGTGTCTGCATGGAGGGAGGGGGACGGCTCAACAAAGAAACAATGGCTTCCACCAGCTCCTCCATCTGGGAGAAAGCTACCCCTCCAGCCCTCACCCTGCAGCCAGAAACTCAGCATCCCTCCGACCCCCAATCCCCCGTGTGTCCCTGTTGACTCTTGTGGGGACAGAGTCCCACAGAGCAGTTTCCAGGTTCTTGGCCTCACGTGGAAAAGTGCTGGCTCGGGTAGTAGATGGCCATCAGCTGTGACTGGTTGGACATCAGCTGTAACCAGTTAGCCCTTAGCCACTGATGTAACTGCTGTGACTATGCTAGGCAGTTGGTTGGTTGGTTGGTTGGCAGAGACGCTGACGGCAGATGGCAGATCATGTGGATCCTGCTTCCTGTGTCTCCAACCCAGCTGCCAGCGAGAATAGAGTTGTATGAACCCCCTATCCATGTCTCCATTGTTGTTCCTTTTTGGCCTCACCATGTCCTGCGTTCTTGTGCGGGGAGCAGGAGCTGAGACCCCACATGACACTCTTCAGCTGCCGCCCCAGTGCTGGAACTCAGAGCCAGGGATTGCAGCAGTAAGTCCGCGCACGCGAGCCCTTTAAGAGGAGCGCCTGGGACCCCAGCTGCCCTCCATCTCACTCAGCCACAATCTCTGCTAGAAGCTATGAGGACTTCTCTCCCCATCACTGTTGCCGGGAGCATTGTGCCTCCTTACCTGTCCTCGAGTCCAGTCCTCGTTCTCACAAATGGGCAGGTGCTTTAAGGATTCAACCCGCACACACTGGATTTTCAGGAAGAAACATTCTGGACAGAGTGAGCGACTTCCTTGAACTGGGTCCGTGTAATTAGCAAGTTCCTGGGCACCACGTCCCAGTTATTTTACTTGTTGGATTTTTTTCTTGTTTGTGTGTTTTCATTTTAATGTTGTATTTTCCATTAGCCAGCGGTGGTGGTTAGGTTCCACGTAGCCAACTAGCTGAGAAGTTGGTTTTATATATTCACTTATTTAAAAGATGCTCTATCTTATAATTAATTGTTAAGAAATAAGAATACTAACAATAATTAAGGAAATTCATACAAATCTTAGTGAAGCTCCTAGACATCATATCACTATATATTTAGGGAAAATGCCGTATTGTTATGGTAATAGTTATTTACTGAAATAAGCCATGAAGTCATTGCCTTTTTTTCTTTTGGAGTAATTTTAGACATACAGAAAAGTTTAAAGGGACTACAGAGCATTGTCATGTACCCCTCACTTTGTTCCCCCACTGTTATACAAAACTGTGGGACATTTGTCGCAACTAAGAAACCAGAGTTTATTCTGATCTCACCAGTTATTCCATAATGTCCCTTTTTTGGTTCTATCATCTAATCCAGAATACCACATTGTGTTTGGGATTTTAATTATTTTTGACATGGTGTCCCATGAAAGCATGGGTGACAGTTAGCAGAGATTTTGTAGAAGAAGGAAGCAAGCCTGTGTGGGGTACTTGGGGCATATCTGTGATGTGTCCCTCTGAGGAGAGCAACAACCCCATTTGAGGCTGGAGCTCCTGGCATGTGGTGGCGATTTGCCTTCTTAGGAGAAGCGTGAATGAATATACTACAACACTAACCCTACGCAAGAGCTGCCAGAGGGTACATGTCTTCCTAAAGAAGTGGTTTCCAGGTTCGCACTGAGGCCAATGAATCAGAGCCAATCGTGCTCTTTGCAGTGTTTCTGGGTGACCTCTGTACGTCTTATGTGCTGCATGACCCCTCATCCAGGCAGGGAAGCCTGGGCCCTTGTCCAAGCCATTACATGGCCCTGGCTTGGCTGTCAGGATTAAGGTTAAAGATGGAATCCTGAGCAGGCCCTCTCAGCTCGAGAAAGGTGATGAGACAGGGCTCACCTTCCCTTCACCCCCAACCCCAAATGTTCCCCTTCAAGCTGAGAAAGCGGAACCGACTCAGGCACAGGCTGAGAGCACCACAGTATGCTCCCAGAGCACCCAGTAGGGCATGTACTGCACTGAGTGGGGCAGGAGATGGCATGTGGAAACCTTTAGCCAGTTTCTGCTGATCTCAGAGCAAAGATGGCCTTTGACTCAGGACGCATAGTCACATGGAGAGTTCACAAAGGAAGAATGTGGGTGCACACCCTGAAATTTTATTATCTCAAGTGCCATCTAACAGCACGAAAGAATGCCTACAGCTGGCTCAGAGCGTGAAAGAAACGCGAGGCCTGTTAAAGAGAGTAAGAGCATTGGAACGAAGACATAGTGCAATCAGTTTTTAATGCCTTTACTAAAAGAAGTGCAGACACTGCACGATGCCAAATGCAGCTGGTCACGTCAGCGTGTGGATCTCATACAAAGGCACTCGCCCCACCCCTGACCAGCCCGACGGCATCCTGTGTGCGTAGGGCACCATCGAAGGCTTATTTGCAGGAGAAGGAGGTCCTGGCAATGATGGGCAACCTGCTTAGAGAGGATGAAGCCTTGACTACCTGGCAGGTGAAACATTCATGACATACTTTCCCATATTCCAAACCCATTGTCGCCAGTTGGATAATTAATTGTGACATTGCTAACTCTGGAAGAAGAGAGCGTGTGCACAATTTGTTTATGAGGAAAGGAAGCCTCCTGTTTGCAGAGCCTCGATGTGCTGTGCTGAGGGCCTGTCTTCGAAACATCACCTCTATTTCCCCAATAGTGGAGGACAAACCACTGCTGTTTTCAGTTTGGAACAGAATGGGACTTAATCCCACCTGCGTGTGCTCTCCCTGCCTGGGACGTGTGGAGTGATGCAGGCGGTAACAACGAGCCTTTTCTAAATAGGTTTCTCTGGTCCCTGGGAGGTGGAGGGCGGTGGGAACCAGGGGCTGGTATGAGGGCACACATGCGCTGGGTGACTGGCTCTCCTGCAACCCAGGCGCTTCCCTGGGGCAAGATTTGTCTCCACCTCCACCCTGTGGTGTCACCAAGAGGCAGTTCTGTGTTTGTGGAGAGACAGAGGCAAAAGCATCCTGTTGCCTTTATTCAATGAGCTGTGAAAGTGTGGCCTGCATGGCTAGAAAAGCTAGAGACGCTTTGGATCTTTCTCTAGTGTTGACCAGGAGTGGCCTGGACCTGGACTAAAGGTGTTCTTGACCTCATGCTTGAGGTGGAGGGCACAGCCTGTGGCACTGGCGCCAGGAGCACTGGCTACTGCCTGACAGGCCCCAACGCCTCACAGGTTGAACTGGAGGGAATGTCTGTCTTCAGGAGCCAACAGTAAGCTGGAGGAATTCAGAACGGTCAGTGAATTCCATTTTCGAGCTTCTCTTAAAGCGATAGCTCAGAAGATTGACGGTGTTTTGTGACGTTGGCCCTAGTCTTCCTTGTTCCAAAGGCACAGTTCCAAGTGTCCCAGGCTAGTGTTTTGGGGACCCTGCTAGAGAGGCATCAACCCAACATTAAAGCACTAGAAAGCACTCGAAGAAGGAGGTCATGTTATTACCATTACAAGAGAAGTTATAGCTCAGTTTTACTTTGTAGTAGCTTTATTCTTATCATCCGTTCATTTATCAACCTTTGTCAAATATTTTCCCTCTGGGTGTTTCATTTTATTGTTTTATTTTATGAAGAAGGTCCATGAAGAAGGTCACCTGAACTCGCACTGTACTTTTCTCAGTTTATTCCAGCGGTGTGCTTATAAATATTCAGCAGCTGGGTTTCTGGGAGAAATAACCCTGATTTACAGCGCTCGCCGATCGCTGTGGTGTAAATACTCCCACCGTGGCTGGTCTCAAGACACCGACAGGATGTCACCGGCCTGGCAGCTAAGATGTGTCCACTGCTGTCAGGGGCCAGGTGAATGGCTCCCTCCTCCCCACTGGGGAAGCAGCTTAGACCATGAGCCAAGTGCAAATTTGCCCATAAGTGCAGGTCCTGAGGGACATGCTGCCTTTCTTTTCATGGTTACATACTGGGCTTTATTGTTCCAAGACAGCAGTGATCCTAGAAAACATGACTGGGTCAGCACAAGTCAACCTCATCCTGGGGGCTGGAGGGATGCCCATCGTGGTGAGTGAGACGTCACGGGCTAAGAAATAGTGTAATTTCTCTTGGTTTACCCACCATCATTGAGACGCATGTTTTCAACAGCATGTGGACAGCAAGGAGTCTGGTGTTAGGATCACTCACAGCAGAACTAAAATCCTTTCTCTCCTTGACCTTGAGAACATCACATAAAGTAAGTCTCCTGCCTCTGACGATGTTGCAAAGTCTCAATAAGGTCGTATGTGCAGAGCTCCCAGTCCAGGGCCCGATACACTCCACACTCAGTAAGAGCTCGTTTGCATCTGTAACCTGCCATGTTCACAAGGGACTAGGTCACTGGTGATAGAAATCGTTCAGAGCATCTAAAAAGCAATGTGAATTCACCATAGCAGGGAAGTGACAGTCATGGGGCGTCCAGGGAGAGCACCACTGTGTGACAGTTTGAGGGGTTCAATGAGGCAGGCCCAGAGCTTGGGGCTGCTCAGCGGGGCGTGACTCTGTCCAGGGCAATTGGGGTCACATCCTCTGAGGAGGTGATGCGGGCCGCGAATCGTGAAGAATGGCTGACATTTGTCAGGTGGCCAGGGAGGACTACGCCCTGATAAAGACTTTGAGGGTTACTTTTTGGAGAAATGTTTGGGGTTTGCACATGTCTTTTGAATGTCCACACAAAAATCGATTTGTTTCCACTTCTTTAACAGTTAAGTAGGCAACAATAAGAAGTATAGGTATGAATTCTTCAAGTTCTAAACGTTATAAAGTATCAAGATGAAAAAATGGTATTCTTCTGACGTGTAGTTTCATCACTGCGACACACTCGAGCAGTGTGTGAGCTTAGCAATAGGTGGCTGCCCAGCCCCAGCACAGCGGCCGGTAAGGAAAACAGCAGCCCAGCAGGGCCCACATCTGTCACACCTTCCTCAGGGACACCACGCACCCTCTCTCAGCCTGTGCTGACACTGACTCGTCCATGTCACCTCTCTGCAGAGAATCAGAGGCTCGGGTGTTTCCACCAAACTGACCGACCTCGAAGCACATGTGTCTGTACAAACAAGCTTTGTAGACAAAGGCCCAAGAATTCAGAAACCTCTGAACATGGAATATGAAATACAAATCAAGAACAAGCTTGGAAACATTTGTGGGGATCAGGAAAATGTTTAAAACGGTGTAGCTAATTTGTAAAAGAATGAAATAGAACTTTCAGAAATAAAATATTAAAAAACTAAAGAAAGCCCTCAATAGATGGGTTTAACAGAAAAATAACACAGCTGAAAAGAGAGCTAGTGAATTGTAAAATAGGCCCAACGTACTCCTCAAACAGAAAGATTTAAAAAAGGAAACTATAGAGGAATAGATCAGTTTCTCAGGATGATTTAGAGAATAAACAGATTCATTATGTTCAGTGTTCTTTGAGTCCTTGAACATTTTCCTGAGAGCTGTCTTTAAGTGCTTACTTGCTGATTCCATCATCTGTCATCTCTGGGTCCGTTGCAAAGGCGGGGCACAGAACAAGTCTCGAGAACACAGTCGGGACAGCACAGGCCTGGTGCAGACTTGAGTTCTGACCAGGCAGAGTAGAAGCAGCTTGTTAAACGCTTAGGACTTGCAGCGAAGACCCCAGAGGGGCACACCTCATAGCAGGCGTCCATAGCTCCAGGGTAAAGGCTGATCTCTAGAGACTCCCCAGGGCATACGACCCTCTTCAAAGGATCAGACAGATCCACAAGCAAACTGCATTCCCTCTGGAGGAAAACTCCTCATCCGTCACTAAAGGAAGAGAACAAGGTCCAGCCACACAATGGAAGCCACGACGCCCAGCACCCAGTAAAAATGATGAGACAGGCAAAAAAATCAATGAAATAAACACATTATTATTTTTAAGTACACAAAGTAGGCTATATGCTGGGCCATGAATCAGGCTCCAATATATTTAGATGGATTGAAATGATACAGTAAATGTTCTCTGACCACAAATAATTAAATTAGAAACCAACAACAAACAGACACTGGAAATTACCAAAATATTGAAAATGAAATAACACATTTCTAAGTAACCATTATTTGAATGAAGAAATCACAGGGGAAATTAGAAAATATTTTGGATTGAGTGATAATGAGAAAGCAATGCATCCATATTCGTAAGTTGCAACAAAGCAGTGCTGACAGGGAAACTTATAACATTAAATACTTATATTAGAAAAAGGACAGGTTTAAGATCCTTGATCCAAGCTTCCACCTGAAGACTCAAGTAAAAGAAACGTCAATGAACTGGAAGTAAGTAGAAAGAAGGAAATAATAAAGGTAAAACCAGAAATCAATAACATAAAAAACGAAGAAAATCAATGGAAATAAAAGTTAGTTCTTTGAAAAGGTCAATAAAATGATAAAGCTCTAGATAAAATGATTAAACAAAAGATGGAAAACCAATCTCAAGAATGAAACAGGGGCCATCATACAGATCTCACTGAAATTAAATTGATAATAAGGAAACATTATGAAAAATTATGACAATAAATTTAGCAACTTAGGTGAAATGGACAAATTCACTGCAAGGCACAAATTACCAGAACTGACACAAGGGGAAATAGAAAATCTAAATACTCCTACAGCTATTTGGAGGAAAGAAAAGAAACATGTGTGTGCATTTTCCAGAAATTTTTATTGTTATCTGTAATTTTCAGTCTTCTCTCATTTCTCACTATAGGAATAATAAATACCCTTGGCCATGATTCTTTCTGCATATGCTTGAAATCAGACCCAAACTGTCTTGTTTTAGATTTTCTCATTTGGCTGAGTCTTGGCTTTCATGTAAGCCCGAGTTTATTAGCTCTACAGTGGTACCCAGTGAAAATTTACTCTCTCCAGCAGTGTCAGATTGACCCTCCCATTTGGGTTAAACAAAAATGTTGCCCTCTCTTCCTGGTGTCAGGTCACTGGTCTTAAAATTAACTTTCAGTGGCATCCAGGAAAACTCCACAAACCCAGTGTACATTCCTACAGTTTGACTCATGTCCTGAGGAGGTGCTGGCTGATAAGGACGGCCAGCAAAATTACAGAATGCCCAGAATCCCTCATCTGCTTACCACAATCCCTTACAACCTGACAAAGGCCCAGGGCACAGCAGGTGTCAGAGGAGTGCCTGTATTGGGAGTGGGGTACGAGCACGAAGCCCCTCCACCTGTTGACACCAGGTGCACATGTGTCAGCACAGCTCCTGTGGCCCCCACCCTGAATGTCCCTCACACCCAGTGTCACAGAATTCACAGGCAGGCGCCTTGGCATACACCTGTCCTGTCCTAATAGTTTACTTCACTGTTTGCTCTTTTCTTTGTCATTTGCCAAGGTGTATTCAGGTGGTTTTATGCATCTCTGAAGAGCAGAATGAAAGCGTATGCCGCAGCTTCCTTGAGGACAGTGACTTCGCACAGCTTTTCTTGGGGGGGGGTACACTGTGCATCCATGGGAAGGTTACCTGTCAGACTGAATCAGCAGTGCCTTGTGTGAGCTCTGAGTGCTCCCAGGGCCTCCCAGGACAGAGGGTACTGAAGCAGGCGCTCTGCGGTGACACTTCACCTGCCGGGCATTCTGCATACAAATGGCTGCGATTGAGAGAATGTCATGGAGGAAGACGTGTGGGCTCCATGGAAGGAGTGTTGTAGCAAACACGCAGACTTCACCCGACTGCTTGTGCCCACGTGCGTGCATGGTGTGTGGGGGGTGTATGTGTTTAAGTCTCAGTGCTGAGCTAAAAAGAAGCAATTCAATGAAGTGACTTCCTCCATCAGAAGAAGTTGTGAGTGTTGAAATGCACATGATACCATCAGATGCCACAATTGTCACACTGTGTCCCCCTATGTCTGTGTAGCCACCTGCTATAGTTGAGGACACACAGCCACTCCAGTGCCATCTCTGAGCATCCTCAGCTTGCACAGAGCAGCTGTGTTTGCCTGTGACGAGCACAGCTAAGATCCTTCTGCTGTCTCTCAGTTGAGGTGGGAGCAGATGATGGCATGGGCGAGGTTGGGGACAGCTGTCACTGATTAGGAAAACTTCTCTGAGCAGCAGTGGGCAGGCAGAGAGCGGCCGGGCCCTGAGGCAGCCTCGAGGTGGTGGCCGGCCATGGGCAGCTGCTCCTAGCCCTCCAGGGGCCAGCCTGATGTGGGTAGAGGTCAGAGGGCTCAGCCTCCCTGAGGGAGCAGGGTCTGGAAGAAGAGAGAATTAGGTGGCATCCCCACGCTGGCAGCAGGGCTGTGCTGTGTAGTGATGGTGCACACGATTGCTGAGGGCATGAAAGGCGGTTTTCACGGCACTCAGATGAGCAGGTGTTGGAAGACCCTCCCAGTGAGACTGACTGTGAGACCCCATGTCTGATCTGAGGATACTCTGTTTGGGGAACGGGGCACAGAAGTGTCCTGCCAGGACAGGGTGAGGGTGCTGCAGGGCCAGAGGGCTGGGTCAGGGCACGGGACAGCTGTGAATGTCCTGGGTCAGAGGCTCTGCGATCGTGCGGCCCTCACCAAGGTGGGGTGAGACCCCCTTGATTTCCGGGTATCTGCCCTGACCCCACACTCCATATCCAGGGTGGAACCACTGTCCTGCCGGCTTTTCTTCCTCCCTTGGATCCAAGGCACTCTCACCAGTCAGTACCCATGCAGGGGAGGGAAGCTTGTCCGAGTGAGAGGCTGGCACACTGTAAAAGTGTGGGCCATTTCCAGGCCTGGCTCTCGGGGGAGCTGGCTCCTGTGATGGCTTTCTCCTAGATAGTTGTGTGGTGAAGCTAGTGGTTTATAAATAACCCATCAACCATCCCTTCTGTCTGTCACTCCAGCCAGAGTCAGAGAGCTGAAGTTTCTGGTAGGACAGGAGTTAATCAGACACATGCAACCCATGGGCACTGCCGGGCAGCTTATTTGTCCAGATTCCTGGGGCCACCCCGAGGGCTGGGGGTTTGGGAGGGCCCCGGGACCTGCATTTCTTCAGGTTCTCCAGATGACACGGTGGTGAGGTGGGGGTTTTGTAGCACTTTGTTGAGCTACAGGAATTCTTCCTCACATACAGCCAGTGTAGTTTACTTCACTTTCATGTATCACGCCCTAGGGGACCGAGGGCACACCTTGCATGTGACGAAACCTCCCAGGGTCCCCTCACCCTCTCAGCACATGCCCACTGTTCACTGCTTTGAGAAGAACGTCCAAAATTTTATGAAGATTTACTCTCCAGAGAAAGCAAAACTTGGCTCTGGAAAGGTTTGCGGTCATGACCACAAAGTTGGCTCCAAATTGTGGTCATTTGTTTGTTCTGCCCACACAAGGGCCACATGCCCTGTGACACCTCTGCATTTGGGGCAGGTAAGCAAAGCTTGATGACTTCCTCGGTCAACGAGGAAAGCACGTCAGCTCCTCATGCCCTCAGCTGTATTTCTCTGTGCTCCGGGCTCTGCAGGAGCCCGTCTCCTGGCCTGGAGGTCCATCCAGTTTGGGTGTTGATCTGCTCCCCCAACATGTCACAGTAGCTATGGTGACATCACAGACCTGAGGGGTGACATAGGCTGTCTCTCCTGGAGGTCGTCCATTCCAATGGCTTTCTGAGTCATCCGGTGAAGCTGGTCCTTCGGTTCCCACCTCCTGTTGAGACCTCCTCACCCCATCTCTCTGCACCCCGCTCAGGCCCACCTGCCACACACCTCACAGGAGCTGCCCCTCAAAGGTGCTCTGAGGCCTTGTCACCCCCTTTCTTTCATCCAGGGGAATGACTGTGGGACATCAGGAACAGGAGCCAGTCCTCCCATAGCTCCTAGAGACACTTATCTCTCTTTTATATTTCCTTCTTCGTCTTGACTTTTACCAAAAAACAGAGGTGCAGTTATGCAACTTGTGTAGAACCCCACCATGACAGTGAAGTGGTGAGTGCACATGTTGGTCTCAGTGGGTCCGATTGCCCTAGAGATGTGAGCAGTTTGCACATAAACTTTCTCAGGGCTTCACAAAGGTTGCAGATGTCCCCAGATGTTGGAGTATTATTGGACTGCCACTTGTCATGGTGCAGACAGTGACAGTCTAGCCCCACTGTGGACTGGGTGTGATGTTCTGTCACTGAGTGTGTGTGAGTGTCTGTGTGTGTCTATGTGTGTGGTGAGGAGGGAGGGAGGGGTAGCTGTCCTGCTCTAACCAAGGGTGACTCACCATGAACTGAATAAGTTCAAGCTTTGGGACCCTCACTTGCATGGCCCTTTCCAAGGCCAGCCCCTACCATTCGATTAATAAGTTCCAACGCTTTGTCTTACAGAAGGCCCCAACGTGTACAAGCTCAGGCTCTGGGTCCAGACCCACCCATGGCTTCAAGTCTAGAGACCCTGAAGTCTAAGAAGCTGTGATGGCAGCATCACGCCTGCAGGCCACCTTGAGCTGTGCTTTATTACAGCTTTCACACAGGTGCTTCACAGGTGCCAGTGGTGCTCAGCAGGGCGTCCCTCTGCCTGCTGTGAGGCGGGCATTGTCTCCTCTGTCACGAGATGGCGCTGCACGTCCTGGTCCCAGTCTTTCTCCTCCATCCTCCATGATCTCCCCCAGCCTCATGGACACACAGGTATGTCCATCTCCTGCCCATATCTTTATAATGAGTCCTTGGTCATGTATCCAGCTGCTTATTTAATTCCTCAAAGATACCTGAAAATTGGCACATTCTGAACCCACCAAGAAGAGTGCTTACCAGTCAAGACAGGACCCTCAGTTTCTCTCTTGGAAAGCTTGAGTGCCTAGAAAAGAGATCGCTAACTTTTATCAATTCAGTACGCAATTCATAGGTCTGTAGACTGTCAACCCACCAAGATAATTGGTGAAAAGAGCACAAGCCAAGATTAGAAGAAAAATGGGGAAGACACATCACCAATATCAGGACAGAGAAGGTGACATCACTACAGAGCCTACAGATACCAACAGGCTAGTGAGGGGTTACTGTGAGCAGCTCTGTTCCTACACTCTCCAGGGTTCCACGGGACATTTACCCACCCTGCTGCCAGCACCACACTGAATTATCCACTGTGGCTCTGTAGTAAGTCTCCAAATCAAGTCGTTAGGACTCAAACTTTGTTCATCTTCTTCAAGATGGCCTTGGCTTTCTAGGTGCTTTGCATTTCCACATAAATTATGGAATCAACTTGTCAATTTCTAAAACCAAAAAAAAACCCACAACTGTTGGAATTTTGATTGAAATTTCATTTAGTCTATGGAGAAAAATTAGAGAAAAATTAATATCTTAACATTTTGTTCTTTTAGTTTTCCAATTCATAAAAGTGTTATACTGTTTCATTTATTTAGGTCTTCTTTAATGTCCCTCAGCAATGTTTTGTTATTTTAAATGTATCAGTTTTGCACATATGCCACATATTTTGATGGTATTGGTATTGTTTTGATTTTATTTTCCAATTTGTTGGTAGTACATAGAAATGTTATTAATTGCATTTTGTATTTTGGCCTTGTACCCAGTAGCCTTGTAAATTTATTTAATTCTAATAATTTGTAGACTATTTTAGATTTTTATGTATATAAATATGTGAATAAGGGCAGTTTTGCTACTTAGTTTCCAACTTTACATTATTTATATATGTATTTTTTAACTTAAATCTGTACTTTGTTTTATTGTCTTGGATAGGATGCAGAGAGCAGTTTTTATTTATTTATTTTTTTAAATGGGGAACAGTGTGTACTTCCAGGACTTTTTTCTAAGTCAATTTGTTGTCCTTTCAGTCTTAGTTATGGAGGGCGCAGCTCAGCTCCAGGTCCAGTTGCCATTGCTAGTTGCAGGGGGCGCAGCCCACCATCCCTTGCAGGACTCGAGGAATTGAACTGGCAACCTTGTGGTTGAGAGCCCACTGGCCCATGTGGGAATCGAACCGGCAGCCTTCAGAGTTAGGAGCACGGAGCTCTAACCGCCTGGGCCACCGGGCCAGCCCCAGAGAGCAGTTTTTAATGGAAGTGGTGAAAGCAGACATTCTTGTCTGTTCCTGACATCAGGGGGAAAGTGTTCAATATTTCACCATTAAGTGCGATGTTAGCTGCCGTGTGTGTGTGTGTGTGTGTGTGTGTGTATGTGTGTAAAGTACTCTTTAATTAATAAACTGCCTCTATTTTTAGTTTTCTAGGGGTCTGAAACATGAACTGGTATTGAGTTGTATCTTTCTGCATCAGTTGACATGATTTTTAAGTGGTTTTTCTCTTTTATTTCGTGAATAATTTTTTTATATTCCTAACATTTTATTGTAAAATTTTTCAAACATAAAACTGTAGAAAGAATTGTACAGTGAGAACTCACTGCTTAGATTATTTTTCTATATTTGGTGTATCTCATGTACATCCATTTCTCTAGGCTGTTTATCAATTTATTGTAAATTTTGGTGTATTTCAACGTAAGTTGTCAGCAATAACACTTGCTTCTTATGCATGTCAGCACGTGCAGAGTCACTAAGTAAGTTGGACCTCTATTTATGTCTAGGTTATTCTGAATGAAATGCAGCATCATTGGATCAGTTCTAACTAGTGAATATACCTGTGTGATGCAACCTTTTTCAAGAGACAGGATCTATCACTACCCAGAAAATTCTTGCATGCTCCATTTCAGTCAATAGCTTCCCTTGCCCACAGCCCCTGGGGAGCCAGTGTTCAGATTTATTTTCTCCATAAAATAGTTTAGCTTGTAGCTTGTTACAAAACTTTACTTAAATGGCATCATATAGCATGTACTTTTTACATTTGGTTGCTCTCACTTGAGGTGAGGTTTTTGAGATTTGTTCATGTAGTTGTGCTTATTAGTGATTCATTCTTTTTTGTTGCTGAGTAGTATTCCTTTCTTGAATATATTAGTTTGTTTATCCATCCTTCTTGTTGACAGGCACCAGCGCTGTTTCCAATTTTTGTTATTATGAATGAAGCTACTGTGAACATTGGGGGACATCTCTTTTAATGAATATAGGCTGTCACTGTCCTTTAGTGACTGCATCCGTGGGTCCCAGGGTAGTTGTACGTTTATTTTTATAAGCTAGTCTGACACTTCCAAAATGGTTGTATCGCTCTGCATTCCTGCCAATTGCGTTTGTCCCATCCTCAGGAACATTTGGCATTGCTGATCATTTTTATTATAGTGTTATGGTTTGAATTCGCACATCCTTGGTGAGCAATGATATTGAGAATGATTTCATGAGCTTGTCATGAATTCACACATTCTTTAGTGAAATATATGTTTGACCATTTTTTCGTGTTTATTGGAGTTTTTGTCTTTATATTACTGAAGTTACAGAAGTTCATCCTTTATATATTCTGAATGTCAATTTGTTGCTGAATACATATTTTGTGAATATTTTCTCCCAAAATGTGGTTTGACTTTTCAGCTGAAAGTTTAAATGTAGATGATATTGAATTATCAGTTTTTAATGGATGTGGCTTCCTGTGCCCTGTCTCAAGACACTTGGCTTATCCCTGGTGGTGAAGGTATTCTCCTATGCTTGCTTCCAGACGTTTTGTGGCTTTCATTGTCACATTTAGGTCTATGACTCATCTCAGGTTAGTTTCTGTGTGTGATGTGAGGCCAGGCTGAAGTTCACTTTGTTTGTTTGTGGATACCCTGCTGTTCAGCACCACGTGTTGAGAAGACTTTTATTTCCCTGTTAGATTGCGTTAGTCCTTGTTGAAGGCCAAGTGCTCATGGTATGGGGTCTGTTTCTGTGTCCCCTGCTCTGCTCCTTCGAGCTATTTGTGACTCTGCCAGCACCACACTCTCTTGATTACTGTGGGCTCAGTAAGTCTTGAAGTCAGGAGTGGAGTCCTTCAACTTCATTCTTCTTTTTCATTTTTGGCTATTCTAGCTCCTTTGCTTTTTAAAATATACACTTTGTAATTAGCTTACCTGTTTCTCCAGAAGAAGCCTACTAGAATTTTGAAAGGGTTGTGCTTAAAATACAGACCTGTTTGGGGGAGAATAGATATCTTAGCTATGTTGAATTTTCCAATCCAGAACATGCTATATCTCTCCATTTATTTAAGTCTTCTTGAATTTGCCTCAGACATGTTTTATAGTTTTCAACATGGAAGTCTTGCTGACCTATATGTTTACTGACTTTTGTTCTTTTTTTAATCAGCTACTGAGAAAGCTGTCTTAAAATCTCCACCTATCATTGTAGATTAATCATCATTTCTATAATTTTCTTTTTATAGTTTTAAGCTATGCATACAAATTTAAGCTGTTTTATATTTTCTGGTTATATGCATCATTTGTTATTATGAAATGTCTCTCTTTACCTCTAGCAAAAACTTTCACCTCAAATTTTATTTTGTCTTATGCCAACACAGCCGGGGTGCCCTTCTTTTTTAAGGGCTAGTGTTGCTTCTTTGCATATTCTTACTTCCACCTGTCTGTGTCCTTCTGTCTAGAGCATGTCTCTTATCAGGAGCACCAACTTAAATTTTTTTCTTTTTCTTTAAAAAATCAAGTCTGACAAGCATTGTTGTAGAGTGTTCAGTCCATTAACATTTAATTTAATTACATTCATAATTGGGTGGTTAGTCTGACACCTTGTAGTTTGTTTTCTGCTCATTCCATCTTTCCTTTTTCCTTTTGAATTAACCAAGCACTTCACTCTCCCTCTCCTCTACTATATTACAGTTATTTACCTTAAACTAGTACTTTGGCCACTTCCTGAGCAGTTGATGAATCTCACATAAATTTTTGTCATGTACCCACTCTTCCTTTTAGTGCCATTGGTCCTGGATTTTACTTCTAGCTTTGTTAGAAATACTACAAGGTATCTTTATTGTTATTGCTTTAAAGAATCAATATTTATCCAGAAATTTATCATTTCAGGTACTCTTCATTGCTTCGTGTATTTTCATGCTTCCTTTCCTTTCCTTCAGCCCCAAACTTTGCTTTATTGTGCCTTGTAAAGTCTGTTTGAGATGAATTTTCTCAAACATTTTGTATGAATACATCTTTATTTTGTCTCCATGATTTAAAGCCTATTTTTTGGGGTATGGGATTCTAGATTAGTAGTTTTTTCCTTTTCTTTGAGTACTTAAAAATAGCTCTCCATTGTCTTACAACTTCCATAGTCTCTGGTGAAAAGTCATTCATTGTTCTTGTTTTTAGTCTCCTTTGAAAGTGTCATGTCATTTTTCTCTGGCTAATTTTCAGATATTTTCTTTGTATTTTTTTTTAAAGCAGTTTGATTGTAATGCGTCAGGTGTGGTTTTCTTTGTATTTATTATATTTGTGTTCATGGAGTTTCTTCAATTGTGGGTTAATGTCTTTCAATTTGAAAAATCATGTCAGCCACTATACCCTCAAATATGGTTCCAGTCCATCCCTCTGTCCTTGTGGGGTGGGATTACTTGATAATTCACCTTTCTAAACAGGCTTCACATGTCCGTTATAGTCTGTCCTAGTCTTTCCATTCTTTTTTCTCTCTGTGTGTCCGTTAGGGTATTTTTTATTGACCTGTCTTTCAGTTAATTAATCCTATTTTCAACAATATCCAGTTTATTTCTGATAACTCCTGATACAATTTTAAATCCAAATATTGCATTTTTTTTTATTTGTAGAATGTCAACTAGATTTTTCCGGATAGATTCCTCTTCTTTATTTTAATTTCCTATTTTTAATCCATTTTATCTTTTTGGTTATTTCCTTTATTATACTTAGAAGAGTCATTTTAAAATTCTTGTTTGATAGCTCCCAAATCTGAAGTATCGCAAATCTTTTTCTGTTATTTATTTGTTTATTTATATTTATTTATTTATTTTTGCTGCTTTACATTTCTCACAAAATTTGATACAATTTAAAAGCTGGGCAATATGGTTAAAAGAACGACTAAATCTGAAGACGGTTTTAATTTCACCCGGGAGTCAGTCCATCTGCTCTCCTTCTAGGCAGACAGAGTAATTCTCACATCACCCCAAATGAGAATTAAACTGGAGTGGGGTTGGGTTGTCATTACAGCTACTGGTGTCAACCCACTTGATTTTCCATAGTCCTTGGATTTTACAATCTGACAAACACCTGGGTAGGAGGGATGTCATGTTTATTGCAGACCCTGCACATTAGGGGAACTTTATCTCCTAAGTACTGTGAGAATACAGGGAATCTGACTTTGTCTTTCTGGCCCAACTCTGACGTTTTAGTTCATCTGCTCTCATTGCTTTCACTGCTCTAGAAAGTCTTTAAAACAACGATTAAAAAAAAATTATTCCATTTTTTTCCTAGATTTTACAGTGATATGTACCCTGCTGATATCTACTACAGCTTACTTGGAAGTAAAGTCCCAATTTTTTTTTTAAATACACCTTATTAAATATATTGACTTTTATTCTATTGATGAAGAAAGTTACTTGATACCAATTAGTGGAATAATTTGATAAGTAAACCCTTGTGTTCAGGGAGAGACCCTGCAGTCTGATGGAGGCTGCATAGGAAAGTCTGATGTGGGAGAAATAGAAAATGTCCTGTGGGGTTGGACGGTGCTATCCTCCAAGACACTTTGACATGTTGCAACCTTGACTGTGCTTTTGGCTCTCTTCCTTTATGTGCAGCTGTGGGTGGGGAGAAAGTCTGGAAAGATGGATCAAGGGAAATGCTAAACTGGGGCAGGTAGGAAAACCCATAAGGGGGACAGAGGGAAAAGATGATGGAAGGGCCTCACTCAGAATTAAAGTTTCCAAAGAGAATCCAGAATGGCCCTCTGGCCTCTCTCTCTCTCTGAGGTCCTGAGAGCCACCCCACCACAGCAGTGACTTCAGTCACCCTCCTCAGCCTGCAGCCCTGCGTGCCCCTCCTGTGCCCAGAGACCTGCCCTGAGAAGGGTGTCAGCCACTCATCTATACACACCCACCTCGTGATGCGCAGGAGAAGGAAAGATAAGGCTCTCACACACATCGCGTGCATCTGCTTCTAAGCTGGCACAGAGTGGGAGGTCCTGCCCGGCACTTGTTAACTGACTGTGCCTCGGGAAAGACAAAGGAAAAGCTCAGCGTGGAGGCATCTGTTTGCCTGTGAACTGTGACAGAGACACGGAGAAGCATTTCCCTGTAATCATCAGCCCGGGGAGAGCTGTTTGGAGGATGGAAATGCTAGCCATCAATCTCCCTGTGCACGCAGTGTCTCTGTTTAATAGCTGATAGAGCCTCTCCAGCGGGCTGTTCTTGCTCTTTGTTTCAAGTGACATGCAATGGGCCTGGACTTATCAGTGTCTCTGAATTCGTTTTCTGTGCTCCGTCCCCACCGGGGGATTCGGTTCATCCTAATGGATGTGTGCAGGATTGATTTTGAGCTTGGTATAATTTAATCCATCAATTTAACATTAAATGAATATGCAAAAGGAGTCTCTTTGTGGATGAAAAACAGAAGAGGGACATTCTTATTAATTTGAAGTGGACTTGAGAAATGGAAATAGTCTGCTGCTATTAGTATCTGCCATAGGGTCCCACAATCAGGGCGTCAGGAGGCTGCGTGACTCCTGAGCAGCTAAAACCCACCATCGGCCATTCAGATTCCTGCAGCTCAGTGCAAACCCCTCAGGAATGGGGGAGCTGCACCCATCAACCAGGAAACCTTAAGTGCTTTGCATCATTTAAATCACACCAAATGCCCAGGGTTGGACAATAGGGTTAATTGATTTCAGACCCTTTGATTCCAAAGGTATGTCAGAGGCTTTGGAGATTGGACCATTGAACAAAGTTGCAGGGGAAACAAAGGCCCACATGGCAGCCAGGGAAATGCAGAGCCCCCCCACCTATCCACCGACGCCCCAAGGCCAGGGGGAATCAGAGTGCCCAGGTGAGGCCGTGTGGCCATGTGGAACCCACGTGGCCTTATGGAAGCCACCCCTGGCCCTGAAGCGCGGTCACAGACAAAGTGCCGCCCAGCATCCCTGCGGGTCATCGCGGCCCTGCTGGGCGCTGTTGGGATCCCAGACTCCCCTTGGCAGGGACGGGTCTCTGCCTCCGAACGTTCCTCACCCTCTCGCTATGCTTTTACTAGCCAAACTGCGGTGGTTTTGTTCACCAGAAACCGGCAAATGTTTCTGCCAGAGTCATTTTCCAACCAGGTCTCGCTCCATCTTGTCAGGTGAACCTTGAGAACCGCCCATCGTGGGTCGTCCCAAGAGGTGTGTGGCTTTGCTATGGAAACCAAGCATCCTCCAGGGGCCTTAATTAGCATCATTGGATGATGACACTTCGCACGGACTGAGTCCTGAACAGCCAATAGTAAATAGGAGGCAGCGAACCTGCGATTATACGAACTGCTGCTGCACAGGTTACGGAAACTCACAGTAACCTTCAGTCTCCCCAGAGGTACGAGCTACAGAGCAGGGGGCCCCATCACCTGGTGCAAAACACCGTCCACTGCAAGCAAGCTGATCACCTGCTTGACAACTGCCTTCTTTGCACCAACTAGTGCAGACATCCCGGGGGTTCCTGGCAAAGGTCTGACTTTTACAGCTGGAGACTTAGTCTAAACCATGCAGGGAGAATTTGGGGGGCAGGCGACGTCCTCAGAGACTGAAGATTCGTGTTCTAATGACCTTTACACCACACTAAGGAGGTTGGGAACGGTCATGACAGTGTGCAGGTCATAATTGCCCTGCCCCCAAATTCCTGCTGAGCAATCTTCGTGAGTGTTGTCACTTCTGTCAAAAAGCCTCACTTAGCACGGCCACTAGCAGAACCGATATGAGCCTGCCTCTCCTTGGAAATCACGTTTTCAGTGCTCCGTCTTGTCACATCTGTGATCAAAGCTCTCTAATCCTCATGGCACGATGTTCACACGGCAGCAACAGGACCCAGCACGCATGGCCTCCCTCTCGTCAGGGTCTGCAGGGCGCCCAGACCAGCCAGGGTCTCCAGGCTCTGTGAGTCCCCTGGGGTGCCCTCTTTCCAGGTCTTCGGGCTGGCGGTGAGTTGGACTGTCCACAACTTGAGGGACACAGTGCCCTGAGTGTGGCCGACTCATTGTCACATGGGCTGGACACATCCTGGCTCGAGGATCTTTCCTGGACACGTGGACAGCTGCAGGCAGTGTAGATGGCACGGGGACTCCCCAGCCCAGCCATTACCTCAGGTCATGCTGCCACAGTGCCTGGGAACTTCAAGTTCAGTCTGTTCAGAAACAATGACACGTAACGGCACAAGCACCTCCTGAACAGCAGTGAACTTTGACCTCCGTGAGTGCAGGTGGCTGGCTGGCCTGTGCGGGACATCAGGGACCCACGCCTGCCTCTGTCCCATTCAGCACCTGGGACAGCCCCTGCTGAGCTGAAAGGAGTCTTTGGAAAACAGGGTCTTTTGCTTCCTACAATCAGTGACCTGGAGCTCTGGCCAGTGGACCCAACAGGGACACTTAGAAGAGACAACCATAGTTATCTCTGTCATCATTAGAGAGCACGCGCCATGACACTGGAGAGAGAAGGGAGGATGCTGTCTCGTTCCAGTTATTCCCCGTACCCGCTGTCAGCAGGGAGGAAGTGGGCAGGGCAGCCCCTCCACCTCATTTCCTCTCAGGAAATGTAAACCCAGTGTCCCTCCCTGCCCCCTGCTCTGGTAGCCCAGAGTCCCTCTAGGTCCAGGGACAGCAGGGTGCGAGGGGAGCCCTGCTGACCTAGACCCTCTGTCCCCCCCTCTGCACCTCTGGCTGGACCCTGGGTCCTGGGCAGACCTGGCCGGGCTCCCTCAGAAGCAACTCCTCCCAGCTCACCACAGAGGAGGAGGGGCCCTGGGCAGACCTTGTCTCCAGGCTCAGTTGCATTTTGCAAGGGAGTCAGTGAAGAAACAGGAAGGGAAGGGAAGCTCAGCCTCCCGCCGTTGGCTTCCATTTGCTCCTGGTGCATCTCCAGGTGCCAAGCATGAGTGAAATGAGCAGCAGCTTCTCCAGAAAACTCGCTGGCCCCACATCCTGGTCTCCAAGGTGCCACGACCTTGCTGGGAGTCCCCTCAACTCCTGGGTGTTGCACGTCACAGCCCTGGCCTGCAGGCCATTCGTGGGTCCTTCCCCCCACACACTGCCTCCCTCCACGGGGACCTGATCAGTTCCTGGGGCGGACAGACCCTGGCGGTCAGCGGCCCTTCTCCAGGCCCGTCTCATAAGGCAGCGTAGCCCTGGCCGGCCCAGCGTGATGCCTGCGTGCCACGCAGTGCTTCGACATGAGATGCTTTGTTGTTCAGATACACATGCGCAGGTGCTTAGACTGTAGGTGGAAAGACTGCTCAAGGTAACGCTGATTTTCTATTTTTTTAACTTAGGTAGTGGGTACAGGGGTGTTTGCTTGACATGTAAATTCCCAAAACAGAATTATGTTGCCAATACCTGCACAGCAGGAAACCCCAAATACCACCCCCCAAGTCTGCGGAGATAAAGTGAACCAGTAAGAGCCCCCTATCTGGGCACGTGGTTGTGGGCAGGAGGCTGAAGATGCTGGTAAAGCAAGTGGCGCTGGGAGCTGCAGACACAGTACTGGGAACCCTGGTTTTTACTGCAGGGTCTCGTGGAGCAAGGGGACACAGGGAGAGCTGCCGGGGTCCTCGTCATGGGCGGGCCAGTGTGTACAAGGAGCCGTGGGGCTGGCCTCAGCCGAGGTCTCAGCCTGTGTAAAGCGGCATTACGAGAGGTGAGGCCAAGGAGACGTCTTCTGCAGAGGGACCCACTTTGTAAGCTCTGAGGTCCCGGGAGCTGCCTCATGCCTGTTTGCAGGTTCCTGGGGTCCTGTGGCCCCTTACCCGAGCCCCCCTGCCCTGTGCTGAGTCTTTGCAGGTTTGGCTGTGTAAGGACTAAAGAGACATTTGTAAAACCTCTGATTTATTGCTGGTGCTGTAACAAATGGCTCTTCCTCTGCGAGCTATGCCCAAGCAACCATGGAAGACATTTCCTTGTTCGCCCATCCTGGAAAGTCCCCAGAGTTGACATGTAAACTTGTCCCTTCAATGAGCTGAACCTCTCAAGTCCCTGAGGCCCCAAACACCCGGTGTGTAAGGTGGGACTTGCACTGGTGCAGGGTGTGGGAGGGAAGCTGCTGGACCCTGAGGTGTGACGAGCGACCTGTACGGAGCAAGGCCTTTCCAGAGGCAGAGTCAGGTCTGAGGGTCCCAGGAAGGAGACCCCACAGCCTGAGACAAGGGCTCCCCTGTCTGGGGGCACTGGGGCCAGAGCACGATGTGTCCTGCACCCTCAGCCGTGTCCTCTGGGCGCAGACACCTGCTGTCCCCACGCCAGGAGGGCACAGGGTACCCTCACTGCTCTCAACAACCCCCGCCCTCCTCAGGAGGAGGCGCCCGAGCCCTTTGTGAAGCTTTTTTCTCCTCTTTATGGAGAAAAAAATGTTTACATTAATAGGGTGTATGGAAAATGCTTTCGGAAAACAAATGTATTTGACGCTAATGTTTGTAGCTAAGTTTCTCAGAAACAAAGTTTACTTGTTTTACTATCATCTTGCTATGTGGTTGGGTGTGTGTGTGTGTGCGCGTGTGCTGTGCATATGGTGTGTGTGTGAATGTGAGTGTTGTGTGTCCATGTGTCTATGTGGTTTGTCACTGTGTGTCTCCCTATGTGGAGTTGAGTGGGGACTGAAGGAATAAAGTTAATCTGGCCACTCTTGATCATGAAATGACAACCAGAATCTGAAGTTGCATGGAGATGGTGAGTGTGTCAACGCCTGGCTGCATTCGCTTGGGTCTCGCCCACCTGGAGAGGGAGAGGCGGCCAACGTGATTGATGAAACAAGGCTGAGTGTGGTTTCCGCTGACGGCTTTAGTCATGAAATTCAAAGTCAGCAAAGACTTGTCGCTTTGTAAGCTCCCCTCCTGTTGTCCCAACCTGATCACTTGTCCTTTCTCGTCAGATGTTAGCACTCGGGAGGTTATCTGAATGGGCTGATTTTCATCTGGAAGAAGCAAAAGGCTGAGTCGGGTGGAATTGCCGCCATCCATCCGCGCCCGTCACATCCAGCTCTCCTCCTCTGAGCCCTGTCCAGGTGGCTGCATTCAGACGGGCAGAGGGACCAGGGCATTTGAGGATGACCAGAGGACAGTGGGCCGTGGGGATGACCCCACGCCCCTTGCTGGAATTGTCTCTGCCAAAAGCCAGGTGAGGACCTGCCAGTCATGTCCCCTCTCTCCTCCTGAGTAAGCTCTGTGGTACCCACAGCTTCCACCCCTGCACCCCTCACTCTCAGGACCGGCAGGACCTGGGCTTTCCCACTTGCAGCAAACACCGCTTAGTGTGTCACTGGCTGTTACCTGCAAGATGCTCAGGTGTCACAAGGTGTCTCCCCAAAGCGTATGACAGAAGCCACACTGTTGTCTGAGATTCACATTTGGGGCTCCCTTGGGAGGACCGTTCTGGTCCCTCAGTGAGGCCGTGAGGACCCAGGATGTCTGCAGGGTGGAAGTCATCTGTCCTGGGGAGGCAAGCCCCCTGGAATTAATACAACTGGTCGACCCCAGTACACGTCTCTCCTCGCCTCCACTAGCTCCATCATCCTTTCTTCATTTTACCAGCTGGGTTACTCTGTGCAAATGCACAATGGCCACACTTGCACGTCTGTGTCATTACCAGATAAGCTGGGAACAGAATTCCTTGTCACTGATCTCCAGGTAAGCTGTCAGAGTTCCATAGATGACTGAAAACTGGAACCAAATCTCACACCCAGAGTCAAAAGGCACGGCCCAGGGCTTAGATGAAGTTGTGTCTTGTTGGGTTCATGTGCCTCTAGCAACTTCTGTCTATTTATTCTATTACTGTGGGATGGGGTTTCAGAAAGAATTTTAACAGGAGAGTAAAGACTGTAATGGCATCAGATATCAGATAGTGCAGGACAGCAGTCTGTGAGGGGCAAGAAACAAATGAGTTGAACCCTAAAATTTCTCCAGCTTCCTGCCTTGAGACTGCTTGCAGCCGTGATGCAGGAAGAGGGAACACAGGCACAGCCCAGCAGGCGGGCGTGTAGGATGCAGAGCTAAGAGCTGTGGCAGTGGAGTTTGCAGGGAGAGGCCTGGAGGAAGAGAGACGTGGAGAGAGCTCTGAATGGCTGTATGAGGTCTCCCCCGGGTGCCCAGCAAAGTACTGATCAGTGTCTGCGTGTGAGAGTCCTGCATGAGGCCAGGCAAAGAGCCTCCTGAGAGCACTAGAGGGAAAATGTCAGACATGCACTCAGGGCTGGGGGCTGCCTGCTCCCAGCACACAAATTCAGAAGTGCCAGGTTTCTGGGGCATAGGGCAGAGCACATAGCATAGAAGAGTGTTACCTCCGCAGTGCAGGGTAACTGGCCCTGGATTGAACACCACTCAGGTCCTGCCAAAACAGCCCCCGAAACAACACCCAGAAAGATTGGTCTGCCTCAAAGAAACTCCACTTTGTCCTTGAACAAAGCTCAAGAACATTCAGAGAAAAACAGAAGTATCTTTCACCTCACAAAATAAACTTCTCAATGTCTGGCATCTTATCACAGATTAAATTGTGCCTCCTCCCCATTCATATGTTGAAGTCCTGTGATATCTCTTCTCTGAGTTACTATGGTGGATTTTTAATGTTAAAGTAATCTTACAATATTGGCATGAAATTGGTCATGACATATTATCTTTGTTTTATATTACTGGATTTAAGTTTTTTAAATTATTTTAGAATTTTTGCATCCACATTAGTGAGTCTTTTTTCTGTAGTTTTCTTTTCTTATAAAACTTTGTATAGTTTTGATATCAGGTTAATGCTGATCTTGTGAAATGAGTTGGGAGAAAATTCTTTCCTTTTGTGTTTTATAGAACAGTTGTATAGAAATAGCATAATTTCTTGCTTGAGATTTGGAAGAACTCACCAGAAGTCACTGTGGAAGTTTATTAAAGAGTTAAACATACATCTACCAAATGATACAACCATTTCACCTCTAGGTATTTATCCAATAGAAATGAAGGCATAGGTCCACACAAAACTTGTACATAAATGCTTAGAGCAACTTTTTTGGTAATAGCCCAAATTGGAAACAAGCCAAATGTCCATCAGTAAGTGAAAGAACAAACCGAAGATATGTTCATTATTTTGATTGTGAAAATGGTTTCATGATTGTATACATCTGTGAATGTGTCATGTTGTGCACTTAAATACTGTATTTCCTCGAAAATAAGACCTAGCAGGACATTCAGCTCTAATGCGTCCTTTGAAACAAAAATTAATATAAGACCTGGTATTATAATATCTTATGTTATATTATATTATATTGTACCCATTATTATATTACATTATATTACATTACATTATATTATATCATATCATACCCACTCTTATATTATAATAAAGTAAGACCAGGTCTTATATTAATTTTTGCTCCAAAAGACACATTAGAGCTGATTGTCTAGCTAGGTCTTATTTTCAGGGAACCATGGTATGTAAAGTTCATTGTAGGTCAACTAAACCTCAATAAAGCTGTGACAAAATAAAACATGACAATATAAAACTTATTTTTATACATGGGAACTGAAAATTAATCATATATTCTGGAAACAAAATAGTCATATACACTTCCATGAATAGGAAAAATATAACAATAGATATAAAACCTTCACAGATGAGTTAAATAGCAGAGACAAAACAGAGGAAGAGAGAATAAGTGAACTAGAAGATTCATCTGAAAAAACTACCCAGAATGCAACACAGAGACAAATAAATAAATAATGTGAAATAGAGTTTAACAGATATTAAAGATAAAATAAGAAGGCCTAATATGTTATCTGGTTGGCGTTCACAAAGAAGATAATTGAGAGGATGAGGGAGAGTCAACATACAGGGAGTTCATAGCTGAGAATTATCTAAAACTGAGGAAAAACATGAATCCTTAAAATCAGAATCACAAATCCACATCAAAGTATATAAAAAAGAAATCTGCACCCAAATGCAATATAGTGAATTTTAAAACAAATAGATCTTAAAAGTGTGGAGAAAAGGCAGGTAATAAACCAAAGAACTAACACAATTAAAGTGACATCTCCCACAGTGAATATGGAAGCCAGGAGACGATGGAATTGCATCTTCAAAGTGCTGAGACTAAATAATTGTCAACCTTTATTTGTACACCCAGAAAAAATATCCAAGAAGTTTTCAAGTTTCATCTTAAGAGTGAAAGATTTATTTTCAGACAAATGTGAATAATGCGATAAACACCAAAGTTACCTTTTTCGACATGATTTCTGTCTCTCAAAAGCCACCATTTCAATGTTGTTCCTCAGTCTATCCTGCTGTTCAGAATACCCTTTTTTCTTCTCTCTGGATACAGTGCATCCCAGAGACCTTATCCTTTTAATTCACCAATGTATCTCACTTGCATTATTTGTGAGTAAAGAATAAAGAGGTTATTGCTTCAAGAATATGCTTGTTGTATTTTGGGTGCTCTTCCTGACCCCCTCACCTCACTACTTCTACTCTTTCCAGAGAAAATTGAGGGTATGAAGTTGGAACTCCCTCAGCCCCCCCAAATGTGCTAGACACACCTGTTGTGTTCCATCTGTTTCCTCTCTGTCCTTTCTCCCGGGTTCAGGAAGGAGTTGCAGCGGGTACGGAAAGTTGCCGCGTCCTTCTGGGACCCCAGGCACTCGCTGCTCCTCGCCGCCTGCACTTCTCACCTCTTCCTGTGCAGAAGAAGTCTCACTTCTCCCTCTGTTGGTGAAGACTTCCCTGCCCGTCCCCCAGGGCCAGCCCTCCACATCTGGCAAGATGACATCTGAGGGTCCATTCTCTGTGAGGGCTTTGGGAACACCTCTCCTCAGGCTGGAGTGCTGACTGCACTGTGGACCCACCGTCCCTTACAGCCCCCGGTCGTGGCCTCGGCTCTTGGTTCGTGTGCATGTTTTCACAGGTCCATCTCCTGTCATTCCACGCAGGCTTCCTTTGGGCGAGTGGCGTGTGTTTTCTTCTGCGCCCTCGGGGCCTCGGACAACATCTGGTATTGACCCGTCAGTACATAGATGTTGGGAATATGGGGATGTGGGAATGAGCATTTCTCCCTCCCTCTGTCACATCTAAACTTCTGGACTGATGTGTGATGAAGCACACGGAATGGGTAGCAGGATGTGGAAGAACCAGGAGACTGTGTCATGGGCGGGGGGTGGTGGGGGGCAGATGCAGGGGCTGTTCAGGCTGAGAGGCTGGAGGTGGCCCAGCCCGGTTGGGTGCTGGGATGCTGCCGTTTTGGGTGGGAGCATTTTCGCAGTCACACGGCAGGAGTCTTACCGGGAGCTGCTGGCCTGGGTACTGATGGACTAGAGGACTTCCAGGGTCTCCACCCGATGTCAGAGTGAATGAATCTTCCTCAAACTCTTCCAGCATCATTCCACACCATCGCTCCCAAAAGCCTGCATCGCCTTTATCTGAGCCCCGGTTCTATAAACGCCCTCCCCTGGCTCCCCCGTATCTGCATTATCGACACATACGCACGTCTGGCCTGGGCCCCTCCTGCTCGTGTGCACAGGGCCTGAGTCTCATGGTGGCCAGGATGTGCGCCCAGAACCCAGCCATGCTTAGTCATCCAGTGTGAGTGTTGTCCCGAAGTCACCGGGCATTTCCAGGGAGAGGTGTCCAAACTGAAGGCTTTTCAGGCTGTGTAGCAGAGAGAAGACCTGAGTCTGTGTCCCCGTGTGGAAGGAGACACTTCACAAAGGGGCACGGTCTCCACCACTGCAAGTGTCTGAGTAGAGGATACGCAGCCATTGTCCAAAAGTGCTTGAGAAAGGCAAGTTTCACCTCACAGAAGCCCTTCCTGACGCCAGGATTCTGGGTTCCTGTTGCTCTCGGCATCGGCTGCTCAGATGAAGCAAGCAGGTCCCTGTCTCTTCTGTGTGTCCTCAGATGTTCTTCCTCTTTGTCCGTTGCTCAAGGACACCCACTGTGCGGTCATCACTGCCCCTCCCCTGTCACTGCCCGCCTGGCAGCTGGTCCTCCATAGACCCTGTGTGGTCTGAGGGAGAGGCGGCGCCTTACTCACCTTTGCACTTCCACTGCCTGGGTCCTCCATCAACACAGGACAGATTGGAGGGAGGAGGAAGCGAGCCCCAGTCCGTGGGCAAACCCCACGCAGCCAGGAAGTAGTAGCTGCTTCTGGCACATCCTTTGCCATCACTTCCTAGAGGGACAGGCTTTTGGGGACAATTATATGAAAGCTTACTTCCTTCTATGTTTCTTCCCTGCCATTCCTAATAAGCATTATTTTAATTTAAAACAGCAATTTACAGTGCAATTCATTTACAATAACACAATCCATTGTGATCACTGTGCCATAAATTTATGTTTTAAGTAATTTTAATGCTTGTAGCAGCTGGGTCTCTGAAGTGTGGAAATAGCTAGCATTTTTCACCTCATGCAGCCGAGGAAAAAAGTCTCTGCCCTTTAATTATATGACTACCGAAGATAGCAGGCAGCAAGCGGAGTGGATATAAGTGCGAAATGAGAAGCGACGGGCTGCAGAACGCAGCCGAAACTCAATGCAAACATGGCACTTCCAGGGTCTAGCCAGCAAAGCCGGAGCAGAACACGCCTCCTTCTAATTCACAAGCACCGCTGTTGTCAGCCAGATTGATTAAAAAGGAAGCGTTATCAGGAAGACGGAGTGGAAACACAGACTGGTGGCTAAAAAGGCTGCGTCTGAGGCCAGGGGGAAGGGTGATTTCTTTGTGGACCAGGCGCTAGCACCTGTGCTCAGCCTGGCACAAGCGTCCAGGACACAGGGACACGCCAGGCCTGACTGCGCTGACAGGGAGCGTCACCCGTGCCCCCCACCTGTCCCCAGACCCTGATCCTCTCTGGGCTGCTTTCTGATCCCACATCTCCCTCATGTGACACTGAAGCTGTAAAGGGGCTCCATGCCTGGTGACAAAGTCACCACAGGCCCCTATGAAGGGTGACTTATGAGCAAGGCCCTGAAGGGGGCTGTGGGGCCGTACGGGGTGAGGGCGAGGGAAGTACTTCTGGGCAAAAACCTTGTTCCCTCCTGGAGCCCTGGGTGTGAGCCCTGAGGGCAACTTCCATCCCTCACTTTCTCCTGGCCTCCGCTGTGCCCATGTTGGGTTTGGGGCACCTCAGTGCTCAGACTCCACTCTGACTTAGCCCCAGGTCTGGCCGCTGGCCTCCAGCCTGGGTCTGCCCATCCCAGGGGTCTCCCTCCTCGGTCCCCTCCTGGCCCCTCTCAACCCTGCCCTGGAGCCAGGAGCCCTTCAGGGGACAGAAGAGATGCAAATTCTGCTGCTGGATATCAGCAAGTGAAGGTCCAAGAAATTAGGGCGAAGGAGTCGTTCTCGGGAAGGGGACCTCACTCCCTAAGCAGTGCTTTCCTGTTTAAGTTAAAAAAATCCTCAGTGTTAAGTGTTTGTTGAATGGATGACGGTGAGAGAAATAGCCTGTCAGGAGTCACTCTGGTGATCAGGGCCACAGCTGTAGACCTGGTGGGGTTTCTGGGGGAAGGAGCTGGGACCAAGCAAAGTGGTTTGGAAACAATCCACTCACGGGCCCAGAGCCCTGTCTGAGCTCGGGTGGGTGGGTGGGGAGGGCAGGCTGAGGTTTTGTGTGACGGTGTTTGAACATGGCTGTCGTGTCCACAGAAGTAGAACCATCATGATGCCCTGATCTTGGACGCCCTGCCTCCAGAATCATGAGAAGTACATTTCTGTTGACGTCTGAGCGTGGTGTGAAGGCAGAGGTGCCCCACCTCTGACGTCTGCATGAAGGGCCGGAAAGGAAGACGCTCCCACCGCTCCATCCACTGTCCACGCGCCTCGGGTGGGAGCTGCCGCTTCTGGTTGTGCTGGCGAAGGACAGACAGCCTCCGGCCCGGGCCACGTAGAATGTGTTCTGTTTGGTAAATATCCACGTTTCCTCTTCTTTCACCTCAATACAGTGCTGGAGAAAACTGCTGAGAGAATGGAGTCGGGGGAGGAAACCAAATGAGCCCTTCATTCAGTGCCGAACTTGCTCCGGACATTCTTCAGAAACAACAAAGTCTGCTTCTCTGCGGTCTGCCCCTCAGTCTGCGCTGCCGGAGTGGCTTCTCCCGCCAGCGCACGGACGGGCTGTGAGTTTGGTGCAATCTTCACACGTGGCACTCGGGAGTGGGGGTGCCTCCACATGTCCGCGGTAGAACCGTCGTAACCACCGGGTAAGTGCTGCTGACACAGCGACAGGTCACGGCACGCGCTGTAGGTGTGTTTTTCCGTCACCTGCCTGGTGTGGGCTATGCAGATGCCGTCTGGAACCCTGAGTCTCTGCGAGCAAGCCCGCACCACAGCCGGGTTGCTTCCGTAGGCAGCAGGCAGGGAGACCTGTCTTGGAGGTCTCTCTGGAATGACCTTCGCTCACTGGAAATGGAACAATAAATGTTTTTTAAAGCAGTTTTTCTTTCACTGAAGAGCATGGTCAGGAGACTGAACCTTGAGGAGGGAAAGACTAGGAGGCCGCTCTGTGTCATTGCTGGCCGCTCCGTCCTTCCACCTGTCATCGATCTATGTGGCATGAAAATAAGGGACGCAGGCATAACGTAAAGGCGGTGTCAATAGCAGTAAGGAGAACGGCGGGCGGTTCCCTTATCTGCATTTGCAGGTCGAAGATCCATCAACACAGGGCTCCCAGCTCAGGACGTTCGCCGGGGGCCGGCGGGTGGACGCAACGCCTCACGCGCTGTGTCAAACGCAGCGAGTTCCATTTAGAAATTCCTATTGTGGGGTAGGGGCAAAGTATCTATAATAATTTTAAGGACATTTCCCAAATGTTTATTGAGATAAAAGATGGATAAGAGCAAAACTGCCGAACCTGCGGCCTGATAACTAGGTTTTATTAATGGCCTGCCACACGCTAGGGCTGGATAATTAAAGTTTCTCCCCCCAAAGGAAGAGAGTGGACAAATTTATTTGATGGTTTGATAACCAGGGACACTGGTTGAAAACTATTGATGTAATCGGAGCTCATTGGATTTGCCAGGACAGCCACTCGTATCAGCTAATTTCACCTGTGAATGCTTAATTATCCTCGGAATGCATATGGGTGAGCCATTAATAAAATTTGACTATGTCATAGTTTCTTTGTCACCCACATGTGCCTTTTATCTCCCACATCTCCTCCTCAGTCTTTCTTTCCTTTTTTTTTTTTATTCCTTTCCAGTCTCTCTTAAAAACCAATAAAGCTAGGGAAGACAGATGTGGGCTGTGTGGTTCTGCAGGCTGCGCCACAGACGGGGTGTGGGGGGGCAGGCCTGAGCTGGCAGGAGCCCAGATGAGGCCTGGGCCAGGGCGGGGGCGTTGCAGCTCCTCGGTCCAGCCTGGGCGGAGCAGCCCCTGAACGGAAGGGGCCTGCTTGTAGCTGAGCCGGGATGCGGCTGACACTGGCTCATGGGGCCTCCCACTGGATTTCTGCGCATTCGGGCCGCTGGGTGCAGAGGTACAGTGCACGATGGTGGGGGCCGGGTGGCCGTCCCACTGCCCCGCTCCATGCAGGCTGCTGCCTGGACCCTGAGCTGCCAGGACGCACTGAGCTCATCGCCCCACGTGTCCCTTGGCATGTTGGGACCTGGTTGTGTCTCCAGTACGCATGAAATCCTGGGTCCTGACCTGGAGCCAGGGCACTAATTTCTTTGACTTTCCGTTTTCTCACATGTGACATGGGCTTGATAACATCCGCTGGTGAACTATGGGCTTTTGAGGCCCCCCCCACCCCGTAGGAGGCATCTCAGAAGACACCCGGGGGTGGGCTGGAGGAGGGGCGCTTCCAGCTCTTTCTCAGCACCCCCTCTCCCCACCACGCCCCCTGCAGTGTGGGGGGGGGTGCAGGGGGAGAGCAGGAGGCGGCGAGCAGCTCTGTGTGACCCTCAGTGACTTCACACTTGAGCTCTTACCTTCACCCACGTCTTACTTTTCAGGGCTATGTGTCTTCTGTGACAGTGGCTGTGCTACACTTCTGGAAGGACATGTGTGAGCCCCTGGGGACAGCTTGGAGCTCTGGTCCAGGTGAGGGGCAGGGGCTGCAGTGGGCCTGTGGAGCCAGCCGGCGGGGCTAACCCCGCGTGTGGGACTCTGATCACTAGTGAGGACCGGGTGGCGAGAGCGGCAAGGGCGCTGGGGAGCAGGTTCCTGGAAGCTGTGAGGGGTGGGGGGGGGACATGCTGGGGAGGGGTGAGCACAGGCCTCTGTGGGAGCTGGGCTGGCGCTCCCCCCAGAATGGAGCAGAGAGGGCTGCAGGCTCCTTCCTCCAGGACCCCATGGGGGTTCAGCACGCTCCCCTCACCGCGCGGTTGCCTCACCTCCTTCCTATTTCACTCCTGCTTTCCTGTCAGTGTCCCCACAGGGCTGACAGTTCTGGGCCCCACGCAGGGCCCTCTCATTCTGCTGCTCGTACACCACCTGGCGCGCAGCCCTGGGGCCTGGGCTCCGGTGCGCGTGCCTTTCCGTGAGGCGGTCTGTCGCCTTCTGGAGATGGGGCCTTGGAGTTGCTGCTGCTCCTCTTGGAATCCAGGGGCCCTCGTGAGGCTGCCATGTCCTGAGGACATTCAGCAGCTCTGTGGAGAGGGCCCAGGGCGGGAGCGGAGGCCTCCAGCCAACAAGCAGCATTAACTCCCCAGGCATGTGCACCAACGCCCTGCCGCCCCGTCGGCCTTCGGGTGAGGCGTGGCCCCACTCATGCCTTGTTGCAGCCTCTGGGGCCTGAAGGCTCTGTGGTGGGGTCCGCTTCATGGTGCGTCGGGCCCCGACGCTGTTGGGTCAGCTTGGACTTCTTGAAAAGGTGCGGAGAAAGAGTTGGAACACTGGTCCAAGCTGCTCTGTCCACAGACCTAGCATTTGGCACTGTCCTGCAGCAGCACCCAGCCCAGAACACTGGGCGTTTCTGTGGACAGCTGGCTCACTGGCCTCGCATAGCTCCGGATCAGCTGGTTGTCACCCTCGACCTCATGCCGGGCAAGTCCCACTGTCCTAGGCCTGCTCCCAGAGGCAGAGGAGGGGCTGCGTGTCCAGGGAGGTGAAGGCAGATGCCTCTGCAGGGGAAGCATGGCCCAGTGACCCACGGTGGGGAAACGGTTCCTCTGATGCCCGAGGGCGCTATGCAGCTGTGGGCTGCAAGAATGTGCGTGTTTTCTCTCTGGGCTGAAATAACAGGGCGGCGTCCAGCACCCCTGAGCCAGGCACAGGCAGCCCATCGGACCACTCACTGGACGGGCAGAACCTGCACCACCCGAGAAAGCGGTGCTGAGCCACAGCCGGCTGAAGGTGAGTCTCGTGCTTTCTGTGAGCCTCCTGCTCACCCAGTCCTGAGTCAGAGAAGATGAGGAGAGGCCGGGGAGCTACAGACGACCTCCCAGGTCTTGCTGGCACTGTATCTTCTCTGTGTTGCCAGCCCTTCAGTGCCGAGGCCACGTGTAGGACCAGAGGGCAGCCAGTGAGGCACCCCGGTCTCGGTCCACCTGCTACAAGGATGTGAACCCCACCAACAGCCATGGAGCGAGCCTGGAAGCGGCTCCTGCCCCCATAGAACCTTGTGAGGACGAGGCCCGGCCTTCTCTTCCTGCAGCCGGTAGGGACCCAGTGAAGCCACGCAGCTTCCTAACCCACAGAAGCTGCGGCCTGTCGGAAGCCACCGAGTCTGGCAGCAACGGGTAACTGGAACGGGTTACCTCAGAAGGGTGTCACTCTGCAGGTTTGGCGGCTCCATCCCGAGCAGGTGGTCACAGCCACACAACACACAGGGGCATTTAGCTCCCATTTCCCACCCAAATTTACGTCACAACTACCAGGGGGACACATGGGGCTGATGAACGGGCCTCTGTGTCCGTCGTGGGACTCACAGGCTGGGTGCAAACTGTGGTCCTGAGGCCTGTGCCCGAGTGAAGGAAGCGTGAGTGACCTTGCTGGGCGCGGTTCTCCTTCCCCACCCTGGATGACAGCCCGGCTGATGGCTTGAGGGTCCCATGGGTAAGTGGGCGTCTGGACTTGGGCCACGTTCGAGACGGAGCCTCGCTCACCTGATGGTCTCTGGAGGTGGGACCCAGGTGGGGCCTCCACAGAAGTGGACCCACAATGACATCACCTGTCTGTCCCTTGTCCCTGGAAGCATTTAAGACAAGTGTCAAATAAGAGGAGACAAAGGGCGCCAAGTGGCAGATGGGTGACACAGCTCCCTGCAGGCCTGGCTGTGAGCACACACACAATTCACGCAGAATCCACACTCATGATCCGCGTGCAGGATTCACACACACACACACACACACACACACCCAGGTCCCCCCACCCTCCAAGCCCCTTTCCAGACCCCACGCCAATCTCTTAACAGTGCCCTGGTGTCTGCAGACCCCACAAAATTGGTTATTTTGTTCCTCTGAGAAAAATGCAGGCTACTTTGAAATGCTGACATTTCCCTGGGACTGTCCCTGTCTCCTGAGAATGCTGACTGAGGTTCCTCTGGGCCCCAACTCTGGGGACGCACACCAGCTAGCAAGGGCCGTCCTAGCACGTCCCCACCCTGAGGGACACCGGCAATACCTGTGCGAGGGCAGCCTGGTCGAGCCACAGTGTGGACGGAGAGGATGGGGGCTGGGTACGCTGGTGACCCCTGACCTCTGTGCCTCAGTTAGACCAGGGCTCGCAGCACGCCCCCTCCCACCTCCTTTCCCACCCCTGGAGCTTGTCCTTCGGGACAGGTCCCCTCCTGCTCCAGTGTCTCGCTCTCTGCTGACCCCTCTCCTCTGGCTGGAGCTTCCTGAGCGGGGCCGCCTGACCACAAGGCTCCCCACCCTCCAAATCCCCTGGGCACGTCACCGCACGTGTGTCACCTTACACGTGTCACCGCGTGGGCCCAGCTCCACGGGCACAAAGGCCTCCTCGTCAGGGGGGCACACATTTGGGCTGCTCCTCCCTGTGGGGGGGCCTCCCACAGAAGCGGGGACGCGGTGAGCACAAGGCTGGCGAGGACCACGCTGGCATTTGCTGCAGTCTTAGTCGCAGGCAAGGTGCCAATGGCGGGGACCAGTCACCAGGCGGGAAGGCCGTCTGACCCACCCTCGTGCCTGGTTTGCACAGGAGCTGAGCCAATGCGCGGCAGCCTCCAGCCCTCACACAGGCTGGGAGAGAAGATCAGGGCCTGGGGGGCTGGAGGTCGGGCCTGCGATAGTCACCCATCCCGAGCTCATGGGCACCTGGGGGCCAGGAGAGGTGTGGCTGGCGCCAAGGCCGGGCATCCTTGGACACCCATGTGCAGTCTCAGGAGAGGCTTAGGGGCCACCAGCCCATGGCTCCCCTGTGGACTGGGAAGTGCCATGTGCTGTCCCTTCCTTAGGCTCTCCTCCAGCCACCGGGACCGGGCATCCCAGCACAGTTGGCCACACGCGAGTTGGGCGGCAGACCGCACTTTGTGTTCAATAAAAGATGATACAAGAGATTGTCAGTGTGACTGCGTCAGGTTAGATGCATTCTGTGGATGGGATGCGGCCATCAGGAGAACCGGCAGATTGCTTTGTCTTGCTGAAAACAACATTTTCCCCCAAGACCCACACACGAGGGCCATTACAAAACGTCATTCATATTGCATAAGCTCAGAAGTGTTCCACACGGACGACAAATGGAGGCTTTGGTAGAGAATTCATGCTCTGCTGTGAGCACGGCATCTATAAGTCATGGGCCCCTGGGCACCGGCCAGATGCCCCCCCCCCCCCATGGCCCAGCCTCCCAGTTAGAGCAGGAGAGAGTCCGGCTCTTCCCAGCACAGGACACTGCTTCCCTGTGACAGCACAGAGCAGCTAGAACCGGGCCAGCCCTGGGCTTCAGGCCAGCCCTCATGCTTCATCCACCACACTTACTTGTTTGGAGCCAACTTCAGGGCTTATAAAAGGGAGTGACAACAAGAGAAGTGAGCCACACTGTGACAGAAGCAGACAATAAAGGACTGGGGCTCAGAGCATGTAGGAAAAGTATAGACGACCCAATAGAAAGACGTGCGCAAGACTCACAGGGTTTATATAAATGCTGTACAAGCAGCTGTGCACCTGACACCAACGTGTCATACGTACGTCAGTTACACGGCCACGACTCACAGGCTGCTTAAGGGACGTGGTCATTCCCCAGGGAAATAGAATAAACACACAGACAGGCGAGGGCCCCTAGAGAACAGGGAATGCAAATCAGTGCCACAAGGAAACATCAGACCCACCTACAGGAAAAGCGCCACCCGCTTGGGCCCAGCAGCCAGTAACGCTGTTGGAACTATTTTACAGCTTTGCTGAGGACGCCCCGCGTAAGTCACGTTCAGGGTTACGTGTTGGCACAGCTTGAAGGGTGTGAAGCAGGACAGGAATGGATGCCAAGATGTGCCCACAGGGCCGCCTCTGGTTCACGTGGTATAGAAAGAGAACACACGTATGGTGACTTTTCAAAGTGAGGTCACCAACTTTGGAGCTGAGCCACCGTCCGGTGGGGAGAGGCCAACCAGCCACAGGGAGAGACGGAGGGTGGGGTCTCTGGCCACAGCCCCTGGGAGCACCCCAGAGCTGGGCTTCCAGCACGGGGACCCTGCTGTCCCCGCACACCACACACTGGCAAGCAGGGCTGGATGCGGTCACCTCAGCCTGGCACTCAGGGCAATGGAAGACCTAAGTTATAACAGCAAGTGACGCATTTGGGCACATGCTGAGGAAGGGAACCCTGGGAGTTTAGGACAAAAGTCAGCAACAGTCTCCTGGGGGGTGGGGGACGTCTCCCAATGCACCCTGGAGCATGGCCGTGCTGAAGTCATTTGTGCTTTGTACAAAGGAGGAATGAAATTAGAGCAAAAGGAAGAAAATGCAACCCTGAAAATTGAAAACAAGCTGAAACAAAAGAACGTAATTATGTACCAAGTTGGTGACAAGACCCCGGGGAGAAAAACATTACTTCCAGTGATGTGAGAACCTGTTGTGTTTTGACGATCCTCCGATCCTCCGTGGGAATGTTAGGAGCTTCTCTTTAGGGAGGAGCAAGGGAGGCCAGAACTTCGGAACTGGGAGAGAAGAGGAGGGCGAGGGAGGGAGGGAGGGACGTGGGGCCAGTGCCGAGGACCCTGGGGCTGCCCTCCTGGGCACCCCTCTCGGCAGAGAAGGCAAAGGGCAAGCAGGGCTGCCCCGCCTGCAGGCCCCAGCGTCCTGTCTTCCACCTGGTCCGCAGCACATTCCCGTCACAGTGCCCAGAGGGATCCTTGCAGAGCAGGCTGTGTCCCTTTCCTGCCCAGGCTCCAGAGGTGATTGCACACGTAACTTTAGAGCGCACCCCCCAGCCCACAGTGCCTTCCCCTCTGACCCCCTCCCCAGGCGCTGGCCTCATCTGCCAGGAGCCTCTGCCACCCTGTCCTCAGACCCCAGGGCCGGTTTTGCACTTGCTGCTCCCTCCTCCACTCGCATCCCCTCAAAGGGCGCCTTCCCAGGAGCCTGTCCACCCTCCTGACGGTGGAAAGTGTCCCCATCTCTTCCCTCCCTCGCTCCCTCCAGGGCACTCATGCCTGCTGGACAGATTCTTTATTTTGTCTCTCCCGTCCGCCACCATGGCTCAGACTGTGCTGACACAGGCTGTCAGGTGTCCCAGCACCGCAGCTGCGGTGTGGTGGGCGTGGGGCCCTTGCTCCTGGCCTCTCACACCCTGCTCACCTCTGGGCTCACTGCACTGGCAACAGGGCACCCTGGTCTCTTTTGAATACATAACCCAATTTCACTGCAAACCTTGGCGTCTGAGGATTTTCCCAGCTGGTCTTTGCAGCTGACTCATCATCTCTGAGGTGCCAGACAGCCCTCTTCTCTCCTGAGATGCCTGCTGTCTTTGTTGGAAGGTTTGGCCCCAGATCAAACTAATACCCCCATCCCCCCAGGAGGGATTTCTCTGTTTTCCTTAAAGAAAAAAAACCAAGTCTGCACTCTGCCCTTGGCTTGGACCCCACCTTCTGACCAAGCAATCTAAACCATTAGGAAGGCTTCCTCACTCCATTTAGTTTTTGTTTTGTTTTGTGTGAGTTGACGTTTTAATTACCAAAGCAGTGTATGCTCGCTGTAGCAAGTCAAATAACGAAATGAAAAAGTTAGCCATCTCCCGCCCAGCCCCCAAACCTGTCTCCCTGAGCTCCGTAGTTAGAAACCCTTTATTATCTCTGCATTTCTCTGTGCGTGTGCAAACACACGCATGGTTTAAATCACACATATGAGTCGGCTTTTTCTGTCTCATTATTTTTAAGCAAAAGCAGGACCCACACCCCATCCCTGGTACAGACATTCTTTTCTCATCTGGGCTGCTCCTGAGCCATTGCATTTCTCTGATGGCTAATGGCTTAGCAGGGCCTTCTGACAATGCCTGTTTCTATATCAAAGCCATGAAAATCTGCATTTTCAAGTGGTTTAACCTGATGTTTGGAGAGCTGACCCTACCAGCTCTGTTCTCACACTTTACAGGAAAATAGTTACTTCAAGAGTTATTTCAAGTTTTTGCTGATGGAAACAGAATTCTAAGAGACACCCTGACACATGTATGGTCACACACACGTGAGCATGTTCCTGTAGGATAAGACCGCACGCGTGACTGCTGGCTAAAATACATTCACTTTCAATCCAGGACACGTGGCCCGATTATCTTCTCAAAATGACCTTTCAATACTTGCTTTGGCCAGAAGTACACACAAGGGCGGATGCATCTGCTCAGCACCGGGGTGCAGTTTTGTGAGTGTCAGCGTCCAGGAGAAGGTGCTGGGTTGTTGGTGCTGCATGTCCCTGAGCTGCGTGATGGCCCTTACTCACCATTAGTGCCTCCTCTGTGGAGGATGACGGGCTCCTATTATCTGTTGTTTCCCCACTGGGGTCCCCGTCTTCTTCTAAACAAAAAGTGAGAGGCCTTTGCACGTGAAGGAGCCCAACCCTTCGTCTGCCATACGATCTGCAGACATTGTTCTCAGTCTAACCGCTCTGTGTTTCCATTGCGGGCCCTTACCGCACAAAAATACACAACTCGACAAAGTAAGAGGTTTTGGGTTTTCTGTTCTGATTAAGAAAAGTCCTCCGAACTTCGAGGTTATAAAGTATTACCTTAAAATGTCCTTCTGGTGAGATTGTTGCTTCGTCTGTGCTCCGGGTAACCTTACAGCCGCTACCGCAGGACCAGGGGCAGTCGCCACTTGTTCCTCCCGGAAGGTCACCTCCTGCCACCCCGCCCAGTCCCCGGTGCACCCTCAGGCCAGCGCTCAGAGGGTCCCTGCCAGCTTCCCGCAGCCACGCGTCCTCAGTCCGAGTCAAGCTGGAAGGTTGCGTGTGTGCCTGTGGTCATCCCCACCCCGATTCCTGCAAATAGTGGGCAATATATTTAGAAAACGGGAAATTTTTAACCACGCTGGAAGGAGTCATGACTTGTTCCTGAACAATGAGGAAAAATGGAGTCAGATGGAGTCGGTGCGGACCGTGCAGCCCAGAACCAGGCAGGGAACCCCGGGGAGCCCGGGGCTGGCAGGGGTGAGGGCGGCCTCGAGGCCCCCGGACAAGCTCCCAGGCGGGGGTGTTGCCACAGGCACCTGGCGGTGTCTCCCGTCCACAAGGACCCTGGTGGGAGCGGAGGGCACTCGGGGAGCAGGGCAGCCACATGGAGGTGGTCACTCGCTTTGCTGGAGTCTCAGCGACTGTAATCCTGCAACACAGGAAACGCAGCGGTTCAGGAGGGCAGCAGATGAAGGCCTCTCACAGAGCCCACTGCGTCACCCCTGACGCGGTCCCTACGGGGGCTGCCTGGTCCCCGCTCAGCTGGCGCGCGGACTGAGCAGATGAAGTCCTGTCCTGTTAGTGTCCCCGGCCCCGGGTTCTCAGTGACAGAGAGTGCATCCTCGGGAGGCAGCGGAGCCGCTGGCGCGTGGGCTCAGCCTCTGTCCAGCAGCACAAACAGCATCAGCACCTGCAGGGCCCCCACCAGAGGCGCAACACAAAGGGCAGGCGGGAGTTAAAAGCGCAGAGCAGACGACTCTGCAAAACAAATAACTAGGGAATCTGAGAGATTATTACAAGCATCTTAGAACCTGCGCTGGTGTCACAGAGCCTAGTGCACTTATAATCTTTTCCCAAAGGCACCCCAAAAAGAAACAGAACAATAAAAACCCATGAAATGTTAAAAATATGATTTCCCCCACCCCTCCTAACAAAAAAATGCAAGAACAAGCAGATCAGCATGTGGACGCAGCTCAGGTGGAATTAGTGAACTGGCAGCTGCTATCAAAGGGGTCCCTAGGACACACAGGCCTGGGTAAGAAGCCATGGATGCCCAGCCACATAGATCTGCTCTCTGGCCCTTTGAGACTGAGTTCTCTGCCCACTTGCTTCGCCTCTGCCCCTGCACCAAGGGAAGCCAGGCCTGGCGTGCAGGGGGCCTGGAGCCCACCTCACCCCGGCAAGGGAACCTTTGCAAAGAGAAGTGACTTTCTGATGTTTTACACAAGGTGGGCTCGATGGTCCGTTTAATTATCCAAAGAAACTGGCAAAGCCCACACTGTTGACGCGTCCTGAGCAATGCCCGTGATTCTGGTGACACTGTGTTTATTCTGAGAAGGGCAAAGTCTTACTGAAAAGTATTAAAAGGCAACATTAGGTTCCAATCTGAAAGCCATGGGGGGCAGGTGTCTGGTGACACCCTGGAGACCGAGTCCTGGGGGGCAGGTGTCTGGTGACACCCTGAGGACCGAGTCCTGGGGGGCAGGTGTCTGGTGACGGATGCCGTCTATTGTTCACTGTCCTCTGTCTCTCTGCAATCGGGACCCCAAGTCAGACTCCCAGCCTCCTCTTCAGGTGCAGGTCAGGATGACACAAGGTCACTGTCAACTTCCTGCCCAGTCCTTTGGCTAAGCCAGGAGAAGCTGGCCCTTTTCTGGTGGGGCCGATGCCACTCATGCAACTGGGGAAAGGTGAGGAACAGCCCCTATCTAGCCTTCCTCGGGCTCAGGAGCAGGGGAGGTGGTTCATGTCACTACCTGGGTGGTCCGACCTGGCTCTCCTGGGCAGTGGGGGCCCTGTTCTAAGTTCTGCAAGTCACAGACACTCTGGGGGTACCCTCAGTGCACAAAGGCCACATGTGAAGAGCGTCAAGGTGCAGGCATTTAGTGACAGCCCTGGACACCCCTCGTCATCCCCTCTGCAAATACAGTGACCCAGTGTCCGTGTCCCCACCCCTGCCCCTGCAGGAAGTCCCAGGGTGCTCACAGCCAGGCCCTGCTGCCCAAGGTGTGTTGTGGGTGCAGCCTCGCAATGTGTCAGCATGTTTGTGCCCCAGCTCAGAGAGCTGCTCCGGTGACGTCTCCGTGGGACTCCCACCCCCTGGGGCTGGGCTGGTGGGCAAGGCCTAGCTCTGTCTTGGCTGAGGCCTCCCTTGGCGGGACCTGGGCTGGACGGCTCATGTTCCCAGGCCTATCGGTGGGGACGGGGAGGTGGGGACAGAGACCGGAGAGGCCTGGCTAACGTGGGGCCCCAGCGACCTGGCAAGGAGACTCATGCCAAAGGCCTCTGCCCGGGGCACAAAGCCGCAGGCCTTCTCTCCTAGCGTGCGTGCCGCACTCGCTTCTCTCCGTAGGGACCTTCAAACAGGACAGCCTTGCTCAGTGGTCCCCACAGAGTGTGGCCATCAGACAAAGTGTCCATCCCTCCTACATCCCTGAGGAAACGTGCAACTGGCCAGCGAGAACCTGAGCTAAGTAAAGACCTTTAACAAGAGGGACCTGGCCTTCTGGGTCCTTTGGCCATGGACAGATGACGAGCTTTTCCTCTTTCCCCAGGTCAGGCCCCTCCTCCCCCTGTCCTTTTAAGCCAGCACATCGGGGACTGATGCAGGGCCTGTGTCATGATATTGTCACTGCACAAAGTGGAATTCCTGCTGTAAGCTTTGAGGGCAGCAGGAGTTGGCTGCGGAGCAGGGTGCCCGATGCTGGTGCACACAGCTGGTCAGCGCACCCCCGGGCCCGTCGCAGCAGGTTCCCCGCGCCATCCTCTGTGGGGATCAGACCGGCAGGAAGCCCAACTGGAGGAAGGGGTGTCACCACGGCTGAGGGGTCGCCCGGGAAGCTGGGCACATGCAGAGCCACCCTGCTGAGGTAACGGCTCCCACCCGAGGGCCTGCATGGAAGCAAGTCTGCGTAGTTACAGTAGCGGAGGGTTCCCAGGGGCTTTCCCTGATGTTTCCCGTCATGTCACTGGGCCATGTCGTGTCCACGTGGCTGACCATTCGCCCGTGCTCAGCAGGCCACACGTGGGCAGGGCTTGGTGAAGACCTCCAAGTGGCCAGTGGTGATACTTGGGCAAAGGGCCGTGCTCAGGGGTCAGGTGGCCCCGGGAGGGAGATGGGAGCCTGTGGCACAAGGCTCCGGCCCCTGGCCCCACAGGGTGTCCGCAGTCACAGGCGGTTGTGAGCCAGGCGTGGACCTGACAGCCACGGCTGTAGCCTTCGTGTGGCCTCTTGTTCTGTGTCCCTGGAACGCCTGTCGAGCACGCCGTGGGCTTTCTGAGCACCGTTTGGGTCTGGGCTTGTCCTCCGTGCCCTGGATCCTGAGAGGCAGCAGCCTGTCGCTGGTGTTTCAGGACTGGCTGCCTCGTCTTTTCTTCCCCCCCCTTTGTTTCGAATTGAGTTTGCAGACGTGCCGGAAGCTCTGCTCTCTGGCCCATTTCACAGCGTCTGGACAGATTGCCTGCTGCCTGGGTATCGCCGTCCCACCTCGCAAAGTGTTAAATGGCAGCGCTCAGCAGCCCTGAAAAGCTGCCCATTGCCACTAGCCATCCGCCCGCTCGCCGGGTCTCCCTGACTGTGGATGTCTCTTTGGACATGGGCAGAAGAGGCCGGCTTGTCTTTGCACGTGGAGAAAACCCCTGTCATGTGTGGTGTCAGGCGGCATCTCTGGTCTAGCTCCCCACATAGGAATGCAGGACATGGTGAGGCCAAAAAGGAACACCTATGGAGCCATAGATAGGGGAGTCAGACCACTATATTCCCGCTGGCGGCTGGGCCGGAGACACAGGAAGCAGGAGCCACACGATTTGCAATCCATACTCTGCCGCCTGGCAGCTTAGCCACCATCTTCTTGCTAGCCCCCATTTTCTACTAGCGTAACCAAGGCAGTTATAGTAGTGGCCAATGGCTCACTGGTTACAGCTGACGGCCAACTAGCCACAGCTGATGGCCATCCAATCACAGTTGATGGCCATTTACTACCTGAGCCAGCACCTTTCCACCTGAGGCCAAGAGCCTGGAAACTGCACTTCTGGCTCTGTTCTCACAACCCCTATGGCGCTTTCTCTCTGCAGCATCGGCATTTCCAAATTCTGCCTCTTCCTGAGAGTCTGTTGCCCTTTCGGCCTGAGAGCTCCCATGGGATCCGGGAAGATAGAGGCCCCAGGGCCTCAGATGACGGCCTCCATCTGGGGGTCCGGCTCTGATGGAGGCAGGCGGAGAGCTGCTGTGAGAACGGACACAGGAGGGGCCATGGCCCCTGTTCAGCCCCAGGTTGAAGTTCAGGAAGCACCTTCCCTTCCTGGGGCACCATAGCTGGAGGCCGCCGGCTGCGTCCGCGTAAAGCCCCTGTGTCCATAGAGGGCAGTCTTGGTTTACGGAAAGATGCTCCCACCCAGACGGCATTTGTTCTCACTTAGCAGAAAAATATGCTATAAATTTGCCATTACAACAAAATCAACATGACTTTTTTATTAAGAATGTCATAGAGCCGATTATTTGTGTTTATGTCACAGCTGTGTGTTGTTCCTTTTGGAACAAACAACACCCCCGCTT